>NC_056629.2:32314534-32914534 GCF_002870075.4 Lactuca sativa | reverse complement strand
CCCGGTGCGGGCGAACCAGTCATACTGTAGACTCGGAGAGAGAGTGGATCAAGTGGACTGAAGGCCTAGTGCAGGCGGACCTATCACACGGTAGACTCGATATGCATGGCTGTTCTTTTATGTTATGATATGATATGATACGTGTATGGTACTGTGGTTGGTATTTTAGGGGTAACTCTCTAAGCTTTTGGGCTTACAGTTTCAGTGTATTATTTCAGATACTTCAGGAGATCGTGGCAAAGCGAAGGCGTGATCGTAGCGCTCCTCAGTTTTATGCTGATGTTCTGGGATACTCTGATAATAAATGAATTGAAAACCTTTTTGTAATAACTTAATGAATACGGGTTGTTTTTGAAAAGTTTAAATTGGTTGTAAATTTCACGGTATTACAGTTCCCCCAACATTTCCTGAAATTAATTGAAGAGGAATCCCATAACTGTGTTTCTTGAATGCCTAAAATATTCAATTTATTTTCCTTCATGGCCCTTTGTATCCATTCTAGTTTTGAGTCTTCACCCATACCTCTAGAGTTTATTGATAGCATATTCATTGGGAAACAATTGTCTCACCATTAACGCCCAGGTCTTCCAGCAGGATCTTATTGCTCCTGTCAATGTCAATCCCAATTAGGTTGCCAACTTCAATTGTACAACTGAGTTCATCCTCGTTATTCATACCCCCAATCGATTCCTCAGTCCCCACCTGCGAAGAGCAAGGAGTAGCGGTTCTATTGAGGTCAAGTGATGGCGTGTTCATCTCATGGTCGTGGTTTGGGAAGATAAATTGGTTTTGATCTAATTTGGAAGTATCTTAGGATGAACTAACCCTTGGACGCTTTCTTTTATTTCCACATGACTCCTCAATCACAATAGACTTTGAACAAGTCATTTGTCTAGGCCTGGATGCATGTCTTGTTATAGTTGGGCCCGAGTGAACACCTGATTTGAATTGTAACGACCCAATTTCTTCCAAAGGCAAGTTCGGGATTGATCCATTTTAACCAGTCATTTGGGGGAAACTTCCCGGATTTACCGAGTTTACTGGAGCATTAATTCCGACTCCTGGGTATTCACTTTGTGACTTTTGCGATTCTCGATGAGAATCATCACCGTGCCTTTATGGCAACACCGGCGACCAAAGATGATTTTCTGGTGATTGCATCACAGATTTTGCAACTATTCCCGTCTCTGTATCCATTCCTATTTCTCCTTCTTCCAAAACATCGTCTTCATTCTGATTATCTGTCTCAGAAACACCCAGGTGGTCTTCCTCGTCGGATTAAGGTAGGTCGTCCAACCAATTATCCTCTAACACCTGCTTCTTGAAAGGACTCCATGATTCTTCCATTTCAATGATCCCAATTTTGACCATACGATCTCCACCCGGGATAGCAATTTCTTTATTTACTTTCTTCAAGGATTTTGTCATAATGCATACTTTCGCCATTGAGAAGTCCCTGAATGTTGCAAAGAAATCGAATGGGATAACCACCTCCCCAAATTGACTTGTAATGTTATTGATGTTACTCTCATCCCATAGATCGAATGGTAACCCCACAATTTTGACCCATATTATCCGTTTAAATTCAATTTTGACATTTACAACATTGTCCACCCATGCAAACCATTCACCCCATAGACTTCTGTCATTTAGGAATCTATTAACATCTTCCGTACACTTGAATCTTAGACCCATGTTTAATCCCCCCAAGTATGTCACTTTTACAAAATCATCATCTCCTAAGTCAACAGTAGAGGGTATAACGTTTAGGTGTTTTGCACTGTGTGCTTTCCCAATTAGAGATAACTCATTATTCTTCCATTGTTTCATCATGACCTCGGTGTTAATGGATATTTGGTGCACCGGGTATTTTGAACCACCATTCCCAGCTATCACCCCAGCAAATGTTCTATTGTCTCGAAAGCCCCCATGATGACAATAAGGTTTATGAGGAGGAGACGAATGACATACCTTTGTTTTAAGGACCGTGGATTTGGGATCTTTCCTGTCGAACTTTGCTTTGTTAATTATCAAGGTTATGTTCTTGAATCTTATTCCTTTAAGCGACTCTTCAAATCTTCTTTCATCAGCAATACCTCCAAATCTAACGAAAGCAAAATTCCAACGACAAGAGTCTTTTTTCGTCACCATGTATACATCTTTCACATCACCATGGATCTGAAAACATCCGTTCAATCTCCACTTTTGAAGATCCATGTAACACCCATAAAATTCAAACCAATTTAAAACTTTTTAAAACATTTAAAACCATTAAGTTAGTACAATTTGTTTTCAAAATAGTTTAAGCATCAGAGTATCTCCATAATCAAACTTGTAACAACCCAAAAATTTAAGAAGAATTTAAATTTTTCAAAACCAATCTGAGTAATCAAAAATTATTCAAACATCAACAAAGTTCACAAATTGTTTTCAAAATGATTTCATATCAAAGTTCCAAGAAACCCTAAATCATAAAATGTGAGGATGTGTACGTCACACCTTCGCCTTGCCATGGTCACCTGAAGTACCTGAAACAAAATCGATAAATGTAAGCTCGAAGGCTTAGTGAGTTACCCCCAAAATACCAACATATACCATCCAGAAGAATAATAACAAACAACATGTATAATGAGCCTTCAACATGACTGGATCGCCTCGCAGGGCCTACAACCTATCTGGACCGCTCCCGAGCCTTCGGCATGACTGGACCGCCTCATAGGCCCTACAACCTATCCAAACCACTCGTCGGACCTTTGGCCTGACTGGACCGCCTCCTCAGGGCCTACAGCCTATCCAGACCGGCCTGGGTATGTTGGCCTATAGCACGAAGCAGGACCGCCTCAACCCAACCCCCAAACAAACAATCATGTGCACATGGATAACATACAAACAATAGCATGCATATAAGAGTCAAACCGATCTAACATATCACAAGCATAGCAATGATCCTATAACCAGGATACCGACCTAACAGGTCACTAACATAGCATCACCCTAAATACCAGGAACACCGACCTAACCAAATTACTGAGTATAACACATCATCATCCTAACTACCAGGATGTAAATCAGTAGGCATATCATATAATAATCCGAATACAATCCATAAAGGGACGGCCTTAGTGCCTTATACCATGTTGATATAGTGAGGATAACTCACCTCAAAATGCTGAAGTCCCATAGACACAATCCCAGCTGTTGGATGACAGATTCCCGAACTGTCAATATCAAAACATCACCCAATTAATAATTGGGTCCCAACACATAGCCACAAGTTCTTGGAGTAACAGGCTACATTAACCCCATCTTGTCTTGATTCAAGCCCAAGGCCCAATCCAAAGACCCAAAAGCCAAACTAGGAATCAAATCCCAACATATGGCCCGATTTTCCAAATTGAGCCCAAACCCTTACATGGTCATAATCAAAGGCCCAACTACTTAGTCCAGTCCAAACATTTGACATTTCCAATGCCCTAATATCATATAATCATCAAGGCCCAAAATATGGCCCATCCACAGCCTAATTTTCCAAATTGGGCCCACACCCTCATATGGGCCTTACCCTAAGCCCATCAACATATTCTAGTCCATATGACTATTATTGGATGGCCCATTAATAATCCAATTACCAAAGCCCAATAAAAAGGCCCAACTCAAGGCCCAAGTGAAATTAGGGTTTTCACATGAAGTGACCATTAGGGTTAAGTGTTCCTACTTAACCCATTAAGGACTTAATCCATTAAGGACTCAATCCATTAAGTCCATTATTGCCTTAGGTTAATTTGCCAATGATTTTAATTTAATATTGTAAGTTTATTAATTAATTCAGATGCAGTCCCAATAAATCCTAAAATTAGGGTTTCATGGCATTAGGGGTTTTCCAAACCCTAATTAGGGTTTCCAACCCAATACTTGCCCATTAATCAAATGGTTGGGCTTTGAGGTCCATTAGGGATTCATTGGGACCACTAAGGCCTCATTGGGCCCACTTTGTCCAAACATCCCAAACGAGTCCAAAATGCAACGAGGCACACCGCCACCCAACACGGCGGCCAGTGGCGGCAGGAGGCGACGGCCACCACCCTATGGTGGTGGATTGAGATTTTCTTATCATTATTCCTACTCTATTACAGTTTTACAATGAAATATTAATAACACACACTAAGATACATGCACACAACAATAAAATTACACACACACATAACCATCCTTTTGGTGGCCGGTGGTGGTACATGGTGGCAGTCACCTCCTCATGGTGGTGCTGGTGGCCCACTTTTGATTTCGGATACACAACCCACCCACTTAAAGCAAGACAACAAAAATACACACACATAAATTACATAGCAACACACACACACACATACCTTCCACGGTGGCTATGGCGACGGGACAATGGCAGCAGGCGGCGGCTTGGTCTATAACGGAAACGACAACGATGGTCGGCCCCAAAAACGCAACAACAATGATGACAACAGCAACGGTGACTTAGGGTGGCAGCAGAAGCAGTAATTGGTGGTATCACTCAACATCGGTAGCAGCAACTACTAGACGAGAAGGAGACGAGGCAGTCGGGGAAGGGCGTTAGCCGTAACAGCCGCCCAAACGATGACGTCGGCGACTACAGTGGCAGAAGAAGACGGAGAAAAGCACTTCAGCAGCACCGGTTAATGGAGCAATGGTGTTTTTCGGCCCCAGGCGGTTCACAGCTTCGATGTATCGGATAGCGGCGACAATGCACGGCTCCGCTGAAGGCCCACAACGTTGATTATGGGGTTGCTATGGCGACTATTGATTGGCGAGGTGACAGCGCCGGAGAATGGAGGAGAGGGAGAGGATGTCGGCTAGAAGGTGAAGAGGAAGTGGGGGATGACGGCTACACATATTGTTCCTAGGGTTAGGGTTACGGGACCCTTAAACACCCGCTTCATTTAAAATTTTTCCATAATGGCAACTATAGTCCCTCCCCATAATATTTCTTTCAATCATAGCCCATAATTTACCTTTTCAACCATGTCCTCTGAAATTCTTTTCACATCAAACCCGAAACTTACACTCTATCCCCTGACCCCATATAATATTCTCACTTTGATCCAATCTTTTTCCCAACAGTCCCCATCTTTGAAAATCCCTTCATAATAAGCCCATAATTTACTAGACATCCTTCAACCTTCAAAATACTTTACAAACTAACCCGAAAATTACATTTTTAATCCCCAAAACTCCCAATTATAACTTGTAATCCCCTGAAGATTCAAAACTTTCCATTTAGAGTCCTGAAACCAACTCCCAACTAATTGTTATTCGATTTTGGGCTATAATAATAATAATAATAATAATAATAATAATAATAATAATAATAATAATACAAATTGCTTCTCGGGTTCCCGGTTTATTATTTAATTATTATATCCTAAATAGGATGTTATAATCCATCTGGTATGTTTGTGACAAACATCTTCGTAACTTCATCACCATCCCATCTTCTGTTATAGTCAATCTGATTAGGCTGTTTCTCTCTCCGGTGGACTTCCATACAAGCGTCTCTTGGTATACTTTTATATGTGTTTACTTCATAATGAAGCTCACAAATTTATTATTCCTTCACAAGAGTTTATAAATTTTGTATGTTTTTATCTAAGCGAAAAACCATTGTTCGTATTACGATTTGGTCTAAAACAGGTCCGCAAATAGTTAAAAAATAGTATGAGGCAACACATTATAGAATTAGGTAATCATGTTATAGAAACAAATATAACATCCTGGAGTAATATAGGAAAGTGTACGCTATGTTTATTCCAAGAATGTTTTTTGTTCCTTCAAATAAAAGGATTACTTTCATATTTCAAAGAAGATAATTTCTATCAGCCGTATGTTTTACGATAACAATAAAGAAGAGTCAACGACTGTCGTTATCAAATGTTGGTTTGTTTTTAGACAACTATTATTCACTCATGAGTAGTTGTATGTTGCATTGTATAGAGTTAAAAGCATATATAGATTAAAAATATTAATTTTAGACAATGACTGTAAACTTATAAATAAGACATCTAATAACGTATTCAAAGAAGTCTTTGAAAATTTGTGATTCAACCTATTTATTTAAAATATGTCATTAGTTTTTTATTATTATACATTAAATTACTTACTTATTATCATTTCTTTTGTATTTATCTTTTAACTTTACTTCAAATCGATTTAACCAATTTTGAATGGGTTGTGATCATTAGAGTTAGTGTTGAACAACCTTGAACTACAACAATCTGGTATGTCATCTTTGACACCACAATCTTTAAAATTACGAATATGGTTTTTCAATGTAACTTGTACTCATACTTGAGCCATTATGTTTGAGGTATTACATCGGTCTGCAAGTTCTTATTATTGAGTTTGTTCTTCTTAAGAACAAATCGAAGTAAAATAGTATATTTGGTTGACATTACAATAAGAAAAAGTTTAATTTTTTGTATTTTCGATATTTACTCCTTTATAAATTTAATCACACTCTTGTTATCAAATATCGGTAGGTTATAACACCAATTGCAACTCGTGCAACTCTTAGAATCTTAATGGGATTGTGGATCGACTATATGTCGTAAGTTTAGTGTCATCATCGTCCTCTTTATTAGGCCTCACCAAAGTGATAGTTATATCGTCCCATTTCAAACATGTGAACTTCACAGTTAAGTTTATTTCACATTGCAGTTATGATTAAAGTTTGACCAAGAAGCAAAATAGACTTACAAGTTGTTCCACTTTTATAATGACAATATTTAAATAATTTATTTTGAAGAAAAAAAAATATTGTTATAAACAAAACTTAGTGTTACAAATAAATTGCATGAATACAATATACTTTTTAACAATATTAAATTATTTTTTATAAAATAAAATATCTAAAATTTAGATTTGAGTTAGATTTAAAACGATTTTAAATAAACTTATTTTATTTTTTTTTCAACCAAAAACCACATATTTAAACATATAACAATTAATAAAAAAAAATACATTAACCAAGCCCGATCCTAAATAGTTATTTCTTCGGCTATTAAGAAATAGTTAAACTGTAACATATGTTTCCTCAGGTACGATTTCTATATCAAATTTATTCCTTTTATGCATTTTGGGTGCCTTTACGCATGGCATAGGATAGCCTCCTAGGCAGGGTGTAGGTCAGTAAGTCCATGCGAGGGTTTTATGTTCTACATTTGGCATAGAAATACCTGCATAGGGCGTAGGAGCGCAGGACTAAAACCCTAATTAAGGGATTGTGAGCTCTATTTAAAGGCTCTAATCCCTTGAGAGCCTTCCTATACTCAACCTCCACCGTCATTTTCAGTAACTTCGAAACCCTAGCTATCTTGTGAGGATTTTGAAGCATTTGTGGGTTCTTTGTGTGATTTAAGAAGAAGTAGTCCATAGAGGAAGTTCTTGAGAGTCTATAGCTTGTAGATCCAGACTTTGCACTTCATAAACCTTCTACAGGAGGTATAAAGCTTGCATCTTGATGATTCAATTTGATAAATCTAATTAGTTTATGGGTTTTATGTGCTTTTGTCCCTTAACCTTGGTCTTAATGAGTATGAGCTACTCCAGACCTCATGAGTTTCATTTCTAGTCATTTCTAATCTTGTTGAGTCATAAAAATGGGAACTTGATCACTATAATTCATCCATGCATGAGCTCTTGAACATTAGAGTGTGTTTTGGACTTAGGGTTAGGTCTTATGCTCTGTTAGGCCATGCAAGGGTGTAAAGTCAAATACTTTATCACTTAGGATGTTTATTAGGTTCATATATGAGAATTGGAAAGTTGGTCTTTATGCATTAAGATCTTAATGAAAGGTTGGCAAATTGCGCTATTACGTAGAGCGTAATCTGGGCTACGCATGGCATATCCTAAATTGTCCCCGATTACCATCAAAGGCTCTACATTAGGCGTAGAGCATAGCATTACACTGGGTGTAGCACCAAAAAGGGGGGTTTGGGAGCAAAATGGATCAATGGTCAAGTGGAGTGGGCTTTAGTCTTGGAAGGGTAAAATGGTCTTTTACCTAGAGAGAGAGAGAGAGTGTGTGTGTGTGTGTGTGTGTGCGTGTGTTTGTGTGTGGGTGTATGTGTGTGATTATGGACTAATACCCTTGAGTGTGAATTATTATATTAATTTCTAATTAGAGTCTCATTGTATATTGATTAGCGTTGGGAGTTTTAGTTTCGGTAGCTCGAGCGTGAGATTGTTTGCCTATAGATTGAGGTGAGTCTTCTCACTGTACTTGTGGGTCGAAGGCACCAATGCCAACTCAGTTTATTTTGTTATGTAAAATGCTAGTTGTCTTTGTGACTCTTGCATGTGTATGTTAGGCTGGGCCCATTTATTCGTATGTAGGGTTGGGTCCATTTATTCGTATGTTGGGTTGGTCACATTTATTCGTATGTTGGGTTGGGCCCATTTATATGTATGGTGGGTTGGGCCCATTTTCATTTGGGATGGGCCTATTTATATGCATGTTCGGTGGGCAAATTTTCATGTTGGGCTGGGCCCAAATATATGGTATGGGGAACTCACTAAGCTTGTGCTTACGATTTTTGTGATTTAATATTTCAGGTACTTCCAGCTTCAAAGGGAAGGACCCGATGTGATCGCACAACATCTCCTTGATTTTATTCCGCATTAACATTTGATTTCACTCTGATGTTGATAATATTATACTATGATTGTTTTGGAACAATTTGGTTGTAATTTTTGGATGTTTGAAAAATAAAAATTTTACTATTATTTTTGGGAAGTTACAAGTTGGTATCAAAGCCTTGGTTTGAGGGATTCGGGCACACTCTCAGGTGTGTGTCCGAACTTGAATTGAGGATTTGATAAACTCTTTTAAAAGGAAATAAATTTTGTAAAATATTACTATAATGAAAAGGGATGAGATGCGTGCAATTATCCGAGTTGAATTAAGTGATTCCCAAAGTACCCATACCTAAGTGTTATCACTAGTATGCATGTTATGTGAAATGCATGCTAGAGTAGGGGTAAGGATACCTTTAGGAATCACATTCGAGAATTGTCTAATTTATGTGATGCCTTATAGCCTAAGGGGGTTAAATGTTGTGTATTACTCGAAATTTTTATCGGCTCGGTTAATTGTTAAGTGTATTCTTTAAAATTATATACGATTAGGATCATATAGCCCTAGAATGACTGGTTTGGCCTTATTTCATGTTCCTTTTCTGGTTGTGGGCTTAGGGTAGAATCATTTATTCGACAATCTATGTGATCCCATTTTGTGTATAATATGCATGCATAAGGCAACCAACAGTGTTGGCATAAGTGTTGGGTTTTGAGCATTCTAACACTCCTAAGTGTACATGCAACCCTAAATACATTGGATCTATGTTTCCTCTATTATACATGCAAATATGAACTTTCCAAGGTATTCATCCTAACTAGCATAATAACATTGATTCAAATGAATATATCAAGTTAGAATTACATACCTCTTAGATGTAGATTGTCTTCATGAAGGTTGAGTGCCTGGTGCCCCAAGTGTGACACCTCAAATGGTTCATACAACACCAAATAGACACGGAATGACTTGAGAGAAAATGGAACACTTCATAAAATCGGCTAGCCCTTTATATTACTCATAGTGGCCGATTTTCTCCAAGAATAAGATCATTATATAGTTAGGGTTACACCATGTAAACCCTAATTGTCATGGCCGTTCATTTCCATGATCCATGGGTACAAATACACCATGGAGCATCTTATGGGTTTTATCCCAACTTGACAATCCATGGAGCATTAGCCCACTATATAAGTATGGATGATTTACACAATCAACCCATATATTTAATTAGTCTTCTTTTGATCACTTAATTAATCCTAGATTAATTCTTGATCAATACTAATTAAATAATCTTATTAATATATATTAGAACTTATAATATATTAACAAACCTTAAGTGTTATTTCTCTCATTATAGTCTATCCAAATGCATGATGCCATGCAACCTAAATGGACCATGCCGGGTCGGGTCAAGTCTTACCAATTATAGTTATGGACTTAGACATTAATCCAACAATAAGTTCCTTGTAGTGTAGGAACAAGTGAGGTGAGGATTCCTAAGAGAGCTTAGGAAATGTTGTACTAAGTTATGTATGTTGTTTAACATAAAGTTTTTATGTGATTTTCCTTAGTGGAGTGACTTAGAGGATCTGGGACGGTCCTTGAAGAAAGTACAGTAATGGAAGGTGGTATTAGGCCCGTACTATTGAAAGCACATGATATGTACTCGGTTCAAGGATGGTCTAGAAGATTCTAAGGATCTTGTGGTGAGAAATATCCCTCGAGTATTTTTCTGATCGTTGTTTGTTTGTATTTAAGTACGGTGACCACTTCAGGAAGAGTTTCTGGTTCCAGTTCTGGCTCTAGTGTAGAACTTATTGATGAGAGGATGCGCGAGTTCATCATGCCGGAGATTACTCGTGATATTATAGAGGCCACCCCTGTGATTTTTGGTACCATCAAGGAGGGGATCATGGAGCTCTTCGATGAGCGTCTTGGGCTTTTTGGGCCGTGATTACAGTAGGACATTTAGGGGGTCGAACTCTCTCTTTTCAGGAGTTCAAGGCTTGAGGAGCCCAAGTGTAACACCTCGATCTCCACGTATGAGAATTATTCCATTCTTCATGTCTTTCCTCTAAAACACGGCGTGGTGAAGCCTCACCATGGCGTGTTGAGGAACTTTGGGCTGTGTGCTTTTATGGACCAACATGGCGTGTTGGTGGGTAAACACGGTGTGTTGGCGGTTGGTTGAGAAAACCCTAATTTTCAGGGTTTTGCACACGATATAATCTCCTTAAGTCCCATGGGGTGGTCTTTTATCAGCCTCCAACTCCCCATATCAACCCTTGAGAACCCTAATCATTTTCCCTCTTATTTTTGAGTTAGTGTAGTGTTTTTGGAGCCAAAGAAGGAAGAAGTTGGAAGAATGAAGTAAGGATCCAGCAAGCAAGCCCTCATCTTTCAGTTTGGCACTCTTCTGGACCTTTGTAAGTGTCCAAGATCCGATTTTTATTCCTCTATGTTTCTAGATCTTGATTTTTGGCCCTTTTTCTTGTTGTTCTTGAGTGAGGGAATGGTTGGATCTCATAAAGTTAGCAACTTTATGAATCTTCAGGTCTAAGTGACCTTGTAGTCTCTTGGATCTGGCCTATAGCTTAGTTTTGATGCCATGCATGAAGAGTAGGTCATAAATCCCCATGTTTGACCTATTTTGGGTTCAATACATGCATTGGACATGCATTTCTAAAAAGCACTAACTTTTGGGATGATTTTGGTGTTAGAATCTCTTCTGGAAAGGATGGGTTTCAAACTTCAAGGATTTAGTGCTTATGGGTTAAGCCCTTAAACCTTCAAGCCTTGTGGTTGGGTTTTGGAACCCTTAGAGTAGTTCCAAAGGATAAATTTGGAAGCTTTATCCTTCTTGATAGCATTTGGGTCTAGATCTGAGCCTTGGAGTCCTTGGAATCGAAGAAAACAACTGAATGTATTAAGCTGCTGGAACTCGGGAAAACATGGCAATTTGCAAAGCCAACACAGTGTGTTGGGTGGAGTTTTCCCGATCGTCTGGATGCTATCAAAACACGACATGTTTTCTAGTAACCACAACGTGTTAGGTCAACATGGATTGTTGACCTTGACCGTTGACTTTGACTTTGACTAAGTTTGACCTTGAGGGTATTTTGGGTATTGTTGGTATTTTGATGGAATTGGTCATTTAATGGTTGTAGGCATTTGATTTGAGAGCTGAGATTCGGAGTCGGGCCTTGTCAATTATGTGTGCCTTGTGAGGTGAGTTTTCCTCACTATACTTTCGGGTCGAAGGCACCAAGGCTGGTCCATTGGTTTGATAACCTGATATTGTTGATATGTTGAGTATGGAACAGATATGCATGCTAGTTTTAATATGCTAGTCTGGTAGATCTGTAAGACTGCTTATGATATTGTTTGCTTATCTGTTTATGATATTATCTATTATATGTTGACATATTGTGTGGGTTGGTTTGAGGTTGTACTGCTCTGTGTTGTAGCTAACAAACCCTAGAGCAAGCCAGATATGAACTAAGGGTCGGGGAGGGCATGTCAGACTCATACTGAGGGCTCATGAGCATTATAGATACGAGCTAAGGGACAGAAAAGGCATGCGAGACTCGTACTGAGGTCTTAATGGTAGTCAATCCAAGGACTGATATGGCCGGGGAGCAAGCCAGACATAAGTTGTGGGACCAGGGGGTAAGCCAAACTTATGTTGTGGGCTCAGGGATAATCCATTCTGTTAGTTGTGGACCCATTGCATGTTGTTATTATATATGTGCTATTTGTTTGTGTATTGAGATTTTGGGGGAACTCACTAAGCTTAGGGCTTACAGTTTTGAATTATGTTTCAGGTATCTCATAGGATCGTGGGAAGGAGAAGGTGTGATCGTGCACCTCTTCATGTTTTGTTTCATGATTTTGGAATTTCTCTGAAATTGAACCTATTTTGAAACGATTTGTAAACAATAAGGATTTTTGGGTTGTTTTAAAAGTTTAAATTTTCATGAATTCTACGGTTGTTACACCCAGAGTTCTTTGGGACGAAGGACCCCATTGCTAGCTGATGATGGATCGCTACCATGCAGAATGCTCGACGAACGAGCTTCTGTCCCAAGGGGTCGAAGGTGGGATTCACATCTTGCCTTCTGAGGAAACAAGATCGTGATTGGTGGGAGGAGGTGTAACATCCCGACTCCCAGGTATGAAATTTTAAGGATTTTTTCACATCACATAAGACCACTCAATGAGTTGGAGGCCCGAACTCATCGTGTAGAAACTAATAAGGTTGTGTGGTTATGGAACCTACTCGAGGATTTGGGGGACCCCAACTCAACGAGTTGAGGCTGTGCATGAAAACCCTAATTTTTAGGGTTTGCACCCTATTTAAAGGACCCTAAGCGCCTCACCGACCTCCCTTACCACCTTATTGTCTAGAGAGAAACCCTAGTTGTGCTTTATTACTTTCTTGAGTTTGTGTGATCTTTGGAGAGTAAATCTTGTGTTCTTTTGGAGGAAGCTAAAAGCTTGAAGAGGTTGGGTTGCGTAGAAGGCCTTGGATCCAGGAGCTTCACTGTTTTTGCAACCATTTGGAGGTAAAAAGTCGCCATCTTGATCACTCCTTTGTTAGATCTCTCCATTAGAGAGTTTATAGTCATTTCTAGCTTATTCCTGAGTCATTCTTGGTCTTGAGCATGCTTTGAAGCTAGAACTTCAGATCTGAGCATCTCAGGGCCTCCTTGGGCTTAAAGTTGCCAACTTTATTAAGTCTTGGCCCTCCTTCATGCTCTAAAACCCATAATAAGATTCATATGAGTGTTTTAATCCCTTTGATGCCTTGCATGCATGTAAAGTTAGCAACTTTACGTGGTATCTCAGTCCTAAGGGGCTAGATCTGTAGTTTGGGGCCTTGGATTCAACTGGAAAGGGCTGAATACATTAAGACAGGAAAACTCGATGAGTTGCTTAGCCAACTCGACAAGTTGGCTAGGGTTTTCCCGATTTTCTAAACAATGAAGAACTCGACGAGTTTCTTTGGTAACTCGGCGAGTTTTCTCGAGCTTTTCACGATCTTTTTGAGATATGTAGGAACTCGACGAGTCAGTAGATACACTCGATGAGTTGGGTCAACATGGACGGTTGACCATGACTGTTGACTTTAACTTTGACCATGGTTGACCAAGTTGGACTTATGAGGGTATTTTGGTAATTTGGGATTTTAATGGAATTAGTCATATGGTGATTACATGCAGTTGAGTTTGGAGCTGTGAGTTGGGATTCGATTTTATCGGTTCAGCACTACATGTGAAGTGAGTTTTCCTCACTATGCCAACAGGGTCAAAGGCACCAAGGCCGGCCCTTTTGGATTGTTATCCTGGTTATCGCATGATGATATTCTTAATGATAGGCTATATATGTATCTTGGTATGTAGGATGATGCTATGTTTAGTGACATGTTAGGGCGGTACCCTGGTATATAGGATGATGCTATGATTAGTGATCTATTAGATCTATTTGACTGTTTGTACATGCTATCTAGCGTTTGATATCTATGTGTTGACTGTGTGTTTGGAAGTAGATTGAGGCGATCCTGCTTTTTGCTCCAGGCCAACAGACCCAGGGCCGCCCGGATAGACTGAAGGCCCATCGGGGTGTACCAGTCAGGTCGAAGGCCCAGAAAATGGTCCAGATAGGCTGAAGGCCCGTTGAGGCAGTCCAGACATGCTAAAGGTTCTGAGAGCGGGCCAGATAGACTGAAGGTCGGTAAGGTGGTTCGGTCATACTGAAGACTCTATATGCATGCTATTCATTATGATATTGTTCTGGTTTCTATGGCGTTGGTATTTTTGGGGAACTCACTAAGCTTCGGGCTTACAATTTTTTATTTTGTTTCGGGTACTTCGGATGATCGCGGGAAGGCGAAGGCTTGATCGTGCACCTCCTCACATTTTATGATTTTGATTTATGGGATTATATGATATGAAACTATTTTGAAAACATTTTGTAATAACTAATGGCTTTTGAATGTTTGAAAAAGTTTTTAATTTTTATGAATTTTATGGATGTAACAGGAGGTTGTTCATGTTGTGGGATCTGCGATTGTGGTAGTCATGAATTGGGAGGATTTTGTGTCGAGGTTTCAGGCGGACTTTGCACCAGCGATCAAGGTGAAGTAGATGGTGAGGGATTTTCATGACCTTCGCCAAACTACGAAGACTGTGGTAGAGATCACCACCAAGTTCCGGGAGAGAGCTCTAATGGTTCCATAGTAGGCAATAGATGAGGAGAAGAAGAAGACGAGATACCATGATATGCTAAGGGATGACACTTGTGAGTTCGCGAGTTTGTCGGGTTGTAAAACCATGGATGATATGATTGTTAGATCCTAGTAACGGGAGATTGATTTAGATCTTTTAAGGAAGAAAAGACCAGTGCATGCATCGACCTCAAAGGGACGAACTAAGAGGCGCAAGACTGTTGGCTCGAGATCAAGGGACCATTAGGTTCGAGGCCGTTGTGCCAAGTGTAGGAAGAATAATGAGGCCGATTATCAAGATAAAGGATAAAGTGGTTTCAGATGCGGCCAGACGGGTCATTTCATCAGGCACTACACTCATTGAGCACTGATATGTTTCCATTGCAATCAAAGAGGCCATAAAAAGGCCGGTTTCCTGAGATTGACAGGAGGAGTGGTAACGACACCTACACCAACCAGTTTGAGGATCACTGATGGCTGCCAAGGCAAGGCAGAGGCTCGTGTGGTGAAAAACAAGGCATTCCAGTTGACAGTTGAGGAGGCATGACTATCACCAGATGTGGTTACCGGTATGTATCTTTACCGTATATTTTACTGCTTTCCTTATTTATGCTTATGTTTAACTTGATCATGTATAGGGGCGTTCTTAGTTCATGGTATGAATGTGCTTGTTCTGTTCGATTCGGGTGCTACCTGATCTTTTATGTCTTTTGCACTTAGATAGAAGGTTAGCAATGCTCCCGAGGCTCTGATGACCCTTTGGAGGAGGAGATGGTTGTTGGTCATTTAGTTAGCACTTCGAGGATTCATTGGGGTTGTGTTATGAATATGTTCAGCGAGAGATATTCTATCAAGTTGGTTTAGATTCCTCTATGATGGTCGAAGGTTATTGTGGATATAGATTGGTTATGGGGCTATGATAGATTATGAACACCAGTCAAAATGGGAAAACGGAAATGTTTCCATAGGTGGAATTTATTCTTTAAATCTATGTAAGATTGGAAAACTTAATGCAAGAAGGATGTTCAAAGCAATGTACTTTGAATATGAGACTTCGTTTCCATGGAATTGATCTCCATTGGAATACTCTGTAATGTCTGTTGGCAAGTCTTTGTGACTTTGTGCATAATCATTACAAGAGGATCAATGCATATAAGTTTAGAATCTAATAGACTTTGGTAAGTGGCAGGAATTTGGAATTCTTACATTTACGATAAGGATTTGGGATTGTGAAATGAGAATAATTGGAATTATGTTCAATTGATCTATTCTATAAAGTAAGGATCATAGAAAAACATAGTGTGCATACTTGGTGTATGGCATAACTATTGTTTAGAAAACATAGTGTACATGCTTGGAGCATGGGACAACTATTGTTTTAACTCAAGTATTAAGTTGATAAATTTAGAAAACATAGTGTACATGCTTGGTGCTTGGGGCCATATTGAATTAGTATTATTCTTGTGTTTCACTTTGCATGTTTTGACTTCCATAATAACTAGGTCATTCTTCCCCCAATGACTAAGTTATTCAAACCATCCACAGTAGGTCATATGTTGGAAGTAGGTACGAATCAAGACTGTCATGAAGTTGGCTTGTAGATGTCTAAGGTGTTGGACATAGCAAAAGTTGCTACAACATTCATGAGTGCTCATAAGTTATGAGTATGGGATTAAACCCTTGCTCATTTGACTCACTTCATGGATTTTATCACGAGTGATCATGAGACGATAATATCTTATATTCTTCAAACCTAGAGATATGAGTTGTTGACTATGAGTTGGTTATACATTGATTGCACGAAAACGCATTGGTAAGTCGATGTTATAAAACGTGCCTTTGTGTATGATTCAACAAGCAGTAGAACAAGCATATGAGTCGAAGTTTATCCATTCCTTTTACCCTTGGAGGAATAAAAGTGATATATGTGGGCCCCTCGATGATTTAGTGATGACAAACGTAAGTGCTCGGCCAGGCCTGGACTGATTTGATTTGTTCAATTATTCAGTAGTCATAAATCGGAAATCAGAAAACAACAGATGGACAGAGAGAATGATTATAATCAATGTGTCAGTCCATATGATATCTAGAATGGAGGAATATATGATCCCTTATCTAATGGATGCGTCATTGATTTGTTCAGAGTACGGCAACAACTTTAAGAGCTACGATTGATAGTCGGGATCTTAGAGTCATACACAATAATAGTTTTAGACTTATCCAAGTGGGAGACTATTTGATTAGATGTCTAAGCCTATAACTATTATTGGTATGTATTCGACCCGACTTGGCATGGTCCATTTGGGTTGCATGGAATCGGAACGATTTGGATAGACTTTTGTGAGAAAAGGATATATATGATTTATTAATATATTATAAGTTCTAATATATTAATATGAAATCATATTATTTAATTAGTATTGATCAAGAATTAATTTGGAATTAATTATGTGATCAAAAGACACTAATTAAATATATGGGGATTGATTGTGTAAATCATTCATTCTTATATATGTGGGCTTATGATCCATAGTTCTTCATGTTGGGCCAAACCCATGGAGTAACCCATGGATACTCCATGGAGGTTTTAACCCATGGAGCATGAAGTATATGGAAAGACATTAGTTACATAGTGTAACCCTAATAGCCACAATATATAAGGACCCCATGGCTCAAGAAATCAGACCAAAAAGGGTTCATATGAGAGGGCTAATCGATTTGAGCATAAGGACTTTTCTCTCAAGTTATTCCAAGTTGTTTTTGGTGTTGTGTGAACCATTTGAGGTGTCACACTTGAGGAACTCGGCTCTTAGGCTCCATGGAATCAAGCTACAACACAAAATGTATGTTACTCTAACTAGTATCTTATTTGGTATATGAGAATGCATGCTAGTTATAGGTTTAATGCCTTGGAAACCATTTGCATGCATAATTAGTGAAAACATAGATCCAAGGTATTTAGGGTTGTATGTGCACCATAGAATGTTGTAGTATACTAAAACACTTCAATTTCTTCCTTGTAGTTAGCTGGCTCATCCAAATTTATCAGTGTTTTATCACCGATAAAAATGTCACCATCTGACATAATATGGAAGCCATAAAACGTAGGTGACATGCTAACCCTAGTGGATCGATGAAGGGGTAATGAGTTGTCAACTGGATTAACTGGAATTTCTTCCTCATGTTGAGTGATGGAATTTTCTAAGGTTCCTTCATTGGATGATTCTTGAATTTCTTTAAGATGAATAGCAATCCCATTGTCCTCTTTGAATATGAGCTCTCTCTCGAGCAAAAGACTCATCTTCAAGCTACAAAGAATGCGTTCTCGCTAGGTATGTAGAACAAGTATCCAAAGGACTTCTATGGGTAGCCAATGAAATAACACTTATCGACTTTGGGTTCAAGTTTGTTGTGAGTCTCTTGTCTTACGAGCGCTTCACAACCCCAAACCTTGATATGTACGAGCAAAAGAATTTTCTTTGTCCACATCTCATGAGGTGTTTTGGTAACCATCTTTTTTAGAACAAGATTCACGATATGGGTTGTTGTCTCTAAGGCATACCCCCATAAATGAATAGGAAGAGAAGCTCGACTCATCATGGAATGAACCATATCAAGCAAGGTTTGATTACACCTCCCAGCCATACCATTGAGTTGTAGTGTTCTAGGAGGAGTCAATTATGAAACAATTCCACATTCCTTAAGATAGTTGTGGAACTCGATGCTAAGATACTCACCACCTTTGTTAGACATGAGCATCTTTATCTTCCTGCCCAATTGATTATCGACTTCATGCTTAAACTCTTTAAACTTTTCAAAGGTTTCTGATTTATGTTTGATCAAGTAGATATAACCATATCCGGTATAATCATCCGTAAACTTCAAGTAATATCGATTAGCATCTCTCATGGTGGATCTGAATGGGCCACACACATCCGTATGGATGAGGTCCAATAACCCTTCACCTCTTTCACATGTTCTAGTGAAAGGTGATTTCATCATCTTTCCTAATAGACAAGCTTCACATTCATCATCTGTCCTAAGATCAGATGTTTCCAACACTCCATCCTCTTGGAGTTGGGCGATGCGTTCTTGTTTATGTGGCCAAGACAACAATGCCATAAATATGCCTTGTACACACCATTGGACGAATCAATATGAAACACACTATTGCCTAAGTTATCAACACAAGCCATAGTTTCATACACACCATTACAAAGAAAAGCATTAAACATAAAACACCATTATGATAAGCTGAAATAGATCCAATATCATTATCAAATGAATATCTAAAACCTTGTATGAACAATGCATGAAATGAAATAATGTTTCGTGTCATATCTGATGAATAACAACAATTCAACAAAGTAACCCTAACATCACTACCGAGAATAAGTTTATAGGTCCCAATATTTGTAACAGGTGAAGATCACCTATTCCCCATGATTAGTTTTAGTCTTCCATGCTTAACTTTCTCATTTTCACTTAGCCCCTGCAAATCAGAACAAATATGGAAACCATATCCTGTGTCAAGGACCCAAGAGTGAGAAAGTTGTGTGCTATTAACTTGAATAGTATAAATACTTGAAGAGGACTCCTTGGTCTTTCCATCTTTCAAGTCATGCAAGTATTTGAGGCATATTCTTCTTCAATGATCCTTTTCGCCATAATGGAAGCAATTGGCCTCTTTGGGATCACTAATTGCATGGACATCAAATTTGGGCTTCGTCTTTGACCTATACCTAGAACCTACAGCATGGGCCTTCCCTTTTCGGTTGGATTAAGAAGGAGCCTTCCTATTTTCCCCTTTTCCATATCCAATGGCCAGTATACGATTACTTGTTGTAGCAGGAGCATGATTTTTCTTAATCCCCGACACAACAGTTTGCAATAAGTTATGGAGTTGGGTCAATTACGTCTCTATGTTGTTCAAATGATAAGTTAGAACAAACTGATCAAAACTAGAAGGAAAATAGTTGAGCACCATGTCAATGTCCAACTCCTTTTCAAATGACATATTGAGCCTTTTAAGCTGCTCCATGTATCTCTGCGTTCGTTGTATGTGAGAGCATAAAGATTCTCATTCCTTGATCTTGCATGCCATCAGAGACTTCACCACTTCATAACGTTCTTGTCTCGCTTTCTTATGAAACTTTTAAGCAAGATTGATGCACATATCATAAGGCTAATAGTCCACATAGAACTTGGCCAGCTCATATGCCATAGTGCCCACCATGATGCAAGCAACTGTGGTGGTGTCATCAGAATGTTTGTCGTAGGAAGAAATTTCCTCAGGATTAGCAGTGGAATGATCGATCTCAATGAGAGGATTTTAAAAAATGTATTCATTGTTCTCGTACCTAAGATTCATCCAATCCTTATAGTTAGGACCACTAATCTTCTCCTTTGACAAGATCGAGAGAATAGTGAACTTCGATTGGGGAGTGGTTGTTTGAGTAGTAGCGAGATCACCGTTTCTAGAAATCTATAAAAAGAGACATAGTTTTATTTAGTGATATAAATTCTTAATATTGTAACCCAAAATAGATATTCAAGGCTAGGATCCAAAATACAATTCACAACAAAATAAAAGGGATGAATAATCTAATTATGAATTTATTAAGGTAGGTAATACAGATTTACCAATTTCAATCTAATATGAAATTCCTAGATCAATTGAGATACATTGAATCTTATTAATGGCGTGTTTAATCTTAGATTATGCTCTTCGATTTGTGATTGGGATACCGAGGATCATGACTAAGATGTGAATAACCATGCAAACTCGCTAGACAACCTCAATGTCATTTACCATCTCAAATTAATGTGCTGGTGAACCACATACGCTCCATTAACAATGACAATTTTCAATTTGTCCATCACTCAACTTTATAGTCCCAAATTAGTGTGTCAATTAACTACGCACACTCCACTAACGACATATAAAGAGTGATGTGGGTTTTCATGGATTAACATACACTTCACATTTTTCCTAAAGTAACTAAAGTGAGATTTTTAAGTGGGTTCTAGTACTTTATGGTATCATACTTTTAATGAGATTATGTCCTATCAAATTCGTTCGGCTAACGACCCTCCACAAAACAAGGGAGTGGTGGGTGAGAGTGGACACCATTCAAATTCAACGCTAATTTTATAGGTTGTTTCCTTATACCCCCTTATAGTATACTTTCGTGAATGAGACGTACTAGCGATTCGACTGACTTTTTTTATTCATATAGCATTAGACAACTAATATTACATTGTATAAGGTGTATTAGACAACTAATACACCTTATACAATATTACAAAGCTTAGTGAGTTCCCCAAGATAACACATATAACTTAGCGTAAATAAACATCTATGGGTTATCTGCAACCATGGGACTATCAGCAGTCGCAGTGACCTAACACATACTCTGGAGGTTATCAACAACCCTCGTTTGGCTAATAGCAGCCCCAGCTAAACAAATATCATATCAGCACATAACACAACATAACATAACATAACATAATATAACAGCTAGACCCAGTTGGTCATAATGTTACAACTATCCTACCACACATGTAAGAGTAAGTGAGGAAACTCACCTGATACTGATGACATGAAAACATAACACCCGAAATGTTGGATCTAGACTCCGCCTATTCAACCAAATAAATTACCCTTAATTAATAATTAAGGCCTATAACCATATCACAGGTCCAAGTCCACAGCTAATCCCACTAAGGGCAAAAAGGACCATATTGCCCCTCCCTAGGTCCATACCCTAAATTTTGACCTAAAAGTCAAAAATAGCAAAGGTAAAAAAAAGTCAACCGAAGTCAACACCCAATGAGTACATTAGGCATATAACACCCTACACTGGGTGTAATGTTGGCCATGCATGCGGCGGGGGTCTTCAACTCTACACTGCGCATAGATGGGAGTACGCACGACGTACTCCTCGGACTCCCATTCCTCACTTCTTTTGGTCTTAATCCATTAAGACAAGTACTCCAACTATAGATCTGAGATAAACAAGGTCTCTTATTTAATAAATTCATGGGCTTTAAGCCTTTTCATGGCTATGGGAAGCTAGAACATCATTTCACCCTTTTCAAACTACTTTACTCATGCATGGGACACAAAGGAAGATCAACCAAGCATTTTTATCCATCTAGATGCCCTAAAATGCATGAAAGGACAACCTAAACTCTCTAGAGAGTCACAAACTCAAAAAGGTCTAAACTTAAGGACTTAAACTCATAAATCTTGAACCAAAAGAGATCTAAGAGAATACTAGCCAAGGTACAAGCTTTATACCTGGAAATGATGCACAAAGATGGATGGTTTCTGGATCTCTAAGCTGGATGGCACCTTCTTCTTCTCCTTCTAACTTCACTCTTTCAATACAAGGGTCAAGAATCTCTATAAGCTTGCAAAATCACACCCACAAGCACACACTCGGGATTTAGGGTTTAGGAAAGGTTGGAGGCTGATAAAGGTGGATAGAAATGAGGCCATCATATTCCTTAAATAGGGACAAAAGAAATGTTAGGGTTTGCATAATAAGCCTATTACGCCCATCGTACCCTTTGGTACGCCCAGCTTACTAGGTAGCCTACGCGATCCTTTTTTGTGCATGAGTACGCTACGCGTACTCATACGTATGCCCAGTGTAATCATTTGCCACCTTTTATAAAATAAGGACTAATTTTGACATAATAAAGAAAGGTTAAGGAAATATAATTATACCTCGATTCGGTATGTTACATATATCCCTTTTCATTATTATAGAAAATAATCAAATAAATCCTCTTGTAGTTCCTTGGAAAGAAAGCACCAAAAGTTTGAATGCCTCTAATGGATTGTACCCAAAACCCTAATAATTAGAAGGCTTGAGGAGAGGGGAGAATAGAGCAAATTTGCGGCTCTTGAGAGTTAGAAGGAGTGCACGAAATTATGAGACCCTAAGGGTCCTATTTATAGCTGATAAAGAAGCCTTGGATAAATCTAATTTGAAGATAATAATAATATCTTAAATTAGGTAATTATCCAACTCCATAATTATCTAATAGGATTAATCTAGAAAACTTAAAAGCCCTAGCCAAAACCGACCATGCTTAGAAGGTTCTAATTAACCCAAAATTAATTCCAACTAATTTCTAGTTAATTCTTAATTAATTATTACCATTTCAAATTAATGTATTAGTAATATAATATATTAATAAATCATTTATTTCAATTTATTAATCATATAATAAATTAACAAATCAACTGCTCTCTCCAAAAGCCATTCTATTCAATTACCAGTTATAAGGGAACCCCCGAAAGGACTTTGCTTCTAATTCAAGAATATATCAGTTTAGTTATCGGATTAGACACTTTATTCCAACACTTCTTATCACCCTAAGAAGGCCAATGTTGTGGCTGATGCCTTGAGTCGCAAGGCAACGAATGCACCCATCGAAGACTATGTTTGAGGATGGTTATTGTTTCCCCACTATTGGTTATGATCAAGGAAGCTCAAGTGGAAGGGTTGAGAAAGGAAAATTGGAAGGAAGGGAGGATCAGGGGTCAGATTTCATTGTTTTCTAAGGATAATCGTGGGTTATTAACTCAGTGTGGCAGGTTTTGGGTCCTGGTTGTTGGTGAGGTTTGGAAGACATTACTGGAGGAAGCTCATAAATCGAAGTTTTTGATCCATCTGGTGGCCACAAAGATATATAGGGGGTTTTGATTGAACTACTGGTGGCCCTGTATGAAGAGGGAGATAGTGTGGTTTGTAGAGCAATGCATGACTTGCCGAAATTTTAAGGCCGGACATTAGAGACCCACGACAAGATACAATCATCACCCATTACCATGTAGAAATAGGAAGAGATTAATATGGATTTTATCATGAAGTTGCCATGGATTGCCCATGGGGTTGATTCTATATGGTTCATTGTTGATAGGTTGACCAAGAGTGCTTATTTTATTTCTATCGCGAAGAGTATATCTGTCGAGAAGTTGGTCGACATCTGCTTCAGGGAGGTAGTGGTTCGGCACGGGGTGCCAATTTCGGTGGTTTCTGATCTAGATGTTCTTTTTACCTCCTAGTTCTGGATGAATTTCATGAGTTTGGTACTCAGCTACATTTTAGCACCGCTTACCACCCTCATACTGACGGGAAAAGTAAACATGCTATTGAGACTCTTGAGGATATGCTGCAGGCATACGTATTAGATTTTGGCCAGATTTAGGATACTTACCTTCCATTGGCTGAGTTCTCCTACAACAGCAGTTATCATTCCAATATTGATCAACCTCCCTTCGAGATGATTTATAGGAGGACATGTTGGACCTCACTATTGGGGAAAGATCAGGCATCGAGTTATGGGGAGTACTGAGATAGTATTCAAGACCACTAAGTAGATTCAGCAAGTACGAGGTCGACTACAGACCGCGTAGAGTCGCCAGAAGAGTTATGTTGACCAGAAACAATCAGACCTCGAGTTCCATGTTAGAGAATATGTGCTTCTGAAGGTGTCACCTTCGAAAGGTGTTATCCAGTTTCAGAAGTAGGGCAAGTTGGGTCCCCGATTTATTGGTCCCTTCAGGATTATTGCTCAAATGGGTAAGTTTGCATGTTTATTGGATACGCCAGATGAGCTTATCCAGATCCATAACACGTTCCATGTCTCTCAATTGCGAAAGTGTATATCGGATGATCCAGCAGTGGTTCCTTTGGATGATATCCAGGTTGATGAGCGCCTGAACTACGTGGAGAGATCGATTGTTAGCCTTGATATGAAGACAAAGACCTTGCGCAACAAGGTGGTGGGCTTGGTTAAGGTCTAATGGCAGCACCAGAAGGTTTAGAGTGAATGTGGGAGCCTGAGGAGAAGATAAGGGAGCATTACTCATAGTTATTTGTAGTAGCGGACTTCGAGGGCGAAGTCTGATTCAAGTAGGGGAGGTTTGTAACATCTATTTCCTCAGGTACGATTTTTATATCAAATTTATGCCTTTTATGAGTTTTTTGTGCCCTACGCAGGGCATAGGATAGCCTACTAAGCAGGGTGTATGTTAATAAGTCCATGAGAGGGTTTTATGTTCTACGCGGGTCATAGAGATACCTATACATAGCATAGGAGCATAGGACTAAAACCATAATTGAGGGGTTATGAGCCTTATTTAAAAGCTCTAGTCCCTTGAGAGCCTTCCCATACTCAGCCTCCAACCTCATTTTAAGTAACCTTGAAACTCTAGCCATCTTGTTAGGATTTTGAAGCATTTGTATGTTCTTTTGTTTGATTTGTGAAGAAGAAGTCCATAGAGGAAGTTCTTAGGAGTCCATAGCTTGTAGATTCAGATTTTGCACTTCATCAACCTTCTCCAGGATGTATTAAGCTTGCATCTTGATCATTCGTTTTGATAGATCTAATTAGTTTATGGGTTTTATGTGCATTTTCCCTTAACCTTGGTCTTAATGAGTATGAGTACTCAAGACCTCATAAGTTTCATTTCTGCCATTTCTGATCTTGTTGAGTTATAAAAATGGGAACTTGGTCACTTGCATTCATCCATGCATGAACTTTTGAGCTTTAGAGTGTGTTTTAGACTTAGGTTTTGGTCTTATGCTCCATTAGGCCATGCAAAGGTGTAAACTCATAAACTTTATCACTTAGGATGTTTATTAGGTTCAGATTTGAGAATTTTATGGTTGGTGTTTATGCATTAAGAGTTTAATGAAAAGTTGGCAAATATTGTTATTACGTAGAGCGTATTCTGGGCTACATATGGTGTAGCCTGAATTGTCCCCGAGTACCATCAAAGGCTCTACGTTGGGCATAGAGCATAGCATTACACGGGGCATAACACTAAAAAGGGGAATTTTGGGGCAAATTAGATTAATGGTCAAGTGGAGTGGGCTTTAGTCTTGGAAGGGTAAAATAGTCTTTTACCCTAGAGAGAGAGGGAGAGAGAGAGAGAAAGAAAGAGAGAGAAAGAGATAGTGATTATGGGTTAAGATCCTTGAGTGTGAATTACTATATCAAGGTGAGTCTTCTCACTGTACTCATAGGTCGAAGGCACCAATGCCCGTCCACTTGATTGTGTTATGTAGAATGCTAGTTGTCTTTGTGACTCTTGCATGTGTATGTTGGGTTGTGTCCATTTATTCATATGTTAGGTTGGACAAATTTATTTGTATGTTGGGTTGGGCCCATTTGTATGTATGTTGGGTTGGGCCCATTTATATATGTTGGGTTGGGCCTATTTGAATGTTAGGTTAGGCCCGTTTGCATGTTGGATTAGGCCAATTTATATATATGTTGGGTTGGACCCATTTGCATGTTGGGTTGGGCCCATGTATATGGTATGTGGTATTTTAGGGAACTCACTAAGTTTGTGCTTACGGTTTTTGTGGTTTAATATTTTAGGTACTTCCAGCTTCAAAGGGAAGGGCTCGGCATGATTTTATTCCACATTAACATTTGATTTCACTTTGATGTTGAGAATATTATACTATGGTTGTTTTGGAACAGTTTGGTTGTAATTTTTGGATGTTTGAAAAATGAAAACTTTACTATCATTTTTGGGACATTAAATAAACAAATAAATAAATGATATATAAAATGCAAAAAATGAATCGGGTTGGGTCTTGAAAAGAGCCACACTAGAACCATTGATAAAGGTTGTCACAGGAAGTGGGTCGCGACTGAAAGGAGCACTGTTGTACACCACTATAGTTCATCGGTTTCGACATGCTAAGGGTGTTGGGCCTCATTGAAACGCTCTACCTTCTTACATGAGTTGGGCCACCAATAACGTGGTGGGTCGAGGGTGCTCCCAAACTCAAGTGAGCATCATTAGGTCGAAGGGTTATGCCTTTCTTGTCCGTTATGCCTTTCTTGTCCGTTATGCTTAGTTGAAAGCCTTTAGGGTTTCTGTTGCCGTTTATTTTTCCAGTTTATAATTTAAACATAAAACTTATGACAAAAAGTATTGATAGGTGCATTTTATGCAGCTATTTTGCATGTTATTTCCGTCATTTCATAGCATTTTACTTCATAATTCTTGCATTTAGTTAATTATTTGGGCAATTGCATATTTCATTAAGAATGTCTGGTACTTCACCATTTTTGATTTATTTTGCAGGCATTATGGAGAACAGAAAGTGGAGCTTGGATGCTTGGAGCTTTAGAGCATGAGGAGAAGATGAACCGGTCATTCCATGGCAGAAAACATTAAGATGGACCCCGAGTCATTGTGCATTATTATCATAACAAAGGACTATGTTTGAAACAAAATTCTTGTCACACCAACACGGGTCATTTTGTTCTTTGTCATCTTATATTTGAGCAACATGACTCGTGGTGAAGCTAGATTGAAGATGGAGCCAACAGTGAAGGCTTTTTGGAATTTTAGCAAAAAGCATGGGCCATGCCAAAAACACATGGTCAAGACAAATGGTCATGCCAAAAACACATGGGCAAAAGGCATGGCCATGCTAAAAACGCATGGCCTTATGGCAAGCACGTGAACTTTAATAAAAGAAGGGAAGACATCATTTTGAGGGAAAAAGACGATTTCTTGAGCAACTAGGGGCGATCTTAGGCGATTCTAGGAGAATTTTTGGAGCTTTTGAGAAGACCTAATCATTGCAAACACTTTTGATTTCATTTTTGTAAGCATTAAACATTCCAATTCCATCTTTATTCTTGTTTGATTTGTTCTTAGCCATGTGTGGCTAAGAAACCCTAGTTTCTAGTTCTTGTTCAAAACATGTTGATTGCTTGACTTGAAGCATATGATTTGATGTTTGATTTGTGATTCTATTCTAGTGATTATGTTTTTGTTTAAACTATAACCCTTAAATTTGATTTGTGTTTGATTAACCACTTTCATGAATTGAATTTTTATGTAGTTAATTAATTTTTAGGGCACCTAATCGTTCTATAAAGTTAATGATTGGTAACAAACAATAGGTTTTCTTATTGTAGAACATTTATCACATGTTTTCACACTTTCGAACGTATGAGAAGAAATGAACATTGTTGGGAAGCTTGTACAAAACTTAATGCAGCCTTTTCAATACAATCTAAGAGTGTGTTTAGGTTGAATTAGTATAGCTAGGTCTAGTCAAAGAGCGTGTTTTGGTTAGATAATTTGGTAAGCGAGAGGTATTAGAGTGTGTTAATACCTTTCAGTACTAACTTAGAATAGTAATCACAAATTACATCAAGTCACAATCAGGTTAAATGACAACATTGAGAACTAGAACTGGAAGCACTTTTACAACTTGTTTACAAATCTATTTCATTTTCTGCATGTTCCAAAGTTGATTGTTATTTTCATTATTTGACTTTTGCAAACAAAACCCCCCTTTGTGACCAAAGTACCTTGCGCAAAGAGGTATAGACTTTTGTCCCGTGTCTCTATGGTTCGACCCTGCTTGCCTTGTACTACTTTTTAGTGCATTAAAGCAATGTATTTGGAGTCTATTGTAACCCTTTATTTGTTGGGTTTGACACCCCTAACAAGTATAATCTAAAACTTAATTTACAAACGATTTAGTCCAAAAAAAATTGCAAACCATTTAGCAAAATAACAAAACAACCCACCATAATTTATTACAGCACCAACAACCAAAAAAAACTATTTGGACAAAAATAATGCATTCACTCCTAATGAACACTTCAATGATTTGTTTTATTAAATTATGTATGTAATTTAATAGCTCAACAATATCTTCTAAAATAAAGAAGTTTACAACCCATAAAATTATCAAAATAAAATTTCAACAATTGTAATACTTTGACTGTTTTCAAGAGTGCAAAGAACAAAAACCAATGTATTATATGTTAGAATTTAGGAGGAGAAGAAGATTTCTGAAATCGATAAGTAACTTGGATCTTTCTAAAGGATCGTGTGGACACTTTCTGAATATGATAAGTAACTTGGATATTTCAACCCTATGTTTGGGTTACATGAAATCCAAATTATGGGCATAATCCTTCAAGGAAAAAAATATTAAATCATGACACGGATATGAGACCATGAACTAGGGTTTTTATAAAATTCAAATTACAATGATTAGCAAAGATAAGAACTAGTTAATATTAAATATTATTTTGTTAAGGAAGTATATGGAAAGTATTATTTTCTAATAATTTCCTTCAAACCCTCATCCCTTATTTATGGCATAAAATCAACATTTAATGTTGATCGATGATTATCTTTAGTAATTAAAGGAATTTGAATTCTATGAAAACCCTAATTCGTAGTCTCATATTAGTGTGTTGATTTGAGATTGTTATTTGAAGGATTATCCTAGTAATATGGCTTTCGTGTAACCCATACATATATGGCATACTCGGAAAATGTTCATTATGGTCGAAATATCATATTCGAAAAATATTCACACAATCCTTCAAGAAGATCCAAGCTACTTATCGGTTTTAGAAACATTCTCTTCCTCCCAAATTCTAAAAACCAAATCTTATATTTGTTTCGATTTTCTAAAATAATGAGTGAACCGGTGAAAGAGATGACTTCTAGGTTTGATAAGTTGGAGAAGTTCCAAGGAAATGATTTTCGTCACTGGCAGAAGAAGATTCTTTTTCTACTGACTACTTTGAAGGTGGTTTATGTTCTAAGCACTCCTACATCAAAACCAGAATAAGATGAAACCGTGGAGCAAACTTAATGTCTGTGTAAGTGAGAGAATGATAACAACATCTGTAGAGGTTACATTCTTAATGGTATGCCTGATCCTCTATTTGATATCTACCAAAACACATAGAATACGAAGAAATTATGGAATACCCTGTTGGAAAATAATGTCCAATGTCATTAACTGATTAGTAATATTTATAATAGTAGTAGGGTCCTTTTGGGTTGCCCTCATGACTTAATTAAACAATAATGAATAAGGATAAAATAAGTTATTAATGTATTATAAAATAACAAATTAATTGGAAATTATTTTGGAATTAATCAAATAGTTTTAATTAATTAGATGAACTGAATATTAGTTAATTAACTAGTAGTTAATTAGAATATTCCAAAAACCTGCAGGATATAGTAAGGGATGAATTCTAAAAGGATAATGATAACCTTATTAATTTTTAAGTTGTTTACTGATTAAGCAACATAAGCCTATAAATAGGGAGCTAGGGATCAAACCCTAGGTGCTCCTAACTCATAAATTTCATTCTCCCCCTTCCTTTACCTCTCATGGGACGAAAATTATAACCCTTCGAAATTTTCATTCCAAGTCTCCCCTTTCCTAAACTTCATATTTGCTAGTTGGTGTCTTGGGTGTGATGATTCCACTAGAGAGATTCCTGGTTTGGGTCTTTATCATCCTTGCAAAGTGGTTGTGACAAGATTTCGATCAAGGAATCAAGAAGGTCAAGAGATTGGTATTTTCAAGTTTTAAAGTAGATTGTTATAATAGTAAAACCTGGATCCATATGATGCATGTGCACATATGGTTTAAATGTTTTTCTGCTACGTAAAATATTGTGTATAGAATGCAACAATCCCTAACATACCATTGAGTCTAATTAGTATATCGTTTGGGATGCTTCTAGCAAGAACTTTTGTTAAGCAATTTTAAATACTATAAAATGGCATACTCAAGGCCTGTTATGGAATAGTACAGTGAAATTCTTCGCATTTTGGGTCAATGCACTCCACACAACATGAAAATAGACGAATGCATTATTGTATCGATATGATTGACATGTTACCACCATCTTCAAAGGACTTTAAGCATACTTTAAAACATCAAAATGAAGAGTTATCAATGATACAACTCAGGTGTCACATACAAATTGAGGAATCACTCTTTGTTCATGAATGTGACAAAAATCTGATGTTGTGAAAATGAATAAGAACCATCAAAACCACAATGGAAAATGCATTAAACGTGAGTATGATTGTCGTAACAAACCAAACAAGAAACCTTCTTTTCCTTCCAAATTCTAACATTATAATAAAGTGATAAAATTATCTAAAATGATTATGATACTACTTTGTGATTCTTAATTTGGACTCTTAGACCATAAAGATTATAGGGTTGTTGTGATCGACTTTGTGAGCGACACCCTCCCTAATAATACTCCCAAATAATATATTTAAGATTTTAAGGTATAGTTTTTGTTTTTGATTTGTAAGATTAACTAAAATATATTTAAATAATTGAAATCGGTCTTTTAACTCCGGCCCTATTTGTTTGATTAAACTAGTTCATAGGTTCGATCCGTTAATTAAACATGTTCATAATCTTATCTCAACCAATTGTATAAAATCGATTTGCGTTTTAATCTTTTATTCTATTATTGAATTATTTCGATATCATATATATATATATATATATATATATATATATATATATATATATATATATATATATATATATATATATATATATATATATATATATATATATATATATATATATATATATATATTATTATTATTATTATTTTTATAATGAGAGGTCTAATATTAAAATTTCCATATAGGAGTTAGGATTCAAGGATCCGTTAAGGCAAGGCAACCACTTGAGTATTGCATTGGAACAGTGGAACTTAGCACGAGTCTAAAGCAAATTACTTTAAGCAAAGCACCTAGGCTTTTTAATAAAAAATCTAATTTTAATTTGCATTACGAATTAATTAATACCATTATAAGATAGTATTGGTATGAATTTTTTTTTTTTTTTTGAACCGTAGAAAAGTAAATATATAAAATACACCGACTAGCAAGATTCTAGCAAAAGATCAATACAAAGTACAAGTATCAAAAAGAGAACAACATCAAGTATTCCAACTCTAAAGCCTTAAACTAGCCCTAAGTACATAATAAGTTGGATTTCATCCCACTCTTCATCGTGTTGCATATTAACTTCTTAAATATAACCTAAATATAACCAAGAGACCCGTATATTATACGGGTTGATTTAAAAAATGATTAAACTTAAAGTATAAAAATGAAATATTTTTTAATGTACAACTTTAAAATAAGAAATAAAGAAATGTATTTATTACAATTTAATATATATATATATATATATATATATATATTTAATACTTTACATTTATAAGTATATGACTTTAATTAAAAATTAAAACAAACCAAAAATTGACAAGTGGATAATATTTATTTCAAAATTATCACAAAATAACAAGTGTCAAAACTCATAAGAGATTGACAATTAACCAAAAAGCCTTCATTTATTAAGGAGGATTTTGAACTTTCTAGATCACCTGTATAACCGAAAAAATTAAACTCAACACAAATTTGTGCCTTTTGTTTCCCAAACCTTCAAAACCCATCTTGAAATAAGCTCGTCAATATTCAAAGGAGGGGCCACGAGGAGCCCATTACATAAGTGAAACCAACGCAACACATGTATTCTGTTTACCAAAATAATACTTAAACATATGGTTAATAATGAAAAATAAAACGAATATCAATAGTTTTTAATAGTTGTTGATTGAGTAGGACTCAACATCATATGATACCTAATAAGGTGCATATCAAAGACTACTAGACCGAATGAAAGATTTTCAATTGTGGTATCAAACAATCTGAATCTTACCGAGTTAGAACTAACCTCCTATTAGACTTAGTAAAGAGGCATATCGAATAACCTTAAAGAGGTGTTCGACAAAACTAATTAGTAGCGGTAACAGGTAACGGATAACGAATATCGGATAACTGATAGCTGGTAGTCAGTAGCTGACAGACCTTTGTTAAATGTTAAATGATAGTATAACTTTTATATTTGGAGCGTTTTGTTTAACTAAATACTAGAAACTTGTAGTGTCAAATGAAATTTTTTGTTCAGAAAATAACGTTTGTCAAACAATTGAAGCCAAAAGTTCTCTAATGCTCTATGTAAGCATTATGTTTTGAACATAAAAATAAACCGCCACAAAAAACAAAAAAATACAATTTTTTTTTAAGTTCACGAAACTTATAGGTTGTGAAATCATATTTATTTTTTAACCTATATGTAATCACTAATTGAGTTTTTGTGGATGTAGTTTCATTATACGTGCTTGTTTGTTGTTTCTTCTTTTATGCTATGTTTATCAAGATTATCCTGAATATTTAACTAAGACCTAAAGAATGAATATCAACGAGTATAAGCCATAAAAAAACTTAAATTTTTTTATAACAAAAGTGCAATAAAATTCCCTTAGGGTATATAGTTTTAGAATTAATGTTAAAAAATATAATAGTAATTTTAAAATTAATGTTAACAAATTTGTATGATAACCTTATAATTAAAGATATTCGGTTATATAAAATAACAATTGACTTCTAGTATGCCGAGTTTCTTATTTTATATTGAGTTTAAAATCACGTCCTATATAAAAAAAATAACTAGAAATACGTAATTTTGCATGGATTTAACATATATAACCAATACCAAAATAAGATCGGTAACATATTTTGTTCATTTGTCTAAATTTCGAAAATTACTAACATATTAAACACCATATAAAAGTTATTAATACAATAACGACACAAATAAACATTACAATATAAAGTAACTTATTGAGTAAAATAAAACTAACATAAATATGATTTATAAAAATTATTAAAACGATAAGCATGGAGGCTTTCAAGAAATTTTCCCTATAAAACCCCATCCATGCATGCCATATAACCCCCACCAACAACCCAACAATCCAACATCAAACATGGCCAACTCACACCAAAAGGGCTCGACCCTAGTGATGACCTTGGCCTTGCTCATGCTTCTAGTAGCCATGGCCTCCCGAGCCACTTCACGCACCCTCAACGACCCAACCATGATAGCCAGACACGAGCAGTGGATGGCTCATCACGGACGTATTTATACAGATGAAAATGAAAAACAGCTACGTTTTCAAATATTTAAAAACAACGTCGCCTATATTGATGCACATAATGCGCGTTCAGACCAAAGTTACACACTTGAAGTCAATAAATTCGCTGATTTAACCAATGACGAGTTTCGCGCTTCACGCAACGGTTATAAAAAACAACCAGATTCAGATTCACATGTGGTGTCTGGTTTATTTCGTTACGCGAACGTAAGTGCGGTACCAGATGAAGTTGATTGGCGAAAAGAAGGCGCGGTAACACCCGTTAAGGACCAAGGCGATTGCGGTAAATTTGTTTTTTTGTCATATCTGCAAAATAAATAGTACACAACACACACTAAACAATATACAAGATATACATACTAAGATATCACCATATTATATATATATAGTAATATAGATTGTCCTTTTTAGTTTCCTCAACAAAAAGAGCCATTAAGATTTAAGTATATTTATTGATGCATTTTTTTTATTGGAAACAGGATGTTGTTGGGCCTTTTCGGCGGTGGCAGCCATGGAAGGAATTAACAAGCTTGAAAATGGGAAACTGGTGTCGTTGTCGGAGCAAGAACTAGTTGACTGTGATATCGATGGCATTGATCAAGGCTGCGAAGGAGGCCTAATGGAGAACGCTTTCCAGTTTATTGAAAAACGAAAGGGTCTAGCGGCGGAATCTGTCTATCCATATACCGGAGAAGATGGGATCTGCAACACCAAGAAAGCAGCCATTCCGGCGGCCAAAATCTCCGGCCACGAGAAAGTTCCGGCCAACAACGAAAAAGCTCTGTTGCAAGTAAGTAATATATTTACTACCAAAAGAATTACAAACTTGATTTAATATATAATATCTTAAATATTTACTAATAAGACAAAGGAGAAACTTATGGAATAAAAACACGTACCTACGCATAGGTTCATTTATGCTGTGGATGTTTCTAATACGTAAATATGTGAAATTGAAAAATTGATCTTTTTGGCAAAATATGTATTTTTCATAGAATCTTGCATTAGAGGATGTTTGAGACGTGGATTTGAAGATTGATTTACAAAGTTTCAAGAATCAATAGAATAGTAATAATAAAATATTTGATTAATGTTGACGGAATAATTTCATGTTTACCCTAAAATCTTTCCTAATAAACGAATATTTTTTTTTGCAATATATCACACTCTAATTCAAGTGTCAAATGTTATTTTATAGTTATTTTGAATTAATTTTTTTTAAGTATCATTTTATTGATTTTTCTATTTTAATAAATTCCACATAATATTTTTATATAATAATTACAATAAATATAGTAATAAATGAATATCAATTTTATTAATTGAGTTACTTTCTTATTACAAAATAATCAAATTAAAGCTTATTAGTTCCAATATATATAACAACTCGCTCTTTATTCACATATTATTTGGGCACTAAAAATAAGAAAGGGAGAATTATAGGGGGGGGGGGGGGGGGGGGGGGTTAATGAATTTAAATCATAATAATAGTTTTTTGTATCACGTAATATCCAAAGATTTTTTTTTCTCTAAATGTCTTATTTTTAATGTAACAATTTTACCGATGCAGGCTGTAGCAAATCAACCTGTTTCGATTGCCATTGATGCAAGTGGATATGAGTTCCAGTTTTATTCGGGTGGCGTTTTTACTGGAAGTTGTGGAACTGAACTTGATCATGCTATAACTGCAGTTGGATATGGGGCTACTATGGATGGGACCAAATATTGGCTAATGAAGAATTCATGGGGTGCATCATGGGGAGAGAAGGGGTATATACGAATTAAAAGAGATAGCTTGGCGAAAGAAGGATTGTGTGGTATCGCCATGGATCCTTCTTATCCCGTTGTTTCAAAAGCATGAAGTATTTAGACGAAGATATTGATATTTAAGTGTGTATATGTCATTATATTGAACTTATGTTAAAGTTACATTGATTAAATGTGGTTTTATATCAACCGATCAAAATGTATTTAAATCTTGTAAAGATCAAAATATATAAACCTTGTAAAGTTAAAAGAATTTAATGTGATTATATGTAAGGTTGCTTTTGTTTTGGTTTTTGTCATTTGACAATCTCGTTCTATAAGATTTATATAAGATTTTCCTGTCGCCGAGACAACACCAACATGGTAGAAGTTATTAGAAAGGTAGTTAGTGTGAAGCAGTCAGCTTTCATTAAATGTTGTAAAATTCTAAACAATAGACGCGTCACGCGGTCAAGTATTGGCTCATGAAGAACTCATGGGGTGCATCGTGGGGAGAGAAAGGGTATCTACAAATAAGGCTATATGGAGTGGTCACTACAAACTCACCGGAAAAGTGACGCCACCTCTGCGCCACGTCATCTTCACTACCAACCCACTCCACTATGGAAATGGTCACCACTAACAAGATTCACTTTTATATTATTTTTTTATTTTTTTTACCATTTTGTTAAATAAATAAAATATTAAATAAATAACATATTTTATAAATAACATTTTATAAATAACATATTTTATATTAATTAAAACCACATTACATAATTTAAAACATAGAAAATTAAAACTAAAATACTAAAAAAAACATAATCCATACTTAGAAAATTAAACCTAAATTATTAAAAAACATCAAATCTAGTTGCGATATTGGTCGAGAACTTCTTGTTGAATTTTCATAAAGACCCTTAAATTTTCCGGGTCGAGATTGGGTTGCGGCACTGTGTTTACGATTTGAAGATTGGTGAGTGCCAATTGTCGCCGGCGTTGCTCCTCCGTTGCATCAAATTTTTTTTCTAAAAAATTTAGAGTTTTTTCGATTTTCTCCGCTAACATGTCCTCGTTGGTTGATTTTCCGCTAGACGAAGCCCCCTTTCTCGCTTTGTCCCTACCCGGTGGTCGACGAAGATGGACGTCCGATGGACCCTCACCCTCGGTGGCGTCGAACTCATCATTGAGGTCGAGGTTAGCACCGATCTCCGACTCGGATGTTCTCGGCCTTTTATTGGAACCGGTGGTAGATCCCGAATGCGCCGTTTCCGGATAAAGGACCCATTTTGGGCCATTGCGACAAACTTCCCACGCTTTTTGGTTGCCAAAAGGTTTACCATTGTTGGTAATTTTGTATTGGTGCAACGCCGTTGACAAAATGTTGAAATCGTTGCTACCACTTCGATGCATATTTTTAAATTGTCAAACACGCCGTTAAATTTGGTACACGTTGCTCTAAGATCGCGCCATTTAGCATTGACTGAATCATATGTCCGGCTCGTTTGCCTTCCCAATAACGCGTGAAAGTGGTCTAAAATACGATTCCAAAAGCTATGTCCCGATTGCGCGTTGGCGACATCCCCGTCTTGTGATATGGCAATCCAAGCTTTAGCTAAAGTCGCCTCCTCCTCCTCGGTCCATTGGGTGTTTTTCTTCTTTGTTGAATCTTTGGATTTTTTTTGCCTTCTACGACTTGGTTGTGTTTCTTGAACCCGTTCGTCGTCGTCTTCATCGTCGAGGTTTACGGGTTGAGATTGCGATAATGGAACTTGAGAGGGTTGTGAACTTGGTTGTGGCTGTTGGAAAATTTGGGGCTGAAAAAACGGAGGAGGTTGTTGTTGAAAGGGTTGAAATTGGGTTTGAACAAATTGTGGTTGTGGTTGGTTTTGGTAGTAGTGTGGGTGGTATGAAAGATTGGTAAATAAAGGTTGTTGTTGAACGGGGGATGATAACAATTGCATATAGCCAACGTTTGCTAAAGGATCATTTGGAGTATTTGGGGTGTTTGGGGTGGGTGGATTATTTTGGTTTGGATCCATGAAGGAAAGTGTGTATTTTGAATGAGAGTAAGTTTCTTTGTGTTCAAAATGTTGTGTGTGTTTGAATGGTAATATGTAGTGATATATATAGAGAGTTTGTAGTAAATTAAATAATTAAGTAATTTTTTTTTTTTTTTACAAACGGTAATAAAAGAAACGGTCGAAATTGAATAGCCAATCAAATCAAGCGTCTCCAGTCGTCTTCGCGTCCACGGAACTAGACCCCCACCGGAAGGTGGGGCGGTGTTCACGCGTGAAGGGAGCTGACACGTCAGCTCCCACGCGTCTTCCAAGCTCCACTCCTGATAGCCTAAAAAGAAATGTCTTGATGAAAGAAAGATCGTGTGTTTTCATCAAGCATCATATGTATCCAATTGTTTGAAAAGAATTAATAAAGTTTCAAACAAAGACGTTAACATTTAAGCATGCACATGTCATCTAAATTCATCAAATCACATTAACTTACATTATTTTTATATCATTTGAATAAAAATGCTTTGTATACTTTAAAAGAAATTAATATTTCCTAATAAATGAAAATCTTTTTGACACATGTTCATTCTCTTTCATTTTGACACGTCATTTTCTAGAATTTTAAAATTTTCTATTTTCAACTTGTTATTTTTTTTTTTTGTATTTTTTTTTATTAAATTAAAATTTCACATTTAATATGTAAGGTAATATATATATGTAATACTAGGTGTGAGACCAATGTATTACATGAGTTTATTTAAAAAAAAAAATTAACAATTTAAGAAGTTTGAATTTATAAGAAAAATGAGAAAAAAATTAAATTATTAAAATTAATGAGACTTTAATACATTGAATACATTACATATATAAACCCTTTTTAATAAATACCTTACATATTAAATGTGAAATTTAAATTTAATAAAATGAAAAATACAATAAAATGACAAGTGGAAAATAAAAAATTCAAAAATTCTAGAAAATGTCATGTGTCCAAATGAAGGAGAAGAAGACATGTGACAAAAAGATTTTGATTTATTAAGGAGGATATTTATTAGAAAAAGTTTATATATGTAATGTATTCAATGTATTAAAGTCTGGTTAATTTTAAAAATTAAAAATTTTTCTCATTTTTCTTATAAATTCAAACTTCTCAAATTGTTAAAATTTCACATTTAACTTTTTTTTAAATAAATTCATGTAATACATGGATGTCACATCTAGTATGATTATATATATAGGGAAAATGACCTTTGAGGGTAATAAAGTATTCGTTTTGTATTCATTAGGTCCCTTATCTTTTTTTTTTTTTGTCTTTATTATACCATTGAACTTATAATCCCTACTCACCAAAGCCACCGCGACCGGTTATCACCTGTTTTACCGGTTACCACATTTAATTAGAGATGACATGTCTTATTACGTGGAATTAGAACACATTTAATTATCGTTTCTCTTTCACCCCTTTGTCCTTACAGTTAGGGTTCGTTTTAATTGAGGGAAGAAAAAGTTCAATCGAAGCATACGGTTAGGAAATTGAAGAGAACTGGTGAATGCGAGTGTTATAGTGAAGAAGATGGCCTCCGATTCCAAACAAAGTAAGTATTTAACAGTTTATATACATTATAATGGTTTATTCGCACCGAAACCATTAGTGTACTTGAACGTTGTTGTTGTTTCAATCTGTGATGTCGATTTTGGTGCAATGGATTTCAAAGACTTTAACTTGTTCATTGCAAAGTTGATTGAAGGCAGTTGTGATAATGTATATTATTGCACTAGAAATGAACCATTGGCAGAGGGTATTAAGAGAATTAGGAATGATGCTGACTACTTTGAGTTTATTGAAACGGGTTATAGTGATGAAGCTGGTCTAAGAATGAATGTGTATATAGACCACGAAAATGAAGTTGTACTTGATTGGGCTGATATGGAAGTAATGGAAGATGATGAAGGGCATTATTTTGAGGAAGACCTGGATGATGATAAAGATTCACAACTTTCTGATGATATTCTATATGAGCATGAAGCAGATGATTACATTCCTTTTCTTGACAAGACTATTGGTGATGAATTCTTACATCGGGTGTCAGGTATGTGTAAGGATATAAATGATGAGGCTGAAACTGATGAGGTTGAAACCAAGAATGGAGATGACAAACCAGTGTACCCTGTCCATAATGAGAACCAGAAATGGGACAAAATGGTGCCAATTCTAGGTATGAGATTCTCTAACCCCATGGAATTGAAAAATTGTTTGACTAACTATGCAGTGAAGAATGGGTACAACCTTTATTTTGAGAAAAATGATAGTCAGAGGTTATTAGTGAGATGTTGTAAAGATAACAAGAACCCCTCCTGTCCTTTTAGACTGTGGGCTTCCTGGATGAGCAGTGAAAGGTCTTTCCAGATTAATTCATTAGTTGATGAACATAACTGTTCAAGAGTCTTTAAAATTGGTTCCATTGTAACATATAAATGGATTGGAAAGCATTTTAAGAATCAACTTGTGAAGAACCCTAAAATGAGCATAAGGAAAATGAAGGCCAAAGTGAGTACAAAGTTTAACTTGATTGTTAGTGTCACTCAATGTAGAAATGCTAGGAGATATGCTTTTGGATGAGATAGAGGGTAGTTTGATAGAACTTTATGGTAAAGTATGGAGTTATGGAGAAGAAATAATAAGGACAAATCCTGGTTCAACAGTAAAGATAGATGTGAATGTCATGCCTGATTCCACAACCTACTTTTCTAAAATGTATGTTTGTTTTAAGGGTGTGAAGGATGGTTGGATTGCAGCATGTAGGAGGGTAATAGGGGTAGATGGTTGTTTTTTAAAGGGTATATGTAGAGGCCAACTGTTAGCAGCTATGGGTAGGGATGCAAACAACCACATCTTCCCTATTGCATGGGTTATGGTGGAAGTTGAAAATAAGGAAACATGGAAGTGGTTTCTTGACCTCCTTCTGGATGACATTGAAATGGGAATTGGTCATGGATTGACCCTCATATCAGACCAACACAAGGTACATTTCTGTTTTGTTTTGTTTAAGTTGAATGTTTTTGTTATGTCATCTATTTCATGCTTTCTTTCAGGGATTAATAGAGGTTGTCAAAGAAAGGGTTCCAGCAGCAGAGCATAGACAATGTGCTAGGCACATCTATGCTAACTTCAAGAAAAGATATAAAGGTGAACAATATAGGAAGTTGTTTTGGGCAGCAGCTGTTAGTACTACTCAACCTAAATTTGAGGCAGAAATGAATTCCATAAAAAAAATTGACCCTTTGGCTTATGAACACCTCATGGAAGGGACCCTAAAAGTTGGTGCAGGGCATTCTTTGAAGTGGACAGGGCTTGTGATGCTTATGAGAATGGCATATCAGAAAGTTTCAACTCTGTTATTGATCTTGCTAGGAAAAGGCCACTCATCGCCATGTTGGAAGAGATAAGGATTTATGCAATGGAGAGGATGTATAAAATGTAGCTAGAGGGACAAAGTTGGGGGAATTTAAAAATATGTCCATCTATAAGGTTGAAGATATCAAAGCTAAAGAAACAGCAAAGGTATGATATAACTTCTATTTTATAAATATTATATGTCTCATCTATAAGATTAATAGAACTTCTTATTTTTTTGGGCAGATTTTGGGGGGTTATACCATCTGGGATACAACAATATGAAGTTAGGATTGGAAATGATGGATATGTTGTGGACCTTAACAACAACACATGTGGATGTAGATCTTGGCAAGTATCAGGTATCCCATGTGTGCATGCAGTGGCAGCCATTTCATACCTCAACAGGAATGCAGAGGACTATGTTGCACCATGGTTCCATACAACCATGTTCTTGACTTGTTACAACCATACCATTAATCCACTTAATGGTAGTTCCATGTGGCCTGAAGTTACCTACATGAAGCCAATGCCTCCCCAAAAAAGAAGGTTACCAGGAAGGCCAACCATTAAAAGGAAAAGGGATCAATCTGAGAGGGAAAGCCAGGGGAAAACAAGGCATACTATCTCAAAAGCAGGTGCAGTTATCAGATGCACCATTTGTAGAGAACACAGGCCACAATAGATCAACATGTCCTACAAGACCAAAAGATGCAGCATCCACTTCACTGTAAAAAAAGAAGAAAGCTAATAAATGTAAAACAGAGAAAGGTATGCTATTAAAACTATGTAATTATACTACAACATCCAACTCATTAACTACACCTTTGTATAGCAGGTACTGTGGAACCAGTTCAAGTAGATCCAATTCAAGTGGAAGCTCCTGCACAACCAGATAATGATGTTCAAGTAGATGATCCTGCTCCACATGTTGATGTTCATGTAGATGATCCTGTTAATGATGTCCCTGCTCAACATGTTGATGTTCATGTAGATGATCATGTTAATGATGCCCCTGCTCAACATGTTGATGTTCATGTAGATGATCCTGTTTATGATGTCCCTGCTCAACCTGTTGCAACTGGGAAGAGGACACGAAAATACTCAGAAAGAATTACCAAGATTGGGTTGAGGAGGAACGTTTTGAAGAAAGAAGGAAACATTGATAACCACCCACTGGTGTTGGAATGAATTTATGTTTTAATATTTTTGTAAAGACAAACTTTTAGTCTTTTTATTATGTAATTGGGAATACTTTTAGTCATGACACATCTTTTGATTATGTAAAGACAAATGTGGGCACAACTTTTGTAATGATGCACATGCTAATGGAATCTTACAAGTTTGTCTTCTATCTATATTATATGCTTGGGTGTTATACTTAATCTGGACCATTTTACCCCTGTATCATGTCCAATACACTAACCAGTTAAACACATTTTGAAACCACTCAAAACATCAAACTAACTATCATTAATAAAGAACATTTAGTCTTAATACATTAAGAAATGTTTGATGTTGTTGTTGTGGTTAAAATGGACCATTTTACCCGTGCATAATGTCCAATTCACTAACCTATTAAACACACTAATATGTCTTTGTAACCACTCAAAATATCAAACTATTGATTGTTGTTATACTTAATATGGACCATTTTACCCCTTGGTCACATTAAGACATTAACAATTGATTGATGTTATACTTAATCCGGACCATTTTACCCCTGCATCATGTATAATTCACTAACTTGGATCACATTAACACATTAATATTTCTTTGAAACCACTCAAAACATCAAACTGTTATTACTCAGAAAGATTTAGTCTTAATACATCAAACAAAATACAACAGTGTCTTTGAATACAACTTAATTAGTAAAAAAACATTTAGTCTTAATACATCAATAACTACTTCTTAAACACAAACAACAGAAATAACGCAATCATCAGAACTTTATGAGTAAATAGCTTCCATTTGATTTTTTCAAGCTCTTGTCTAACAACCAAATTTTCTTGTTCCATCTTCATCTTATATATACTGATCTGGTTTTCCAATGTACAAATTTTGAGGGTTAAATTCCACTGTTCTTTTTTGTCCTTCCCAGAACTGACTTCATTATCAGGGGTTTCAGGCTCCAACCATTCCCAGAACTTGCATTTTGGTCCTTCATTCTTGAAAAAAGTAACAAATTGGTCAAAGAAAGAACATTAAACCAAAAACATAAAAACATTTGATTTACCATGGATTTAGGGCACAATCTGAATTTTTTTCCTGGATTGTCTTTAGTTCGTGAAGTTCGTACGCGAGATGGTAACCCAAAATAACAAGGATTTTCAGGTTGAAATTCAACATTTCGTTTGGAAGAGATAGAAGAAGAAGAAGAAGCATCCATGTCGGTCGATCTAGGGCACGATGAGAATGACGCAGCTTAATAGGGATGACCTGCATTTAATAAGCCAAATGTATGCCACATAATGCCACGTAATATCCACATAAGCAGTAACCTACAACAACCGGTCGCAGTGGCTTTGGTGAGCAGGGATTATAAGTTCAATGGTATAATAAAGACAAAAAAAAGATAAGGGACCTAATGAATACAAAGTGAATACTTTATTACCCTCAAAGGTCATTTTCCCTTATATATACATAACATTGTTTTTGTTTTTGTTACTTGAAAATCACTTCCTATAATACTTTTATACTCGTACTTCCTTTTGTAAAGTATTTCTCGTTTTAAAAACAAGACAAAATTGCAAAAATGGTCCCTGTGGTATGCATTTTTTTGGGGTTTTAGTCCAAACCACGATCTTTTTGGATTGATGGTCCTTTTGAGGTGGTTTGCTTGTGATTTTAGTCCCTCGGTAAATTGAAATGACTGTAATGCCCTTTTGATTTATTTTTTATGTTTTTTCTATTTAATTTAAATGAAAAAGAAAATAAATATTAAAGTTGGGCCCCCTCTCTCTCTCTCTCTCTCTCTCTCTTCGTCATCACATATTCTTCATCTGTACACATTTCATATATATAAACACTAAAAATTTAGAAAATGCACACATAATGGACTTGCAACTTAAAGGCATACATATATCACCCAGATACTTCTGTGATTCCGATTCCAAAACCTTACATACTTTACCCTGTTTTGATTTCCCCCAAATCCATATAGACCCATCGATTCCGACAGTTGCAGAAACAACACAATATGCAAATGGAGCAACTTCTAGGGTTCTAATGGATTCAGATCTTCATAATCAACGAAAACAACAACATCAACATCAATTGCAACAGCAGGGGTAGGGGCAACAAACTATGAACTCTGGTTTGATGCGATACAGATCAACACCAAGTTCGTATTTCTCAAATTTGATAAACAGTGACATGTATGAAGACGAAGATGCTGACCCATTCTTCAACCCTCGGGCATAATACCCCGAAACGGAACGCATTTTATCGAGATTCATCTCCGGGGATGGTGATAATTCAAGCTCTCATTAGAATATAGGTCAAATTCGGGGAAACGACCCCCCCCCCCCCCCCCCAATTTATGGATCCTATAAAGCAAGAACGAGCGAGATCCATGGATCAATTTGGAACTGATGATGGCAGTGTACCTGATTTATCAAAGGGGTTTGAAGATCGAATGGCTTTCTCATCAGTTTCACATTCATCTTTGATACCATTGTCTCTTATCCCTAAAAATGAAGGCAAAACCATGGGAATGAGTGGTGCTGGTGTACACAACAATGGAGGTTTTGATAAAGCTCATCCAAGAGCTACTGGCTATGGCTTCCCTGGTAGTTCTTATAGAGCTTGGAGAAGCGATCAAAGACACACCCTTCTAGGAGAGAGAGAGAGAGAGGTGGGACCTTTTTTATTTTTTTAATTGTTAAAATAAATAAATAAATATTAAATTTTAAGAATAATGAAAGAAAAATGAAAAATAAATACCCCAAGGGTATTATAGTCATTTCAATTTTCGGAGGGACCATTTTCACATACAAACCACTCCAAAAGGACTACGAAACCAAAAAAGTCACTGTTTGGACTAAAACTCCAAAAATTTACATACCACAAGAACCATTTTTGCAATTTTGTCTAAAAACAATGTATTTCTCGTTTTTTTTATTGATGATAAAAGCATGATTAATTTCACTTGCCTTTATGCTACTTTCACATTAAAAAGGAAGATAAGTCCCAACTCATAAATAACCTTGTCACATTCCTTAAATAAAAACAAAAAGGTCAAAAAACTTTCACATTATTTAAAAACTAATTAAAAGAATATATACTTATTTAACACATAATTCCCCTTGGGTCATTCATCTATATTAATGAGTGTATAATTTTTTTAAACCGACTAGTTTAATCTAATGTTTTAAAAACCGGTTTGAATCGGCCGGTTGGACCGGAAACCGTTTAATTATCATTGGTTTTACATTGATTTATGAACTGTATTAAACAAATGGTTTTTAGAAAAATTGGGTTGAACCAGTCAAAATAAAGCGATTGAACCGGTTAAACCGAATAAAAACACATGAAAAAGAACCATTTACATAATAAACTTTGATGATTTTTTTTCCAAATTTATTTAGTTTTTTTTAAATAAAAACATTTAGTAATGTTATAAAGTTTTTTTTTGATGTGGTTGTATTTATCTAAAATTATATTGGTTTCGATATTATATTTTATTTTTGACATATATGGATTAATGTAAAACATTAAAACTTATGGTTATGTATTATTTTGAAGAAAAAAGATAAATACAAAAGAAAAACTAGCCAAAAATAAAAGATTTAAAATCAAAATCATAGATTTAAAGAAAATAGAAAATACTATAAAAATATACATTGCTTTGTTTCTCCCTCAATCCTAAATTGGACTCTAAAAAGGTCAAAACTTCATAGACTAGCTGAAGTCTTCTCGATTTACGTTTCTCATACTTCATTTCCCCTCCATATTTTCTAGAATCTGATTAATTATCGAAGTTTCATCGGTACAGTTCGTCTCCAATCCAGTTCACGCGAATCTGGTAAAATTTTCATCATCTTTGATGTTTAAAATGCAATTCTAGAACCCTAACATTAGCTCCACGGTCGAGGGTAGTGTGTTATTAGGGATTTGTAATTATTTAGATAAGTCGATATGTAATTGACGTTACATATCTTCATCTTGTTATTTGTCTTGCGATTTCGATTGGCAATTTTCGGAATATGTGTTTGAAAATATAGTTCTCGCTGTGTTGATCGACTCTCTGCTATTTTTCGTCGAAACAAATTGTATAGTATAATCCAATCAGACTCCGTAGTATTCAACATTAAATTCATCCAACTACATCATGATTTCTACGAATCACTATGAAACAAAGCTGCTGGTGTTAATTATAAAATTTTACATTGTTGAATCATCACCAAAGATTGTTGGCTAACTTGGAATTACAGAATTGGCAGCTGGAGTAAGACGCTATAGATCATATCAGCAAACATGGCGGGAACTGAGAATGGGCCTATTCTGCAATTTGCACCCTTTCAGAGTTCTGTGGATGCCGGTTTTTGGCATGAATTATCTTCGTTGAAACTCAACAAATTAAAAACTGATGAATCTCCAATCCCAATAACGGGTATGTTGCTTCATGTATTGTAATATTAATGTTGATGAAGTTTTTACCATATTTCAATACTTGAAACAAGTCAAGATAGTTATATTGTTTGTATTAACTATTAATGATATCCTTGTAGGTTTTTACACACCTTGCTCCAATTCTCAAGTATCAAGCCATCTAACTCTGCTTACTGAATCCTTGCCAACTGATCCAACTGATGAACAACAAGCCAAAACAAATCATGGGAACAGAAACAAATGCTCTGTGCCTGGCATTCTTTACAACACAAACACATTAGAAGGGTATCACGCTCTGGATAAACAAGCTTTGTTAAAGGCTGAAGCAAAAAAGGTATTTTGTTACTCTATTTAGTAATCCATTTTTCAGTTATACATGAATGTAATGTCAAAATCTTGAATGCCAGATTTGGGATGATATTCGATCTGGAAAAGCAGAGGAGGACAGTTCTGTCCTTTCAAGGTTCCTTCTTATATCATTTGCAGACCTCAAGAAATTTAACTTCTATTACTGGTTTGCTTTTCCTGGTGTCGTTCTTGACCCTCCAGCAACTTTGGTTGATTTGAAGCCAGCATCAAAATGGTTCTCCCCAAAAGAGGTTTGACCATATATACCCATTTCCCTTTGTAAATCAATCTTTTTTGTTTTTATTACTTAAAGATGTAGCATTGTTCTTTCATAACATACAGGCTGAATCTGTGTCTGCATCCTGTAATGAGTGGCGTATGTCAAGTTTAACAGCAGGTAGAGTCATTCAGACTTTTTTTTTTGCCACCCTGACTTGTTCTTAATATCAAAATACTGAAAGACATGATTTTGTAGGTGTTCCATTCTTTTTAGTCTCCATTTCTTCAAATTCGCAAGCTACTATTAGACCTCTAAAGGACTTTGAAGCTTGTCAACATGAAGGCCACAAGGTGAACACAGTCACACATCTATCTTTTTAAAAGACGTAAATGCCCTTTTAGTCCTCTTCTAAAAGGCTATTTGTTAATGGTGACAGATGCTCTTTGGTTTCTATGACCCTAGTCATCTTCCAAACAACCCTGGATGGCCTCTTCGCAACTTTCTTGTCTTCATTTCTGCAAAATGGAACCTGAAAAAGATTCAGTTTTTATGCTATCGTGAGAACCATGGGTTTGCTGATTTGGGTTTATCCCTTGTTGGTGAAGCTCTGATCCAACCTTCACAAGGTAGATCAGCCACAATTGGGTAACAAGTCAACTCTTTTAAAAGTCAAAATCTTGACTCTTATAATCTCCAAATGTTTCTTGTAACATGAAATGTCTTTTTTTACTTTTATTTAAATCAGCATGGCAAGATCAAGATCACGTGCCTAATGCAGTTGGATGGGAACTGAATAAAGGGAAAAGATCCTCTAGATGCATTAACCTATCTACTTCCATGGACCCCACTAGGTATATAGTGTGGTGTAGTCAGTAGTGTGTTTCTTATGTATTGTTTTTTAATTTTAATATATAAACGTGATTAAATTTTTACAGGATGGCTATATCAGCTGCAGATCTGAATCTAAAACTGATGATGTGGCGAGCACTGCCATCTTTGAACTTGACCATGCTGTCTACCACCAAGTGCCTTCTGTTGGGAGCCGGGACCCTTGGATGCCAGGTGGCACGCATGCTTATGGTGAGTCTTTCCATTTCTAAAAATTACAACAAGGGTATAATGGTAATTTACAATTTGTGTGTTTCTGAAGGCATGGGGTGTGCGAAAAATAACATTGGTGGATAGTGGTAAAGTGGCCATGTCAAATCCATTAAGACAATCCCTATACACCTTGGAAGATTGTCTCAATGGTGGTGATTTCAAAGCCTTGGCAGCTGTTAAAAGTCTGAAGCGAATTTTTCCAGCTGTGGTAATTAATTAATTTAATCTTTTCCTTTTATTCCAAAATGTTTGAAATTATAAAATTATTATTTACTTTTGATATTTGTTTGTAGGAAGCAGAAGGGGTAGTGATGGCAATACCTATGCCTGGGCATCCAGTTGCTAGACAAGAAGAGGAAAAAGTGGTTGATGACTGCAAACGTCTTTCTGATTTAATCGAGTCTCATGATGCTGTTTTTTTATTGACTGATACACGCGAAAGTAGATGGCTTCCAACTCTTTTATGTGCCAATGCTAATAAGGTTAGTCTTGTACTTTTCTGCTTCGCTGTTGTACTTACTTTATTAGTAATATAGAGAAATTACCGATATGCCCTTGATAGTTTTAGTTTAATGTTTCAGGTTACAATTACGGGTGCATTGGGGTTTGATAGTTTCTTGGTAATGCGTCATGGTGCGGGCCCACTACTCAGCAGAAATACATCATCAAAAGCTGAGACTGAGAGTGTTGTTGGCTCTTCTTTATCTGCTGGTGTTGAAGAAATGTCACTGGGACAGAAAGATAGCAAGCCGAGACTCGGTTGTTACTTCTGTAATGACGTTGTTGCCCCTGTGGATGTATAACATTTACTTTACTTCTTTCCTTTTTAACTCTTATTTTAATAGATCATAAAACTGAGATTTCGTTTTTTGTAATTTTTAAAATATGCAGTCAACAGCTAACCGCACTTTGGACCAACAATGCACGGTTACACGCCCTGGACTTGCCCCTATCGCATCCGCCCTTGCGGTTGAACTTTTGGTTGGGATTTTGCATCATCCTCATGGGTAAGGGTATTTTCGGAACAAAACCAAATATATTCTTTTTATTTTTTAATTTTTTAAATTTTGGTGCATGTATTTTTGTACAGGATATCAGCGAAAGCTGAATTTGGAAACTCTTTGGATAGTGTAAATAGCGAACAAGCTCTTGGGATATTACCACATCAGATCCGTGGGGCCCTCTCGCAGTTTTCTCAAATGATACTTGTGGGCCATTCCTCAAATAGCTGCACTGCTTGTTGCCCGATTGTAAGTATTCTTTTTCACAATTTTACAATATATAAAAATACAATAAAGAATAATGTTATATAATTTTAATTTTTTTTTTCAGGTGGTTTCAGAGTATAGGAAAAGGGGACTGGAATTTGTTCTAGAAGCTATTAATCATCCTACTTATTTGGAGGATTTAACGGGACTAACGGAGCTCATGATATCAGCAAACTCTTTTGACCTTGACTGGGATAACGAGACTGATAATGATGATGATGATGATTGTGTTGAAATCTGACACTGTTTTTATGGCACGTGATGAAATACGTTGACAATTGTACAAAAACAGGAAATTTAACCAACTTCTGTATGGATGGATTACTTTGTGGAAATTTCAGTTAGACCCTTCTGTTATTGGATAAATACGATTGTGTCTGGGTTCATTTATCCGTGAAAACAACAAAAATGGTCCTTTGACGATATTTGATTTTCATTTATCTTCTTTTGTGAAAATACTTTGCGCCTTGGTTAACGTTAAACTATTTTTTTGTGTTGATATTTGTTATCTATAATAATGTCTGGTTTATTGAGAAATTCAAGTTGTGATAATGTGTGAGGAACACTTTTAGGCATAAAAACTGGTGGTTTACTTTTTGAAAATTATATGAATGTTAATTTTTATATTAAAGTACCAAATAGAGAGTAGACATAGTCATCTATCTAGAAAATGGATCAAATTCCCAAAGTATGAATTGTGCATCATCTAACTTATATTAGATTACAATTTAAATCTCTATTTGACATTCATCTTTATTTCCAACTACATTAAATAGCTATAACACTGAAATCAACAACAATTTCTAATTGTTGAACAGGTTATATGTAAAATTTTATTTAGAAAAAGGCAAAACATCACATAAACAAATACTTAAACATCTTTTCTCTGATCTTAACTATCAATTATTTATGAGTTCTTACCAACATCGTTAAATATGTAAATTAAATTCTCACTATTAAAAAAACAAATTATATAAAAAATAATAATTATTGAAAGTGTTGGTAACACAAATAACCTGAATGAATGTTATGGCCATATTTTCAACCTTTATGTTAAACAACTACATATTTTATAAATGTAATTTGTTTTGAAAAAAAAATGTTTTATAAACGAGTTCCCACAATAAAAGTTTTGAAACAAAGGTGTAAAGGACCGTATGTTTTATATCTTAACCATTTAGTTAAGAAACAATGTCGGAACCATTAAGCATTTAGTGAAACACATACCTCTTAACCTTTAAGAGGCCATATTTTACCTCTGAATGGATCAGAGGTTATACATATGCTGGACCATTCATTTATGTTATTTAGAATTGACAAAATTGTAAAAATGTTCCTTGTGGTATGTATTTTTTTAGGATTTTAGTCTAAACCATGATTTTTTTGGACTGTTATTCCTTTTGGCCTAGTTTGACTATGGTTTTGGTCCCTCGAAAAACTAAAAAGACTAAAATGCCCTTCTTGTATATATTTTTATATTTTTTCTATTTAATATAACGTTTTATTATTAATAAACATTGGGCCCCACCCCTCCCCCCCTCTCTCTCTCTCTCTCCCCGTCTTCTTCCTCAAGAACAAATCTGAAAATCTGGAGTGTGATTTGTTTAAGAAAAAACCAAGAAAATAAGGAACAACTCTTCCTCTTCGTCTTCAAAACAATCAAAACGAGAGGGGGTCGACATTGCAGGGCCACTCCGACGACCTACTTCATCATCTGGTCCAATCATCTGCAACATAGGAAAGAAAAGAGGATTGATCGGGAATCAAACCAATAGCGACTGTCGGTGGCCCTGAGGAGTTCAATCGAGCAATAAGGGTGAAAATCAAGACTTATTGTGGTTGTGTTTGGTCTGTCAGTCAAACGAAAGGAATGGGTCTTCGATTCCCATCTGATCAGAGACGAAAAGGGATCGCAAGCAACATCTTCTTTCTTTCTTCTTTTCCTGATTTGCTATGAAGCACGAAGAAGGAGTCGATTTTTCCGGCGGTTCAAGACTTCAATCGGGGCTGTGGGGGTTGAGAAGGGTAGCAACAGCCGGAGAGGGTGCTTGTGGTGGTGTTTCTCGGCAGAAGGCGGAAGGGAAGGGGATATGGAGGTGGCGGCAGGGGGGAACCAGGAAAACATCACCGATGATTCTAGTTCTTTAACAGGGGAAGGAGATGAACGGGATGACAGTCGTTGAGAAGGTTGTAAAGGGGTATCAGAACAATACAACAACAATTTCGGGCGTGTTTAACAGCGGATGCTGGGGCTGCTACTACCGGCGAAGAATCACCGGTCCTTTCCTTCTTTTTCACTGGTTCTACAATGAGAGTGGGTGTTTTGGGTGATGGATCATCATCAGAGAGAGAGAGATAGAGAGAGAGGTGGACCTAGTTTTATATTTAATAATAATAATAATTTTAAAAAGTGAAAGATAATGAAAATTAAATTCATTAAGGGTATAATAGTTTTTTTAATTTAGACAGGGACCAAAACTACATGTAAACTAGTTCAAAAGGACCACCAATTCAAAAAAATCGTGGTTTGGACTAAAAAAAAACCATTTTTGCAATTTTGTCAATAGAATTTAGGGGTGTTTAACTTAGCTTTTCACAGCCAAAAGTCATTTTTGTAAAAGAAAAAAAACAAAAAGATTTCGACAAACTAATAACTTTTAGAGTTTTAATACAAGAAAAAACAACTTTTTGAAAAATTCAAGAAATTCTGACTTTTTTAACTTTTTGGAAAAGTTTTTTTTTAGGCTAGCCAAACACCCATTAGTATCCGTTGGGGCTTTTATTTCACCTTGATCAGGGTTTCTCTGTTGCGTTAGGGTTTACAGTTCACCGGCGGTAAGAAATGGATCTTTCGAAGAAGAGAAAAATGGAGGAGAACGGCCAATACACCACCGATGTCACAAATGACGTCGCGACTCCGCCGTCATTCTCCTCTATAACTCTCACTCCACAGGATGCGCGCAAGATCCTGGAATCCTTCACTAAGGAACAGCTCCTCGACGTTTTACAAACCGCTGTCGTACGTGACGTTACCGTTCTGGAGGCCGTTCGTTCAGTAGCGGATTCCGATCCTACCAAACGTAAACTTTTCATCCGCGGTATCGGTTGGGAAACAACCACGGATAAGCTTCGATCGACCTTTTCGGATTTTGGGGAACTTGAAGAGGCTATCGTAATAACTGATAAAAATACTGGAAAATCGAAAGGTTATGGATTTGTTACTTTTAAACATATAGACGGCGCGGTTTTGGCTCTGAAAACACCAAGTAAGAAGATCGATGGTAGAATTACGGTTGCGCAGTTAGCGGCGTCTAAGGATTCAGCTAATGTTGATGTGTCTACGAGGAAGGTGTACGTTGGCAATGTCCCGTTTGTGATATCATCGGAAAGATTACTGAGTCATTTTTCATCATATGGGGAGATAGAAGAAGGACCATTAGGGTTCGATAAACAGTCAGGGAAGCAAAAGGGGTTTGCTTTTTTTGTTTATAAAACTGAGGAAGGGGCGAGGAATTCACTTATGGATTCAATCAAGAACATTGATGGGCACCAGGTTATGTGTAAAATGGCTACTGATGGGAAGAAGGGTAAAGTAGGTGGTCCACAAGGGTCTAATGGGAGACCCGTTGATTCCGTTCGATCAATGCCAGGTTCCATGAACTCCGGCTATGGTATGCCAGGTTAGATTTTTTGTGAACTCCTTTAATATCTCTTTTTTATGTTCAAATTAAGCCTTATAAAAGAGCTCATACAATGGCGGATTCCAGGTGGGATAACATCGTATGGTGGGTACTCCAGTGGACCTCCATTGCTTCATCAAAATCCGCAACTGAATTCTTCAATGCCTTCGTCAGTGAGCAGTGGTCCAGGTTATGGGAGTCAAGGGCCACCCTCATATGGCGGTGGTGGTGGGTATGCTGGTGGTGGCTCACATTATGGTGGTGATACAGCCCTGGATCATCCTGGGCTTAACAATTATCCATCTTCTATGAACAGATTTCCCCCATCTCAGGGTGGATACAGTGATGGTGGAAGCTATGGTTCTTCAGCTTACTCAACACAACCTTACCTTCCACCTAGTGGTCCAAGAGTCCCTCATGGTGGGACGTACCAGAGTGGCCCACCATATTATTGAGGTAGTGTTATGCTCTCAAATATTTCATACCTTCTATGTGAGGCTAAGAATGATAGTTTATATAAGTTGAAGTATTACACTATTACTTGTTGAGATCTTAATCTGCTGTTGGTGTTAGAATAATAGAATTTGGTGTTAAATGTGTATACATGAACATGATTCAGGTTTGTGAGAGGTTGCTTGGTTGTTGGAGGCAAATGCTTGATTTCATGAATGATTGCTGACAATGGTTGCTGCTTCATTCACTCTATATAATATGCCTATATATGACTTCCTGCTTTTATGATATCATAATATGTCTCTTAATCTTCTTATGTTTACAATGGTTTTGTAACTTATTCTGATGAGACATGTTTTGTTGTAGCATATTACATTGATTGTAATAAGTTTTGACCATGTGGTTGCTACCTTTTAGATGTTTTTTTATGTGCAATATCTCTTCTTTCTTGGTTTTATCTGAGAAAATGACACACTAGGGGAAATGGAAGGAATTTTAACTGATTTTGTGTACTAAGTTGTTATTTTTTCATTTTGTATAATAATAGCTTGCAGTTATATTTATAAAACTTCTGGAATTGTACTAATATAAAATTTTACTGTGTATGATGATTTTAATTTTCGTGAATTGTGATTCCATCTACCAATTGTGTTTATTTTTGGTGTTTTTTGAACGAAGTAATATGTTTTATTATTCATCATATATGCTTTTTGAGAAGAAAAGTTTAGCATACTTTTATGTGCTTGAAATCCATATACATGAAGGATCTTGTGTTGTGTTCTTACATGATGATAAAACAGGTTTAGGTTATACTCCATTTGACAAAAATTGCAATCTTTTGTATCACCCAAAAAAGTTGGGGCATGGATTTGCTCTTGATCTCTAGTGAGTGCAAAAGACGGAAATGCCCTTTGCTTCTTCATCATTGAAAATAGCCCTAAAAAGCTTGTCTGGTTTGGTCCCTTCCTGTAACAAACGCTGCACAAAAGATTAGATAGAGAACTTTGAGGTATCATGGATCAAGAATATCTGGTATTATTTATTTATTTATTTATGTTTTTACTTTCTGGTGATTTGTTATCTTATTTTGATTATCTAAAGGTGCATTTACTTTGATATGAACAGATTTCTGCTCTATGTCGGAATCGGAATCGGAATTGAAAGTGGAAATGGGGAATTGAAGTTTTGGAATTTTGTTTTGGTATTCACCAAACCAAAGTTACCATTGGTTGCTCAAAGTAGTAATTGGAAAAAAAAAAGGAACAAAAAGTTTAAAGCTTATGGTCGAATATCATTTGTAGATTTTTGTTTAATGTAAGTTGTACATATAGTTTTGATATCATTGCATACGGGTTAGAATCGAATAATGAAATAATATGAGAGAGGAAAAACATGTGCAATTGTCGATACAAATATTTTATCTTGACACAAACACGTGAAACATGTATCTCCGTGGTGTTTGAAAGTTTTTGACTAAGATGTAAATAAATTAATCAAAAAAGTGCTTAGACTATATTCTTATTTCACATTGAAATTGTGCCAAATGGTAGATGTATAAACCTATTTGTGTACGTCCTACATATCAGTATTTCAACTATAGAATGAATGTATTCGATATATCAACACTAGTTGAAGAAATTGACGTTTGTTAAAATAAAATTAAACATTCGACATGAGCATTTTATAAATTTCCAAATATTATTGCCTTATGATATGCAACATTCGACATGACTAATTTACACATGTATGGTTCAATCATATGTTGCATCAACAATTAACTCGATAATTGTAATTTGAGATTTCATTCGGTAACAGCGGTTGTTTCAAATTGCATATAGCAACTAAGTACTAACAATAATAAATGCAAATCAATTGTTATTGTGGATAAAAAATATTTAATATTAAACTGAATGGAATGGTGTCATGGTTGTGGATAAAAAATCAAGTATTGTAATTTTTACTACAAAATATTCTTTTCACAAATATAGTTAATTCAACAAAATGGACTTTTTATGAGGTGATACAATATTGTTTCAATGTATTACCAATTTATGTAGTAAAGTCATCTCTAACCAACTTATGCGTACATAAATTCTTGACATTCTAATAACAACTTGAAATACACACCAAATAATAAAATAAAAAATCTATTAGTTGGAAATAATATTCTCATGGAAATAATATTCTCATGGAAGAAGGGTAAGGGTAAGGCAATGGGAGGTGAACAAAAGTCCATTCAATTCACAATTCCAATTCCAAATTAATGGAACACTTGGAGTAGACAGTTATTGAAGTGGGTAAACATGGTGGAAAGTTTGTTGAAATTGGGCAACCCTCCTCTTTCTAAGCCCCTACTGCCACTTCCATTTCAATTTTCTCTGTCATCTTCAAGATCTCTCCCCATGTCGTCCCTTAATTCCGTCAACGTTCACCGTTCCCCCACTGCTTCCTCTTTCCATCCTTCCATTCTTGTTTTCTCAGGTACAAATCTCTCCTGTCCTTCCGATTTTATTTCTTCTTCAACAATTTCGTAATGTACCTTGCGAATTTGATCGAAAAGTGTATTTTAACAACCTGTAAGCAATTTGTTTTTGTGATTCTAATGTTTAGGGCTTTTAGAACTAAAAAAATACGAAATTAGGGAAATTTTGATATCTAGCGGGTGTTTTGATGCGATTCTAGAGTGATTGTAAATTTTAAAGCGGCTTGTCGATTTTAAATATTCTGGTTCTTCTTACAGGGGGGACGGCTTTTAATGGCGTCGTTGAAGAGCTTAAGAAGCTGACAACTCGTGTTGCTCATGTTCTTCCCGTTTCTGATGATGGTGGAAGTACAGCTGAGATTGTTCGTGTTCTAGGTAGGTTTTACAATCATCCTTTTCTCAATTGATCACCCATCAACACATTTCTTCTTCCATGAAATCAACACACATATTTACTTTGTTCTAGATATTCAATTCCTAACATTTAGGTGATTTGATTGCAAATTCATGGTGCCATTTTTCAGGTGGTCCAGCAGTTGGAGACATACGATCAAGATGCTTGAGATTATCCGATCAAAGTACTTCAGAGGCTCTTGCAGTGAGGAACTTACTTGGTTACAGGTTGCCTCTTGATGCACAAGAAGCCAAATTAGAATGGTAACTTCCTTAAATTTCACTTAAGCAGCTCCTTCCTCAATTTCAGCTCTTGATGAAAAGGGCATTTTTGTCTTTTTTGAACAGGTACAGTATTGTAGAAGGAGAACATTCTTTATGGAAAGATGTTTCAAAGGCCTACAGAGAAACCATTCGTGCCTTTCTGGCTTATTTTCAGAACCAGGTTCCTGTCTTCATTAATGTGTTGTATTTATCATTGTTCATTCACACATCTTTGAAATGAGTTTTTAGTAATATTCTTCTTTTCTTACAGATCCTTCGAAGAACAAATGAGTCATTCTGTTTTAGCAATGGAAGGTATGTGAAAATCTTTTATCTTTTTCATTCCAATGGATTGAATGAATGGAATGAACGATTCCATTCCATCATACAAGAAACTAACTGGAATCAGTTTTTCCAGCATTGGTAACTTTTTCTTTGCAGGAGCACGTATATTCTTTCAGTCTTTGGATGCTGCAATTTTTTTGTTTTCACGTGTTTCCCAGATTCCCACAGAAAGTCTTGTTCTTCCAGTTATATCCACTAATGATCGCCTTACTTTAGGCTGTGAATTATGGGTAGGATAAAAAACATTTTCTTTTTTCTTTTTAAAAAAAAGTTAACTTGTTTTATTAGTTTAAGAGAATGTCAAATTACTAATCTTTTTACATGCTGTTTTTGTTATGAAGTTTAGGATGGAATGATAATACGTGGTCAGAATGAGATATCTCATCCCACTAATGGATCATTGCAACTTATAGATAAGGTAAAATCTGCATTTTTTCTAAAAAATCATAACTTTCTACTTTCAATTATCTCATATGGCTTTTCTTTCTGGGATTTCTCATTAAGTTTACCTTTTTTTTTTAACTGTTTGAATCTTTCATACAGGAAAATTCTTCCACACTACCTTCAAGAATAAAGAGGGTTTTCTACATGTCAAGTGAAGGAAGCAATTTATTGCATGAGGTGATTTATCTTGTTTATTTTAAAGGGTTAAATACATAAATTGGTAAAAAAATTATTGCAAAATTGTTGAGGAGTTTATTTGTGGTGGTGATTATGCAGGTGTTTCCCACTGTAAATCCATCTGTTCTTGAACAGTTGAGAAATGTGGATTGCATTATTTATGGTATGGGATCCCTCTTTACTTCCATCTGCCCTTCTTTGGTAAGTCCAAAACCCTAATTAAACTCTAATTATTTAACAAAAATTTCATGGTTGTAATCTTTATATAAAATGTTAGGGTTCTTGATTTTCATAGTTGTAATCTTTGGGTAAAAAAAAATGTTTGTTTAATAACATGGATTGTAACTGAATCTCTTCTTGAATAATTACTACCCATTTAACAATTAACACATTTTATTTTTTATTTCTTGACTAATGACTTATTAAGTGCTTATAATAATTTATCATCATTCTTGTTTTTATGATTTAGGTTTTACTAGGAGTTGGAGAGGTTATAGCTTCAAGATCATGTGCAAAAGTAAGGCCTTGTTTTATTTATTTATTATTAAATAAAAGTTGTCCAAATAACCGATGTTTGAAAATCATACTGAGAAAATAATGGCAAACTTGGGAAAATGGAAGGGCAAATCTGTAAAAAGTTAGTACATAATGGGACTTTCTTTGATAAGTCGTTCTTTCTGAATTAAGTAAAAAATGTTTGATGTTGTCCTTCAAATTGCTAAATTAAAATATATTTCTGAAATGAAAATTGAAATTAAAATATGTTTTTGAATTATATAAATAAATTATCAGGTACTTGTGATGAATGGTAGTTGTGATCGAGAAACTAGTGGATTTGGAGCCTCTTGCTTTGTTACTGCTATTACAGATGCTCTTAATAGAACTTATGGACATCTTAATAATCGTCTTAAAAACAATGTAAGTCATCAATAAAAATCAAAACATTTTCATTTATTTATTTACTAATTGTGTGTTTTTTTAGCAGCCTAGTGAATATATCAACACCATTTTTGTGCCAAAAGATGGTGAAATTCCTGTAGATATGAAATCCTTGGCTACACTAGGAATTGTACACGTGGTATGTATTTTTATATTTGTTTATATCTGTGTGAGTTGCATAAATTGGTAAAACTTTTTATATAAATTATGAACATTGTTTGTTGTTGCAGGTGAGTGTTGAATCAATGAAAGATCCAAAGGTGGGCGTAGTTTATGAACCAACATCTTTGATACAAGCACTTTCCAATTTATTAAAACAAAAATGATCACAATCAACAATGCAATAACAATTTTATTTGAAAAAAATCGTGATCCATTTATTCTGTAGATTATAAAGTAGAAAACTAGCACAAGTGTACACACTCATCTTATATCATTTTTGTTTACAAGGGATTAGCTTTGTATATTGTTGTATTTCAAGCATATAGAGAGCTAGTGTTGTATATTGTTGTGATTCACTTGTTGAGCTTAATAGGTTAAGCACTTAATCTGGATATCTATGGATGGTTGTTGCTTTTTTGACTTGATCTAGACACAATGACTTTGGGGTTGTTTCATATGCCTCTTATTGAGTCTAAATAGAGGTCATGTCTAACTATGATAAGATGCTTGATTTTGACTCAATCAGATATTGACTTAATCAACAATTACTCGAGTCATTTTATCAACACAAAACTTTAAAAAAATTAAAATAAAGATACAACCCTAGAGTAGATGGGATTGATGACCTATATCTCTTGGGATAGGATTAAAAATCGCAAATTCTGTCACATTGAGTCATTGACATCAATTTCACTCAAGTACTAATCTTAAGAATCTGCTCTGACAATCAAGTTAAACAGTATGAAGAAAACAAAAGTTACAACTTTTCAAGATATATTGCTTGATAATCGAAGAGAAGAGACGTTTCAACATCTAGAAATTAAACCAAGATTACACGAATTAAACAAATACACATTAAACAAAAATATCATCATCATGATAATCATGGACCCAAAAGTAGTAAAAATTCGGTCATTCGATTCAAGCACGTTTTCCACTACTAGGATTAGATTTGGTGCAAAGTATCCAACGACCCTTGGCTCTTCTACGCTTCAACACAGCTCTTCCATTAGTAGTTCTCATCCTCAAACGAAATCCATGAGTCCTTGCTAATGATTTCCGAGATCTGTTCCTCTTTGTTTGAGCAAGTTGAAACTTCTTCCCCGCCCTAACCACCAACCCCCGCCGCTTCACCGCCTCCATCCCACTCCTTGAACTCAAGTCCAACCCCAATGATGAACCTATTACACCATTTTACTTTCAATTTTCTTTTTATGTTTCTTATTAAGGCATTGTACTTTGAAATATCTACCTAAGTGTAACATTGTACTTTCGATCCTTTTCTTATTGAAACATTATACTTTAAAAAGTCTACCCAATTATAGCAATGAAATTTGCTACGTATATGGATGAGATTGTTATAATTGGATGGATTTTTCAAAGTACAATGCAATTATGTTGCTCTTTCTTGCATTTAACCCTTTATAAAAAGTTAAGTGGATTGAGTTTTCTTAAGAATTGATTAGGTTTGGGTCAAAAGTAGGTGTTTAGCAAAGCCCTTTTGGTCAAGACTCAAATTAGAAAACTGCATTGTCCACTATGATTGATTTTGTTTTGTGCGCACATAATCCTTTAAACAAAATACAAATTAGCATAGAATTCAACTAAAAATGAGATGTATTTTGCATATCTATCAACCAAAATAGTAATTTCGGAATCTTGATTGGTCAATCTCCTAAAACAGGATAAACCCTAAATTTCAGTGAAATGAATCAAAACCCCACATACTCGTTTAACCAAATTGCCCACATGAAAGAATGGGTTTTTTCTTTAATTTCATAACTGGGGAGATGAAAATTTACCTGCGAATGTGGATGAAGATGAAGATGAAAGAGAGAGTGGGGAAGAAGAAGAAGAAACGAAGGAACAGTGGAGAAGCCCAGACGTGTTTGCGGAATTAGGCGCAGCAGCAGCTGGTTTTAGGGAGAGAGAGCTTCTTGTTACTCGTGAAACATTGAGGAAAGGGAGCGAAGCTGTTGTACTGTGTGCTCCAAATCTTGTACACACAGATGATACACACGCCATGTCTTCAAGATTTCTTGGTTGCTGTTATCCTCTTCCTCAATGGCAACAGCCTTATCAGCTCTTCAGAGAACTGGTAGGGGTATTTTAGTAATAACGTTGATGATGAAAATGGGCTAGCCAAGCCGAACTTGGTATTGGGCCATAGTTCGGGCCTTAACATTCTCCTATTTTAAATTTAAGGGTGCAACTTTTTAGACAAATTATACTAACTGGTATGGGGTAGTATGTAAGTATGATGCTTATTATTTTTATTTTTATTTTTTAATTAGAACCGTCCCTATTAAATGTTAGGTATGGCATTTGGTCCTTATTAGATCCAAAAAGACTATATTATTCTTTTCTTTTTGTATGGTTTATTTCTTTAATCTTTTGTTAAAAAAAATGTTTAATAATAAGGTGGGTCCCACCCCCACCACACACCACCCCACCCCACCCCACCCCACCCCACCCCACCTATATTCTCGTCCTTATCACTCACCCTCGGGTTGCCATTTCCAGTGAAGCCTCTGACAACCCACTACATTGTTCTTTAATAAATCTCAAATATGAAAACCTAACCTATCCATTTAAATCAAAATCCACATCCAAAGAATCTAAAGATCTTGCAAAAGGTCAACCTGTAACAACCAAACAAAAAAATGGTGGAACCTGCAAAACATCCAATCCTATGTCCAAGCAAAAATGGAATTGAGCTAAAAATACCAGATTGAAGGGATTCAGGTCAAGAAACAAATTCATTCAACCCCTAAAAAAACAAATAAAGTCAGGATATGAAATCTGGAACATTGATTTCTTCTGCATCTCATCTTCTCCTCAAACATCTTCCACAACTTGTTTTTCCACAGATGAATTTTTCCATGGATTCTTCACTTTATCCAAAGCAAACCACACCAATACTCGATTCATGGATCCTATACACTAGATTCAATCCATTACCGTAAATTAATCTTTTTCATCATACTGATATAACCCTAGCCTACGAGTTTTAGAAGAAGGATATGAATCAGATGAAGGAGATGAGTTTGTTCATATAAACAGACGGAGTTTTGATGGAACAGACTGAAAGCAACAAGGGAGGAGATGAGTACGAGTATAGGAACGACATGATATTTACGTAATTTCTTTCCCAGATTGAAATCTTGTTGAACATCTGTAACCATTTGTAATCAACATGTTCAATCGAAATCTACCGATTGTATCAGGGTCGACAATGGACCTTCAACATTTGACAAGCTACCTCTGTTGGATTATGTGTCTAAGCCCATAACTATAATTGGTATGAACTTGGTTTGATAGTAGCATAGTCCTTTTGGGTTGCCTTCATTTTAGCAACTTGACAATATGACTTATGGAGAGAGAGGTTAATAAATGATTTATTAATATATTGTGAGAATAATATATTAATTATAAATCATATTATTTAATTAGTATTTGATCAGAAATTAATTTAGAATTAATTTTAGGATTAAAAGAACCGATTAAAAGAACGGTGACTGTTTTGCAAATCATTGATAGTTGCAAAACTGGGCTACTGGACTCCTTGTTAGGAGTGGACAAAATTCTATAGGGAGGCCCTATAGAATTCGTCCAAGGCCTTCTAGTGGGAGGTCCATGGGTTTCTTAAGCCCTAAGGAGGAAATTAGGGTTTCCTCCAAAAACCCTAGCAACTCATCAGCTATTTAAAGACCCCTACACATAGGGTTTTCGGCCAATGCTTAAATCATAGAAACCCTAACCGAAATTCTAAGAGTTTCCTTCCCTCTCCTTCTCATCCTCTTGCTACAAGTGTTTGTGAGCCATTAGAGGTGTAACATTTGGGGCACTAAAGCTTTCAAGAGTCAAGATCAATCAAGGAATTCTTGTTATTGCTATATAATAAGCAAGGTAATATTCTTAACCCTTTTAATATATGAATTTTGAATTGTATATGCTAGATCTAGGGTTATTGCTTTGGAATTTCTTTTGCATGTTCAATTAGTGAAAAACTTAGATCTAAAGCAATTATGGTTGCATGAACAAATAGGATGCTGTTATGTTCAAAGCCCATCAGTGGTATCAAAGACTAGGATGTTTTCAATTGAATTTGATGCTTTTGTGAATTATCCAAATTTGAAGCAAACAGAATTCACATTCCGTCTGCTGAACTCGACGAGTTCAATGAGGAACTCGACGAGTTGGCTCAACTCGACGAGTTCGTAGCCTGATTCGACGAGTTGACTCGTCAGATGCTTGATTTTTCGATATTAAGATCTTGTTTGATTTATGATAATTACCATAATTCATTTTTAATGCATTAAACTGAATTTTCTGATTGGTAAACTGATTTCCTTATCAAATAAGATTGATTTTGTCAAATTTTAAGATAATGACAAAATTATTTTATAAATTTAATTATTTAAAACTTGATCTAGTAATTTTGAAAAGTTTCAAAGTACACCCTTTAGTTTTGGAATTTAAAAATTTAATTAAAAGGTTAATTTTGAAATATTAAATTCTAAAACCCTAGTATTTTAAAAGTTTAAAATACACCCTTATACTATTATAATATTATAAGTTTATATATATATATATATATATATATATATATATATATATATATATATATATATATATATATATATATATATATATATGAAAAAGTTAGTCTTACCGTTAGTAGGCCTCATTCACGAAGTTGATCTATAAGGAGAGTATAAGGAAACTGCCTATAAAATAGCGGTTGAATGGGTGTCTACTCTCACCCACCGCTTCCTTGATTGGTGGAGGGTCGTTAGCCGAACGGGTAGGATAAGACATTAATCTTCATTAATAAGTATAATGATAAATATAAAGTAACTAAATGTTTTTATAAATTCTGAATCTTAGTTACTTTAGGAAAATATGAATTTGATGCTAATCCATGAAATTGCACATTGCATTTTGTCAAGTCGTTAGTGGAGTGTGTGTGTTAACCGGTACACTAACTTGGACTAAAAAAGAGTGGCAATGGGTAACTTGTAAATTATCATTGATGAATAGAGTGTGTGTGGTTAACTGGCACATTGATTAGGTGGTAAATGACATTGTGAGTACTAAGCTAATTTGCATGGTTATTCACACCTTGTTTGTGATCCTTGGTATCCCAGTTGCAAAATTGAAGGGCATAATCGAGATTAAACATGCCATTAAAAAGTTCAATTAATCTCACTAGATCTAGGAGTTTCATTTGAAACTTAATTAGTTTAAAATTTTGTTTTTGGTGGTGGAATTGGTAAATCGTCATTTACCTACCTTCAAATAATTTGCAATTGGATTACGACATCCCTCTTCCGAATTGTAAATTATTGTGTTTAGTCCTAGCCTTAATATTTCATTTGGGTGTTATATTAAGGATTAAATCAACTAACTTGAATTTTTCCTTTGTAGATGTCTAGTTCTGACAACTATGGTCTTCCTTATCCTTTTGGAAAAAGCTTTCCTCATGAAGATGATATTCCGCGTGACGATCAAGGTGAAAGATCAATCCCTTCTTCGTGCTTTGGTGAAACTTATCTTCCTCCACCTCCTCCAATAATTCTCCCTGACCCACAATTTCGTCGACTTGAAAAGTTCAAGATCACTCAAGCCCTATTGGCAAGAAAACACCAAGATGGAAGGTATGTGTGTGCACACGTCTTGGAGATGAAGTCACACATTGATAGACTAGGGATGTTGGGTATCGTTTTCCGAAAGGAGCTAGCAGTTGACTTGGTTCTTCAGTCACTTCCCGAATCATATGGTCAGTTTGTTAAAGACTACTATATGACAGATTACGATGTGATCCTTATTGATCTGACTTGTCTAGCTAATTGTTTCTGAAGCAACAATGCTTTGGCGCACCTGTCAAGTGGATTTGTCTGGAAGATCTACCTCCCAAATTTCTATGAACATTGGTTATGGCAAAGGTGCTAGTCCGGAAATGGTTTCTCCTCCTAAAGGAGAGAAATCGACCATGGTCGAAAAGTTTGATCATAAGAGAAAGGCAAGTTCAGAGATAGTCCCATGTGTCATTCCCAAAGAGTCCATATGTTTCTATTGCCAAGAGAAGGGGCATTGGATGCAAAGCTGCCATATGTACCTGAAAGATCGCAAGGATAGTAAAGTCGAAATGTATGACTCTACTTCAGGTAAGACCATTATTTAACTCTATTAAATTCCTATTTATAGATTCTTAATACATGATGTGACAACATTGCATTTTGATGTTTTGTAGGATTGAAGAAAAGAAATGAAGCTTAAAGGAAGACTGATCCGAGTCTGGTCGCGAAGAGATGGATTTCGATCGCATGGTTCGATGATCAAAATTTTGAGTTGCTACTTAGGAGTTGTGATATATTGCTTAGGAATATTTAGAAACATAGTTTTCATATGTATTTGCGTTGTAAGGACAAGTTTTTCCACATTTTTTTATAAATAAAGTAAAATTTGATTTTATCTTATTTTACATTTCCTTGCAATAGAATTTATGAACATTGGTGTTTATATTTCTATTGTTAGCAATGTTGAAATGGATTTGATTCTATATATCTTTTGTGGCAGTGTCATAATTTACCAAGTAATGAAGGATTCTCATCACCCAAGTTTCAATTGGACAGAAACTTGGAATCATATGATTTGAATTATATGATGTATGAGAATCTTGATCCTTGGAAAATTAGGACTAACTCCTTGTTCACATCTATATGTGAGTCAAGTGAAGGATGTGCACTGGTCAGATCCACCACAAAGAATGATAAAGACTATTCGTCATGATTTACAATTGGTTCAGTAAATATGGTTATGCTTAAAAGTTTAAGTACAATTCTAATACCTTGAAAAGTTTCAAAGTATAAGCAGAACGAATAAGAAGAATCAATTAGGCAGAAAGATAAAAGTTTCTTCAATCTGAAAGGAAAAGAGAGTACTTTAGTATCGTGTTTTATGATCATCCTAATGACTATGGAACCATATCACGATTAATCCTCTAAGGACATCTTAGTGCATTAGAATGGCTAAGAAGAGGAATCGGGAATTATTGAAATGGTTAAATCAAGAAGATGAGTCATACTTCGTTCCAAAATCGAGTCTTAGAGTTACACTCCAAGATTGTGCCTTGAGTGACATATCCTAATTAGGTTTTCAACACCTCATAAAATGTGGAGTAGAAATGTTTTCTTACTCTTGCACATTTGAAATTGGTAGTTGTGGTGTTTTGGCTAAAACAAAGACCAACTTAGACCAATTACATGAAGTATTATCTTGATAAGAATCCGCACTAACTCTTAAATATTTGTTTGTTGAAGAAATGTTCTTTGACAGAGAATCTTATATGACAGGAGGTTAGTGGGAGTCTTAAATGGACTTGAATAGTTTCAAGAACTAATCAAGAATAAACCTTTTAGTAATCACTAGCACACGACTTAAGGTTGACAACCTATCGTGTTGACATATTCTTATTTCTGTGCCTATTCTAGTTAAATTGACTATGCATGTGAGTTCTATGAGTTCTCATTTGATTACATAAAGGCAAAACACCTTGATCAGTGAAAGTACATTGATCTGTATGGGTGAGCTGCTCAATAACTTGGAAGCACTGGTAGGCCCTTGTGTTGCCAGATGGCAAGAAATTAAGATTAAGCAAGTTCAGTCCATATGAGTATGAATTTGTCATAAACCTTGTCTTTATGATAGTGGTTGGAAATGACGAATTCACATGGATATGAACACATACACCATAAAATCTAAGTGGTAAGAGGTTTCTCTCTACTTTATAAAAATGATTGTGAGGAAACGCTTTCACTAGTGGGTTTTAAAAGGATTAGAGTTAGCAGTTGTGATAATTGCATTCTCAAATTCGAGTATGATTACGACATCCCTTTTCAAAGTTCGAATTGTGAGAAATGACATATAGTTTGAACATTCGGGACTTATTGCTATGAGTTCTAAAAAGGTTTAGACACACACATAAGCTATCTAATGAAAGGTGTATGAGCTTAAGAAGTCTAGATAAAGACTTATGAAAGCATCACGTATCAAAAATATGAACTTTGGTAAGAAAGTCAATAGGTATTGATTTCTAGAAGTCCGGTTCATTTCTGGATACATGTCAAAGCTAGTGGGAGCATAATTGTCATGTTGGTAAAAACATAATTGTTATGCTAGTGGGAGCGTGATTATTGTGTTAAGTGTTACAAGTAAGCAATGTTGTTTATAGGAAACAAAGTTCTAAATTTGCAAAGTTGTAGAATTTGGAAAGTGTTTCGCTATAGTAAGGCTTAAGGGAGAGGACAATTATACTTCATTTCAAATCTAAAAGTTTAGATTGATATTTAATCGAACTTATAAGTCATGAACGTATATGAATGTCATGTTGAAATGTTTCAACATATGAAATTCTATATATGGGAATATTTTAGCAAGAGATTGATTTAGTATCATGTATTTGTGTAAGACATTATGAATCATATCTCATATGCTTTAGGTATAAGATTGATTACATATGCTATAATATTCGCCTGTTCTGATTTTTCCAAATTCCTAGAGCATTAAGAGGAAAAAGGACTAGAACCATATATGAGTGGGGTTGTTAAACAACTGTCAAGGACAATCTAAGGTTTACCAAAGATTGGTTGCTTGTGGACAGTTGGAAATATAGTAATGGATGGACCATACTGATATAATTCTGAATAGATAGGATTCTATTTATAATGGATTGTTATATGGAAAGTATGGAAATGTTTACATAATGGGAGTTGGATATTAAGAATTTATGTGTAAGTTAGAAACTTTAATGGAAAAAGGATGTTTAAGGAATGATCTTTGGATGTGAGACTTCGTTTTTGGGGAATTGTCTTGTAACAATCTCTAATGGAACGTTTTGTAATATCGTAGGTCAAGTGTATGTGACTTTTGTGCCTAGACATTACAAAATGATCATTGCATGTAAGTTTAGACTCTAACAGATTCGAGTAGCGGCAAGAATTTGGTATTCTTAAGATTATAAGGATTAGGGAATTGTGAAATGAGCATCATTAGAAATGTGTGTTCAATTGATCTATTTCACAAGGAAAGGACCATAGATAAACATAGTGTGCATGCTTCGAGCATAGGATGACTATTGTTTTAATTAAGGTATTAAGTTCATTGTTCGAAACATTATACAATGAATAAGGTCTAATCAATGTGGTGATTAAATAATAAGTGTTTTATTTATATTCAAAAGTTTTGAGACCATATTGAATTTGGTTATTCTTGTGTTTTTACTTCCCAAATAATAAGATTACTCAAAAATCCACAGTGAATCATACTTTGGAAGTATGTAATGAGGTAAGACTGACATGAATCCGACTGTAGATTGTCTAAGTGCTTAGACATAGCAAATGTTTGCTGCAGTGTTTGTGAGTACTCCTGAAATAAGAATTTGAGTATTGGATTAAACCCACGCTCATTTAAATCACTTCATGGATTTTATGACGAGTGATTATGAGACGATAATATCTTATATTCTTGAAACGGAGACATATAGTTGTTGTTTACAAGTCGGTTGTGCATTGATAATACATAAACGCATCAGTAACTTGATGTTATAAAACATATTGTTATGTGTTATTTAATGAGTAAATAGTACAAGCATATGAGTCGAAGTTTATCCGTTCCTTTAGCCCTAACGGGAAAAGCGATATCTGTGGGCCCCTCGATGATTTAGTGATGACACCTTAAGCGCTTGGCCAAGCCAGGACTAAGTGGATGTGTTCAATTGTAGTCTGAGTTAGTTGTCGTAAATCTGAAATCGGGAAACAACACATGAATATAGAGAATAATTATAATCCATGTCTCATGTCCATACAATATCTTGTAGAGCGGAGGAGTATTTGATCCCTTATCTAAATGACGCATTACTGATAAGATCAGAGTTCGACAACGACTTTTGAAAGCTACGATTGTTGATCAGATTCTGAAGTCGTACTTGCAATTATAGTTATTAGACTTATCCAAGTAGAAGACAACTATTGGATTAGGTTTCTAAGCCCATAACTGTATTTGGTATGTACTTGATTTGATTATGAGCATGGTCCTTTTGGGTTGCCTTCACTCATGCAACTTGATAGGATGACAAGGAGAAAGAGAGAGAGAGAGAGAGAGAGAGAGAGAGAGAGAGTAAGATTTATTATATGAATAATAAATTGGTACTCAGAATGATTTTATTAATATATTACAAGATTAATATATTATTTGGAAATAATATTATTAATTAGTAATTAATCAGAAATTATTCTAGTAGTAATTTTATGATTAAAAGGAACTGATTAATAATTGAGGGACTATTACACAAATCGTTGATAGTTGGATAATTAGGCTGATGGACTCCATAGAGTGGAGTGTATGAAATCCTAAGGGGGAAACCCTATATATTTCGTCCAAAGGGCTCTAAGGAGGGAGTCCATGGGCTGCTTGGTGCCTAAGTAAGTTATTAGGGTTTACACCTAAAAACCTTAGCAACCACAACTATTTAAAGACCCTCTAGTTAGGATTTTCGGATCTATGCATTCTAAGAAGAACCCTTGCTGATTTTCCTTACCTCTCCAAGTATTCCTTTGCATTGAGTGTTTCTGACTCCATAAGAGGTGCAACACTTGGGGCATTAGGATTTCAGAAGTCTAGATCAAGCAAGGACTGTACTTGTTATTAAAATATAACAAGTGAGGTAATAACTAAACCCTAATTTATATGTCAATTTCGAAATTATGTATGTGATAGTTTCATTTTATTTGCTTCTTTTTATAGTTTATTTTAGCATATTTCATCCATAATCTAGTTAATTTTCATGCATATTTTCCTTTTTGTTATTTTATGACTATTTCGGGCACTTTCTAGTTTCGTGAGCTTTATTGCAGATTTCATGGAGACTAGTGGAGCGGGAATGTTCGGGACGTATGGGAAGCGATGAGATTTGGTAGACAAAAATGATGTTAGGCTTGGTGATTGTGGAGATGATGCATGGAGCAAGCTTGATGGTTATTTGAAGGCTTGGAGAGAAATAAACTTTAAATTTGCAAGATGTGGGAGTTTATTCAAGCGTGCGTAGATTGTTAATCGGGCGATTTTACGAGCTATGAATCATTTGGAGAAGCCAAATTGGGCTTAAATTGAAGAAAACTTGAAGAAAAATGGGCTAGGAGCTGATTGGGCTCGCACTGGGCCAAGTGGGCTAAGCTATGGAGGCCCAAAACCTCAAAGATGCTACATTCAGGGACCACCTGCGCAACCCACCCGCGCAACAGCACACGGGTCGCGCAACCTCCTGCAGGGGTAGTTTCAGAAATTCTTCTTTTGAGCTATTTGAGGAAGGTTGGTGCCCATCTTTTGGAGACTCTTGGACATCCGATTTTTGGAGATTCTCTCTGGAGTTTTGAAGACTTTGGAAGGCTAAGAACACTTGAAGAACATCATATTTTTACCTCTTGATTCTTGCTTAACGTTTGGTACAATTTTCTCTAACTTTGTTTCTTTGAGTTTAGCCATGCTTGGCTAAACTAATCTTGGTTGACTTTTGGTTAATCCTTTGAACTTTTGTTGAATGTTGAAGAATCCATGAATATGTTCTTGAATCTTTATGGGAATGTTTTGTATTTTAATATCTTATCATTACTTGTATGTTTTAGTTCATGAGTTTAAATGTGTTTGTGGTGATTAGTTGGCTAATTTCTTGATTAAGTAAAGGATCCTCAAATTAGTAAGCAACAAATGATTTTTGTGTTGTTTTTGCTTCACACAATCATAAAAAACATTTCCTCCAACATGGTGGTGAAAGCATTTGACCCCTCTTGGATTTGGTGACTTTTTGGTTCTTAATGCTAGTTGACTTTCACTAATTACATGCTATTTGGAATTAGTGACTTTGACTAAGGAAATTGTTATGAGCTTCTCTAGCCATTTCAACAATTAAGAAAAGTCTAGGTAATCTCAAGCTCCTTGGATTACTATAGCCAAATTAAGGATTTAAATCAAAGTATTGCACCATTGGATTCTAATGATATGTTCATCAAAAGTCAAAGTGAGGAAACTTTAAGTCAACCATCTCTCCCTTATTGATTTTACATCAAACTCTTATTTTTGTTGCATTTGTCTATTTAAATCATAGTTAATTCTAGTTTGTTTCAAGTATTTCAAAACACCAACCCCCCCCCCCCATTTTATTTTTATTATCATTTTACAAGTATTTTTACAAAGAGATTTTTCATAGAGTTATAAATTGAACCAATCTCCGTGGATTCGATCCCTTTACCACTATACACTATTTTAGTGTGTAATATTTAGGGTTATTATTTGTGTTGGCCTCGACACCACCAGTATACTAGTCATAGGGTTTATGTTTTGGATGATTATTTGCATGTATAAATTGAGAAAAACCTAGATCCAAAGCACTAGGGTTGCATGCACACCATAAGAATGATGTAGTAAAACCCATCAGTTCAATGATCCGGAGACGGTGTACAATATCATACCTCAAGAGGCGATTTGTAGGAACTTAGAAGATAAAGTGGTTTTGAGGAGTGATGTCATGGCTATTTGTGATCTCTATTGTCATTTTATGATTTGTGCCAAAGGCACAAAGTCTTTCCCGATGGAAATCATACTTCACTAGGGTGGCAATTAGCCCCATATCTTCGCTCTTATCATAGACGAGAGGCCTCATTAGATTTAGAGGGAAGTGTCATATTGTATGTTTTTTACCCATGACATTGTGATGTTGGCTAAGACTAGGGCCAAGTTGAATACTATGTGAGATACATGGATGCCAATTTTGGAAGAGAATAGGTTACATATCAGCACTGTTAAGAATGAGTATATTTGGTGCAATTTTAGGGGACATGAATGAATAAGAAGTAGATGTATGTATCAAGGAGCAAGGTTTACATCTATAGAAGAGTTTCAAGTACTCGTGGGTCTATGATCCATAAGGGATGACATGGAAGTTAAAGTTACCCGACACATAAAGAGTGGTTCTCGCGTTTAAGTTCTTTACAAGTATCGACAATTACAGCTCTGACCACTTCTGATCTTTCTAGAGGCATGTTTGGAACTGCGTCTTTGATCACAGCAACAATAACGTCACCAATATGAGCATATCGGCGATTGTTAGCTCCTATGATTCGAATACACATCAATTCTCGAGCCCCACTGTTATCTGCTACATTCAAATGGGTCTGAGGTTGAATCATATCATTTTTTATCTATTTTTTACAATACAAAGGTCAAAGAAAAAAAGAAATATTGTTTGTCCAAAAAAAGAAACCCGCACCCGCTATTTTTTTTTACCCAAGGCAAGTCTTTTGTGATAAAAAAGGTTATGATTAAACTAAATATTTTTCTACTAGGTGACAATCAGGCATAGCTGTCTTTGGGGTGAAGCCGCTAGTTGTATGAGTGAGACAAGTGGTCATAATCAATTTTAGGTCTGAGGTGCTACTCGCAAGAGTGGGATAAAATACGAGTGGTAGTGTAAGAATCAACCTCCAAAGATTTTCCAAGTTTGCTAGCAATGAGACTTACATCGTTCCTATTAAAAAGTTAAAGTAGAATGCCAAAAATATTAACCAAATCGATACCCAAGCATGATTTTATTTTTCAATGAAAACGTCTGAATCCCATTTGCGGAGAAAGAGTCGGATACCTTTGATTTTCCATATGCCCTTTGGAAGTACATAGTTCATAGCCGCATCGTTGTAAAATTTAAAATTGGACTTGGGGTAAAACTGTTAATATTTGACAAACTTAAGGGATTTGTGACAATATTCCTATATTTGTTAAACTTTTCATTTTGTTTGTCATCTGACGAATACATTAGTAAAATATGATTACTAACTACGATACAAATAAAACTCAAATGGCTTCTAGCCCAATGGTATTAGGTGCTGTTCTCCCTTTTTAAGATCAAATGTTCAAGTCTTGTCTGGGAAGTAGGTGAATTCAAAAATAGTTTAGACATAGATTATATTTGTTGTTAAAAAAAGGAAAAACTAAGATACAAACAAATATATTGACATGCGTTAGGGTATGGTTGGCTTATGTGGGTGTAATAGAATATTTGTACTTTGAGTTTTATTAATAGGAGCTTGTTTGAGTTGGCAAAAATTGTTAGGTCTTTATGCCAAAAACACGAATTATACTTAGACCATCCTTCTTCACCTTCCTATTGAACTTTAGTGCAAGATCATCACCTTCCTCCATCTTTCACCAAGTCTTTAAAACTATGTTATACCATCTTTCATTTAGAGTATGTGTGACATCCTAAAATTCCAACAATTTTAAACTTTTCAAAACGACCCCGTTTACTATTAAAATGTTTATAAAGATTAATGTTCTCAAAACATTACTTAAAAATCAATGCCTCCCAATATCAATGACATAAAATCAGGATGTGTACGGTCACACCTTCGCCTTGCCACAAATTTCTGAACCACCTGAAACCAAAAACCAAAAACTATAAGACCAAAGCTTAGTGAGTTCCCCCAAAGTACCAACACACAAACATATAACATATACCAACAAAAATCATACATACATGGCCTTCAACATGACTGGAATGTCCCCACCAGCCTACAATCCATTTGGTACGCCCAGAAAGCCTTTAGTCTGACCGGAACGCCCCACCAGCCTGCAGTCTATCTAGTATACTCACAGAACCTTCAACATGACTGGTACGCCTCACCTGGCCTTCAGCCTATATGGAACGTTCTCCGGGACTTCGACCTGACTGGTACGCCCTACCGGGCTTCAGTCTATCCGGGACGCCCTAGGTCTATTGGCCTTCAACACAAAGCAGGACTGCCTCAACCCAACCGCAAACGATATTTCAACATATACATATCAAAAACACAATAAGCCCAACAAATCATAACAACATATCAACATAACATTTTTGGGTTTGTTGACTGACATCACAAAGAAGTGCAATCTCAACCCACCCACACTATGGTAAAATATACACAACTAATCATATAACCAGTCAACAGACAATCAGACAGATCTATAGAGCACTGAGCATAACATCATCCTATCTACGAGGATACAGATTTAACAGATCACTACAATACTCAATCATACGATAACATGTATAACAATTCAAAGGGACGACCTTGGTGCCTTCAACCCGAAAGCATAGTGAGGAAAACTCACATCGTATTGTCGAAACATACAAATGATCCCTGGCTGCTAGCACCCCATCAATAGTTGATCCCACGAATAATTTCTGACTGCAGATCCGCTAAAATCCATGCGCTATCAAATACCACAATAACAACCCATCAAAATCTAGCCCCTAACTCACACTATGAGTCCAAATTAGGGTAAAAGACCTTTTTACCCTTCCTCAAGCTTGGCCCAAAGCCAAGGCTCAAACTACATGACCAAAGGCCCAAAAGATATCCCAAAACCGAAATGACACCATAAGGCCCAATAAGGCCTAAATATCCAAATTGGGCCCAAATCCATCATGGACCTATCCCGAGAAAGCCTAATATCCAAAAAGGCCTAAAATATCCAATGGTCAACCTTACTCCACTTCTGGTCAATGTCAAAATGTCCAAAAAGTCAACAACTCAAGAAAACCCAACTTGACCGAGTACGTCCCGCGTATTCAGCTGGTACACCTAACGTAAACCCTTTGGCGCCAGTACGCACAACGTACCAGATAGGTACGCCCAATGTACTCCTCTGAATCCCAACTTCACCAAAAAGCACTTAATCACTTAATCCCTTGCTCCAAACTCTCAGATCTGATTCCTATAGATGACTTATCACGTAAAGTCGACAACTTTACTTGCATGCATGGCTTAATAGGGCTCTAGAGCTCAAAAGAGCTTAATAAAAGATCTTGACACATGCATGAGTCTAAATAAGCAATAAAGATCACATTTTTGTGCCTTGGGGACTCCTAAAACGTCCAGATCTACAAGATCAAGGCTCTGAAACAAGCTTAGCTCACAAGGACCAACCAAAAGAGGCTACAATGACCATAATCAAACCCAAAAGAAGATCTAACCAAAGAGATGACAATATCAAAGCTTTTTACCTTAAATAGATTGCAAAAGATGGAAAACTTCTAGGTCTACAAGCGCCCCCCCCCCCCCCCCCCCCCCCCCCCGATATGGTGATTCTTCAACAAGCTCCAAGCTCTTCAAAGTGCACAAAAATACTCTAAGATCCTTCACAATGTTTTCAAAGCTCCAAAATAAAGGCTAGGGTCGACTTCTAGGGTTTAGGAGGCTGAGAAGTTGATAAAAGACGAGGTTCATGAAAGAAATGAGGTTTAAATAGGGTCAATGACCAAAAATTAGGGTTTCATGCCTGAAGGGAGTACACCACGCGTACCCCTTGGTACGCTCGACGTATTCAAGGACCACCCGCGACCACTTTCCCCAGTACACCCCGCGTACTAGATTGCCCTCCAAAACTCTCAAACTTCATTCAACTTTAACTCCTTCGTCCTAAGTCCGTTTCCAACGAACTTTATATCCACGGAAAGGTGATGAGAAGCCCTACACTTCTAACAACTCACCCTTGCCTTAAAACTTCCCAAACAAGAACCCAAAATTCATAAAGACTCGAACTGCCCAAATTATGAAAATACCCTCGGGCTTTGAAACACAATTAAACTTTTGGATAATCTAATCTATAATACCCACATCTATAAAGGGCTAAATCCTTTCTTACCCAAGGCCCTAAGCCTTATGATAACTGATGATCGGGCCACAGCCCCGAATAACGAAGCAATTCGAAACCGGGTGTTATAGTATGTTTGGAAAAAATAGCTAGTAACCGGAAGTTGTAGCTTTTATTTGTTGCTGTTACAGTATGTTTGGCATGTCATGGCATGAGGCACAAATTCGCCATTACAAAAAGCCTCATAACTTTGCTATTAGGCGTGGAGCATGGCAAGGCGTGATATGGCATGCAATGGCGTTTTATGGCGTGTGTTTTTTTATTTGAGACATTTTTTTGCTCTTTTTTATGCCTTTTCTAATTGGATATAGAAGTGTTCTGTTTTTGTTAACTTTTTGTTATTAGTTGTTGATATCATACTTCTAAAACTTTTTATATTTGATATAAATCTGTATTTATGTGGTAATATAATTATAAATTAATACAAAATCGCTGTCTTACATCACGCCTTGAAAAATGTCATGGCTCGTTAAGCTTGAGGCTTGGCCTTGCCACCATGCCACGCCTCACGCCTTTTAGAACCTTGCCCATACCAATATTGAAGAAACCAAAAAATAGCTTCCAACAACACCAAACTATCAAACTTAAGCCATAACTTTAATGACTAACCTACAATGATAATCCAAAAACAACACACCCAAGGAAAAGAATATAACACAAAAGACCCAGCTTCAAAACCCCCACATGAAAAGATAATACACTAGGACAAAGAATAAAACTTTCGCACCCTAAATATGATAATTAACTACCTTTAAAGAAAAAAGGGCAAAATTGATGGCGTAGCAGTAAGAGTAACTTGGTCTATGCAATAAGAAATCCATAAAAAGAGGGTATTATAGGGAATGGGTAGCAAGAACTTCGTTTGTGATATCTCACAATGGTTTCATTGTGGCTGTTGTCATAGTCGCATGTGACATCCCCAAATTTACGGTCATTTTGAAACTTTTTGTTTATTCTTTAAAACAAAGTTTATTTATGAAATGCGGAATTTGGTCCCATAAAGTATTTTCGAAAAAATGTTTTTCATTCATATTATAAAATCTTGGGATGTCATGACTGATACAAAACTAGACGCAGGCCTTACATCATCTTTTATTATATAGTCTATATTTCCTCGAATATCTCATCAGGTCCGAAATATATTTGTTCTGCTTCCTGTGATACAAAGAAGTTGAGTGGGTCTGGTTGGGAAACCTGGAGAGTACATAGGGTTTTCAACCCACAATAATATAGTTAATATGTTTTATTATCAAAAAAATAACCCGATTTATCTATCCCTGTAACAACGTAAAATTTCAATTAAATTTTTTATTTTTAAAACCACCAAATGTATATCATATCATAATTTCAAATCCGAAACAACTGAGTTTTCAAAACAAATTCCTAAGATCTCTCAAATGTGAACTCCATCGGTGTGAGTGTGTACGAGTCAAGCCGCTGCCTTCCCACGGTCCTCGCTGGTACCTAAGACATCAAACACAACAACTGTAAGCATAATGCTTAGTGGGTCCACATACCACAAATACGCCACTCGGGGCTAAAACCGACCCTCTGGTCAAGATGTCTCAGCGGGACCCTCCAGTCCCGCAGCTCGTCGGACCCTCCGGTCCAGTCACAACTTATTGGGCCTTCCGGCCCGGTCAGAATCTTTGGACCCTCTGGTCCGGTCTACACAATCATACATCATACATATAACACATAGCACGTAATCTCATACATAGCACATAATCTCATACATAGCACATAAGACCCTCTGGTCAACTCATAATACCACTCAAGGTAACGTATAGTGAGAAGACTCACCTCGCGTGTCTCGGTAACTCGTAAATCTCTTAACCACTAGTGCTCGATCTCCCGAGCTATCGTCCTCCTACAACACAAGCGTATTTCTACTTAATACTACTTGACTCTGGCTGACTAATACCACGAAGTCAAACCAATCAACACCGGTCAACGGTCAACGATCAACCCGACTCGCCGAGCTCCTATGGGAACCTGATCCCTCTGAATCTCTTCCGACTCACCGAGTCACTCACCCGACTCGGTTACTCAACCCTTGGTTCGTAATCGTTGAACAACCCGCACCAACTCGCCGAGTCTGGGGAATGGACTCGGCGAGTGCATTCCATGCACAACCCCAAACGACCTTCTGAGGTCAGATCCGCTTCACTAACTCATAGATCCAGTCTCCTTAAGCTTATTGACCACGTAAAGTCCAAGTCTTGATGCTCATCAAGCATTGAATAGCTCATGAATGGTGTTTTAGCCTCAAATACATTGATCCCAAGCCAAAACCTCCATGGATGCATATAAAGCTTTGGTAATGAGGTGCTCTGGACCTCTATGGGTCCAGATCCAGGACCTTAACTCGCTAAGGGACCATGAGGACACTAGATCTAGCCACAAATGGGTTCAAAAGCCCTAAATCTACATGAAAATCACAATAATAGAGAATGATTCGGGATTGTACCTCAGATGTGATGTTATGGACCTCAAATCTTCAAGAATCCACCCCTCTCTTGCTTCCTCTTGGCTAGATCTCCTCTTTCCTTGCTAGATAACAACTCCAAGATCAATAATGGCTCCTTCCCTCACTTGAATCACTCAATTGCTCTAGGGTTTCACTCTGGGGACTGATGAGTGCAAATGACGGCCATAAGGCCCTTTAAATATGCCTCAAACCTGAGAAATTAGGGTTTCATTAAACAGCGTGGACTCGCCGAGTCCACTCTTGGACTTGCCGAGTCCGAACGCGAACCCGCATCCAAATCCGCGATCATACTCGGCGAGTCTAGGCTCCAACTCGCCGAGTCTCCTCACAAATTACCAAAATAAATAAATGAATAATACCTGGGAATCCGGGCTGTTACAATCCCCATTTTCTTACTTATTCTTCCTTAAGGGTTATCGTAGTCATCGTTGCTGAAAGTGCTGTAACACGAATTTCTCCGCAATACATGTCAGTAGGTTTCTTTCTATTTTTATTCCTAAGGAATTGTCCTAAGGATCATCTTAATCATCGTTACTAACATTACTATTATAGGGATTTCTCCGCAGTATGTGTCAGTAGGGTAGAGTACATCAAATGGGCATGAAGTCAATCACTTACATGTTATAAACTTGTCTATTTTCCACGGGATGGTCATGAAGAGTCTGGTGGTTTTTACCTATATTCTGCTAAGTGACTACATCGTTGGTACACTAGTACCATTCCTACATCATTGGCACAATAGTACAATATCTACATCGTTGGCACACTAGTACCATTCCTACATCGTTAGCACACTAGTACCATTTCTAAAGTCGTGGAATACTATCTTTGCCTACATATTTCATTATACTATGACATCTATTACTAACCTTCGTTAACCAGTGTATTATATTTATAAAATACATATACGGTATATATATATATATATATATCATATAAGATCTATCTTTATAATATTTCATCTAACACATAACATCTTTGCACATAATAAAATATATCATTTAATTATCTAAATACTTCATATCTATGTGTAAGATGAAAGTAACTATGCCCTCACCTGAAAAAATGTATGGTGATTGGTGAATCGGACATAGCTTCGCCTTACACCTTTTTTAGAATAACTAGATGTACATAATTCTAAGTCTTAGTCTAATTTTATATTTCATGGAGCTTATTATTCTAAGGACTTAGATTTCTCAACAATTCTAAAGTCTCCATCATGATCTATCAAATAAGGATCAACCAGGTGGGACAGTCAGGAGGCATGATCATTTCAGCGTATAGCCTTTCTAAAATCCAATAACTAAGCCGACATTACCGTTCTAGTCATCTATCTCATAAGTAGATCAATAAGTATAAAGACTTGGAATCATTGATAAATCTTAATTATAAGTTCCTAGTAACGACTTATAACTATAATCATAGATTATATGGAAGTAGAGTAAGTGTATCTCACTTACAGAGTACTATTGATGAGAAATGGGATCTAAGCGGGCATAATACTGACTCGAGAACTCCTACTCGAAGGCTACTACTCAGATGAGTGCTCAGGGGTGTCGTAGGGATTCGTCGTAGGTCAGAAATGAATTAAAATGGCTAAAACCGAAGAAATATCGATATATATATATATATATATATATATATATATATATATATATAGAGAGAGAGAGAGAGAGAGAGAGAGAGAGAGAGAGAGGCTCTAAGGGTAATGTGTGAGGAGATTATATGACAAGGACTATTTATATGTGATTTTTCCAAGTACGCATCATGAATCTGGGGTGTGCGTCATGCGCTTCTGCGACGACGCTCCTCCCAGCTCGTTCCACGTGTCGCGATATCGGTGGTCCACATACATCTCTTCTCGAAGGTGGCACATGCCACATTCCTATGGTGCCACACGTTGCAACCTCATGGAGACATGTCGACATGTCTCTCGGAGGAAGGCGATTCCTGACCATGCCACGTGGTGCCCTCTCGTAGTGCCATGTCATCACGTGCGGGACGCACTTTGCACACACGATTTTTTAGATTTTCAAAATGACATAACTTCTTCATGTAGGCTCCATTTTTGACGTTCTTTATATCATCGGAAAGCTCTCGACGGGATATACAACTTCCTTTAGACCTCAACAACTAGTTCTCATTCTCTCAAAAATTTATATATTTGATAGGCTTAGACTATTAGGAATCGCTGCAGAAAGTATACCTCCTACATATGGACTCTGTGCTCAACTGTCTTTATCTTGACGGGTTCATATTTACAAGATCTTCAATTCTCGTTTAGATTGTTTCGACTAATAATCAACCGATTTGAATTTCGATTTCTGGGCCCACACTGCGGCACTAAAACTTCGAAAAATCATATCTTTCTCTTGCGAAATTAGATTTGGACGTCTCTATATGAACACTCTCTGTTTAACGACTACTATGACTTTTGTTTAGATCTCTTAGGCTAAAAAGTAACCTATCGAAAATTCATTTTTTACGATACGTAGAGTCATGCGAGTTTAATCGCGAAACTTCGAAGAAACATAAATTCTTCATACGAAGTCGGATTTTAGCGTTCTTTACATGTACAAAATCTTTGTCACAACACTATAACTTTTGTTAAGATTATTTGTCATAATAATTTTCTATCAAAAAATTATTTTTAACATTTATTATCTCTAAATTGGGTAGTTCGAATCTATGTGTGTTACATCGTAGACATAAAGAAATCTAGAAGAAGATGGTATTGTAGGTGCCAGCAACAAAAACCTACTATGCAACGTGCCTTTGTGATTGTGACATAGAAGATGATCCCAACAAGTATAGGGTTAGGGATAATATTGACATTTTTTTTTATAATTATAACGATTTTAAAATATTTAAAATTATCATAAAATGTTTAAAAATTTCTAAAAAATTGATTTAGGGAAATTTGATATTTTGAAATTTAAGGTTTAAGAAAAGTATATATATATATATATATATATATATATATATATATATATATATATATATATATATATATATATATATATATATATATATATATATATATATATATATATATGACATTCTCCCATTATTCAAAATAGAAAATGAAAATTTATAAAAGTTAAGGGACAAAAATAAAACTTTTAGAAACTGATTTGTAAAGAAAATCTAAAGGATGGGTAGATTTTGAAGCATGGAGTATTATAAATAAGGGTTCAAAATATAATTTAAGAAAATTTGATCAGATATTGATATTTAGGAATCGAACCTGCTTGTTTGGCAACAAAGAACCACTTAATTTTTATTTAGGAATCGAACCTGGTTGTTTGGCAACAAAGAACCACGTAATTTTTATGTATTTTCTTAATACGATTACATATATTTACTAGGTTATAATCTGTTTATTTATTACACGGTTGATAATAAAAAATTATATAAAAAAATAATTATGTAATAATACAATTACAATTTTTTTTTATATAATAATTGATGTATATTGTTAAAGCTTATGAAAGTTATGTATAAATAATATGTGGCATATCCGGTATTCTTTTAGAGCCGGACATGATTGTAGTTAAGCTATTAGCTAGGACATATATGTATTTATTTATTTTTATTTTTTTTTTTATTTTTAACTTTTTTTCGTATTCATGGTTAACAATTGGGATGTAGTATTTGCTATATTTTGAAAAATCGATGTAGCTAAGGAGATATTTTAGTTAAAACTTCTGATTTTAGGTTTATGATTAATGATTCTGTTAACGGCATATGTACTTAAGAAACGTTAGAAGACACAATATTAAATTTTTGGTATGTGACATTTTGTACTCATTCAATTACCTTTGGGGAAATTGAGTAATCTTACTATTTTTTTAGGTTTTTTATTTTTATTTTTATTTTTACTTTTTTTTTTTAAATATAATTTTTTTTGCAAAATAACCACATATTCCGGAATGGGTCTTACCGGAACGAATTTTGGATTATTTTTCAGGTGGTCCGACCCATTGCATTGGATCCAGAATGCTTATTCTGGATCAACCGTATATGTTCCGGATCGGAATCTTGAATTTCAAAATCCGGAATATAATTTGAGGCGACAATTTTATTCCGGAAATGTGCATTCCGATTCCAACATTTTGACTCGATTCCAACATTCCAACTCGATTCTAACGTTCCGACTCGATTCCAACTTTCTGACTAGATTCTGACGTTCCGACTCCATTCCAACACGCAACGCAACTCCCATCTCCCACACGCATCGACACCTATCTTCTACATGAAATACGAGCACTACGACCCCGTTATTTTACAGGTACGTTCTTTGTTTGTTTAAGATTCCTATTTTTCTACTGTTACTATTCTGGAATTCGTAGACCACCTCCGAAATGAATTGAAAACGTTCTGAAGTTTAAATTAAAGATGTCATTGTTATAGGACCAACTGAAAAGTAGTTTAGACGTTTAGGTATTGTTGATTTACATCGAAATATCGTCTTCCGGATCTTAAAGTTTTATTCCGGAAGCCTCCGGAACGCGAAGAACTGTTTCGGAACACGATGAACTTGTCCGGAATATGAAGAACATGTGCGGATTTGGTCCAGAATATTGGTCATTTTCATTTTAGAATGAAGTGATAACACCTTTTTTTATTTGTGCTACATGACATGGTTTTTGATGCATAAATTACACTCTCGAGTAAACCCAAAATCGGCGGGGAAATTCTTGCGGCATTCAGAAACAGACCCGAATGCAAGACTATGTTTCAGAATACATGTTTCGAGAGGTGGTTAGACATTCTTAATGTAGATGGGGATCCTTTGCTTCTACATTACGTCTTTTGCCACAAAGTTGTCATCGACCCCCGAAGCCAAGTACAAGAAATGATTTTTAAGATTGGGGGTTACGAGCTGTCTTTCAGGAAGAAAGAATTATGTCTCATCACCAGCTTCCGGTTTGGTGACTATTTTCCTGCTACTGCATCCGACGCCGCCTTCCGTTCCTGTACCTTTCCCATGCTCCCGACAAATGTCTTGGTCAAATTAAACCATGTTACGAAGGTGTTTCAAAATTCACTTAATGAGTTATCGGATGAGGACGCAGTTCATGTATGTATTCTATACCTGTTAGAGAAGGGTTTCAATGGGCAATTGGCTAAACAGCCTGTTACAAAAGAGTATTTCGCTTTGCTATCCAACATTGATGAATTCAACATGTATAATGTCGTGTATTTTATAATTATTGATTATAATTACTTATCATTACTAATACTTTTTAGAAACTTAATTGTTAACTAATTTTTTATGTGGCAGATATACATGGGGGAGGATAATTTGGGATCAATTGTACAAACAACTTTGTACCATTCAATAAAGTTGACAAACTTATACATACAATAGAACCGAAAGAGAACGAACCTTAAAAATTGACCTACACACTACACTTGTTTTTATATGCTTTTAAGGTAAGTATATGATGAAAAAATTATTATTTATTTTTATTTGCTAACATTCTAACTATTTTTTATTTATTTGTTTGCTAACATTCAGATATAGATTCTTGAGACTTTTCCGGTGAACAGTTTGTTTGGTACCCAACAACAGAATGTGATCCCTCAGGCTGTTTCATGGTAAAAACTAAGGTAGTTACAAAAGATCACTCACTACAACCAGTTTTTACAAATCGACGACGTATGATTTCTTTATTATTTAAATATTTATTTATTTTATAATTTATGTTTATTTATAATTTTTATAATTTTGTTAGCAGGGTAATAGACTCGTACAGAAGTTGGAGCCGACAGAAGATGAGATGCGTGTTGAATGATGGATTGTTAGCTCAACGTGGATTGATCGCCCTGATTTCCCCGACACTAAAGTTCACAGGGCACCTTCCCTAACACCATCACCCAAAAACTCCCATACCCATGAGCCTTGAGAAAAGAAGGCACATATAGATGATCTATCTCACCCGCCACCACTACCACCGCCAGCCACTAACCCATCAACTGAAAATGATCGAATTATTAGTGAATTGTAGAACGAGGTCGGTCAATTGAAAAACAAGGTTCGTGAATGTCGCGAACAATTGCGGTCTCAAGAGGAGCATTTAGTAGAGCATGAGGCTACTTTAGCCATGGTTCTAAAACTTATCAATAAGACTCCCGAAGGCGATGTTGGTACCTCAAAAGGGATGGAGGTATATTTTTAATTATTTCTTCGTTTATGGTCGTTATGTTTTTGCATCGTTTACAAATATACATTATTGAAATGTTCAGGGATACTACAATGACCATGAGTTATGGTAGCATGATTATGTCTTAAGCACCCCCGAAAACCCGCTGAATGACAGACCTGAACAGCTGCTGAATGTCGGCCCTAAGCAGTCGTCTCGTCTCTAATTATTCTGTCGTCGGATGTAAAAGAGATTACGCGGGATGAATACAAAACACCGTCGTCATCACCTCTTAGGCGTTCTAAGTGCCAAAAAGTTGTGTCCATATGGTATAAGTCGCCATGGATACAAATGAAGAGGAAATGTGTTATATGTCAACAACTAGCACTATTGGACAATCTTTTAGATCCTACTGTACACACTGTTTATAAAGAACGTGATGGCTGGTTGTTGTTTGGTAACAATTATTTGACTGGTTTTGCTACGCTTCAGTTTTGGACACGGTTATATGCGGATAGTCATGGAGGATGGTTGTCATGTGATGTAAGTAATATAATTATTTTCTTATTACATAATATGCTTCTAATAACAATACTTACTTTACTGCAAAAAAATTAATTAGTAGCACATCATGACATGGATCTTATTGCTGGTAGAGCGTAGAACGGATAATGCTTATTGGACGGTTGTGCCGTCAGCTTTCAACACCGATACATTTGACTGGAGTGATATGGCTGAAAAATTCGTTTACCCATTTTAGGCAGAGTGTGATACGATATAATTTTGTTTGGATTACATTACATAGGTATTTATATACTAATTAATTATTTCTATTTTTTGTAGCTTTACATTTGAATCAATATACCACATGCTCATTGGTTTTTGGGTTCTTTGGATTTGAAGACATTCCAAATGACTAGATAGTCATCGGAAGGGCGGCTACTATTCGGAAAATGAGGATTGGTTTATAGGTATGAGAGCCTGCATCCACAAACTGCTAGTGTGAGTCAACTATTGGGGTACCAAACCAACTGATTCAATCCCACTCGAGAGCTTCAAGATGACCCCCAAAAGGCCCCATACGTACCAAAACAGATTGACAGCAAAGGGGATTACAAGGTATTTTTGTGTTGGTTCCTAGAGGCGTTGATCACCGGGAAATCAATTTCTATAGAGGGTAAAACCACCAGTCCATGGGCTATGGGTTATAGAAAACGATTAGCAGAAATATTTTAGGGTACAAGGACAAAGATTATTTGAACATCGTATTTATAATATGACCTACACACATCATTTATTTAGTTTATGTATTTATTAGTTGTTTGTTCATTTTAATTGCATTTTATATTTTATAAAACCAAAAGTTATACATTTTATGAAAGCAAAACTTATACATTATACTCCAGAACCATGTATTACAAATGTATTCCGGAACCATGTATTACATATTATATAAAAAAAGAAGTCAAATGCATTATGGAACAATGGTCCGGAATCGTATTTCGGAATTCCGAAGACCTTTTCGGAACAATGTGATCCGGAGAATGTGGTTACTTTACCAAAAAAATGGTCATTTTTGTCAAAAAGATCGTTTATAAGAGTTAGATTACTCAATTTCCCTTACTTTTGCCTTCACTCTCTTTGAAAATATAATATTACATTTTTATTCCATGATCTTTTCTATCTGTTTCATATTCTACTCCATCTTTTAATTGAAAATTTCATATCACACTTTTTCAAAAATTTCATTTTTAATTGGTTTTAAAATGAAATGTTACATTGTTAGTTCCTAACATTCATTCGGGGGGTAACTAGCATAGAGTCAGGGTAGCACATGCTACCCCTCATAATTTTTTCAAGAAGCGCAAAATTTTTGTATGATGCTGAGGATAATACAAGACGCTACAAGATGCTACTCCTTGATGATATATTAGGTACTACTCCTAATTTCAAATGGATTCCTTAGTCCTTACTAATAACCATGGTTTATGTGTTGAAGTGATGTCTCTTGCACATATTTTGAAGATGGAATAAGGCAATGATGCAAAAAAGTTACTATCTACAAAACTGCTATTCATGTATATCTGTAGAGTGCCAAAGATCATATACACTATGAAGATAACTTGTGTTGATTAGAGTACAATATCTAAAGAAGTTTACAAGGTACGTAAGTTTGTTTGTGTTTCACTCACATTCTTAATTGTAGTACATAAAACTATTAAAATATGATTACAGATTTGCACTCTAGCGTTTCTTGGATTTGATACCAAGTGAACTTGTGACTTTGGGGTTTGGGATAATAGTGAGGATGATCATGATTGTTTTGGGTTCTTCCAACTCTATATATATTTTCTCCTATTATTACATATTATTATAGGTAAAAGCTTGATAAATTTGTTTTTCGCTTATCTTTGATGATCATCATTTATTTTTTATCTAATTTAGTTTTATAGTGAAAGAAATTGTGCTATCCCTAATGAAAATTTCTGGTTCCGTCCTGTTGACATTCTATTTTGTTTCATAAACTATCCTAAAATTTATTTCTTTTGTTGATCGGAATTTTCATATTATCCTCTCGATTTTCCGTAATCTATCATTTGTTTTATTGAAATAAATTACGAATATTTTCCATGCAATTTGGTGGTTAATAATGATTACACCGATGTAATTATTTTCGAAATCGAAAAATATTTTTGATATCAAAGTTTAATGGAAAATGTCAAATAATTTATTAAATTCATGTGTAGAACCTTATATTTCAACATTATAAAATACATAAATATATTTTTTTTCACAATTCTAGCCCAACTTTTATTTTTTACAAACTTAGTTTTTCTTTATAATGATTGCCCAACTTTTAATTCTTTTTACTAATTTTGTCCAATTTTTTTCTCCACTTTGTTTTTATATGTTTGTAAGAATTTAGGTTTTTTTTTAAATTACTTTATTTTTAACTTTTATACATCTTATTTTACGACTTAATTAGTTTTTACGAATCCAATTTTTATATTTTTCTTTACATATTTGTACTAGTTGTGAGACCCATGTATTATATGAGTTAATTTTAAAAAAAGTTAAATATAAAGGTCAAAATATTAGAAACTTTGAGTTTATAAGAAAATAAGAAAAATAATAAATTATTATAATCGGAATGTTTTTATCTTTTAAATTTAAACAAATAATTTAAATAAATAAACAAAAGAAACTAATTAGCTTTAGTTTGGATATTTTGAAATTAAAAGATAAGTTAATTAATGAAATTGATATCTATTTATTACAATATTTCTTGCAATTATTACATTAAAATATTATGTGAAATTTAATAAAATAAAAACTCATAAAATGACATGTAAAAAAATAATTCAAAATAACCATAAAATGACTTTTGGCAAAAATGAATGATAGTGTGACATGTAACAAAAAAACCTTCATTTATTAGAGTAGAAGATGTACACAAGTTTTTCCATTTTACAATTTCTTTTAATTTATTTTCTCATAGCTTTCTATATATTCTCTAGATTGTATATTTCAAATAACCATATGGTCTCTACAAACCCTAGTTGGTTACTAAAAAAAATACTTCAAGAAAAACTAACAACCCAAGATAATCTCATTTTTACAACGGGTTTGATCTTTGAATGTAATTTACTAATTTTAGTGATTTAGCAATTAGCATGACTCGGGCTTATTACCCATGTAGTTTAGGCAAAACTTATAATTCCATGTGCATGAATGGAAGCTTTCATTTCAATTGCACATCAAAGTTTGTTGTTATTGAAGAAAATTGCACCATTAATGACTATAACACGAAAGTGGCTATGTCATTCAATTAAAGCAAAGTCCCCACACAAGCATTTTAGGTGTATGGCTAATAGTAATCCAAGCATTGTGTCTTTACATCCAAGATAGGTAGGTTTAGGACAAAATTTTTATCTTCTTCTCTTCAAATAATAGAACTCAATTAGAATACATTCTCTAGTAAAGTCAACTCAAAACTAGTTCATTTACTTATTTTTTGCTTGGATATTTTTTATGAAGTTATATATTATGTAAAAAGACAGTTTTTTAATATAATATAACTTTTAGATGGTACACAAAAATTATAAAAATAAAGATGCTTACGAACAAGTTGATTAAATATATTGTAACATATGGTATATTGATGAATAATATGGATAAAATCAATGAAGCTTCTTTTGCTTAAATGTAAAGCATAAGCTATATTCATATTTCGTTCATTGGATATTTTGTAGTTTTATAATTGTTACATCTATTAACACATAAAAACTTTTATAATAGTATGAAGTAAAGAATATCAAAAATACACCTAAATATAGATGCTTCTACAAACAATCGAAAACAACACTATAATGCTCATGGGTATGAGTCACATCCTTCATATCGTTTTGTTTGACACATCATATGTCATGTCATCTCCACACCCTTTCATATTTGCTAGGAAATACCCACTACACCACCATACCATAGTAGAAACCACTTGTACCCTCGTGTATATTCGAGCTGGCGTTGCCTTGCGTTGTATTCTTAATGGAAGAGATGAGGAATTAAGGCGGGGCGGTGTTCCATGAGCCCCAACGTCGTTGAGGCTGTCCACCTGAGTCTCTCAACTGCGTTGACGAGCCTATACCGAACAACCTAATAGACAAAATATTACCCAAACAACCATATTAGTTTCAACTCTAGTATGAAATATTATTGGTGAATGACCATTGAATTTTCTATATTCTTTCATCTTTCTCCATCATTAGTGAGCATTAGTAACAAATATTATTAAGAGTTTTATGAGTGTAGCTGTGTACCACTATAAATTGCATTCGTAACATAGCTTACATTTCATCTTCTTTTGCTAGTATAAATAGTGAGTAACATGTATCAGAAAAGATTGTTGGTTTTTTCATTACAAGTAACAGAGTAAACTTCTTTACAATCTCATTTCCTACTTTATTATTTAACTTAGTTTCATATATTATAATAAGTTATCAGCACGATTGTACCATAGAGCTCTAACTCCGTATCGCTTTAATCATTTTCAATATTTTCACTAAAAATCTTAGAAAACTTGAGTATATGGCTCTTGACATCAATAGAAAGAATTATTTATTATAGATCCTTGATGCTGAAATCCACCTTGATGCTATGGGTATTGGAAACACTATAAAAGCTGCAAATGCATTAAATGAAACATCAAACCAAGATAAGGCTAAGGCGATGATTTTACTTCGTAGCCATCTCGATAAAGGATTGAAAGTTAAATACCTCACTATCAAAGATCCAACTCATATTTGGAATAATATCAATGAAATGTAAGATTATCAAAAAACAGTGGTACTTCCTAGAGCTTGTTTTGATTGGTTAAACCTTTAATTACAAGATTTTAAATTTGTGAGTAAGTACAATTCAGTCATGTTCAAAATTCCGTCTTAACTAAAATTATATGGCGCAACAAAAACAGATGACGACATGCTAGAGAAAACTATCTCTACTTTTCATGCCACTAACATGCTCTTACATCAACAATATCGTGAGAAAGGTTTTAAGAAATATGCTGAATTAATCTCATGTCTTCTTGTGGTTGAAAAAACAATAAGCAGTTGATGAAAAATCACTAATCATGCTCGATTGGTTCTAGTCCATTACTTAAAGTTAATGCAACATCATCTAATCATAATGGTTGTAGGTCTAACCATGGTGAATGTAACACTGTAAATTTTCAAATAAAATTTTCATTTTTAAAATCACATAAACTCAATATCATATTCCCTAGAAACCACAAAATGTATAAGTTGTCAAAACATAAGTCAACAATGTTTGATAAAATCCCAAAATCCTCAAAACATGATCTCTAACTGGTGTGTACAATCAAGCCGGCGCCTTCCCGCAATCTTGAAAAATACATGAAACACATATCACACAACATGGTAAGCACGAAGCTTAGTGAGTTCCCCAAAATACCACACACATATCATTAGCCTCTCATGGCTAAATCTCAGTAAAGACCCTCCGGTCAAGTGTCTCAGTGGAGACCCTCTGATCCCACAACTCGGGTTGGACCCTCTGGTCCTAACTCAAAGAAGCTCAGAATAATTCACAACATAAATCACAAAGACATAATGCATAATATCTCAATACTCATTAATAGCATACAAGACCCTCCGATCACACAAAGTTACCACTCATGGTAAGTATATTGAGAAGACTCACCTTGCGGAGCAAAGCAATATACTCCACACTCGAACTGTTGGTCTAGCCTCTGCCTATGCATATCACAAACATCTCTACTCAATAATTATATAAAGTGTTAAGCTAACTCCTCTACTAAATCTCCGAAAAGGGTGAAATACCTCTTTACCCCTCCATGATCTCTGAAGTCCATAACTTGACCCAACCCTAAAAGTCAACAAAAGTCAAGACTCAAGTCAACAGTCCTTGTTGACTAAACTCGTCGAGTGTAGCTCATGAACTCGTCGAGTCCTCAGTACTCAGAAATCAAAAAAACCCAAGTCAACTCGCTGAGTTTCTAGTCAACTCGTCGAGTCCAAGCATAGTCCAAAAGACTGTGGAAAAACCCTAACCACTCGTCGAGTTATCTCATCAACTCATTGAGTTCACCCTGAATCCAGAAACGGGAAAACCCAACTCAACTCGTCGAGTTGGATGCCCAACTCGCCGAGTTCCTCAACCCTTTCTCATTAAACGCATTCCAGTCGATTCCAATGCTCCAAACTCCAAATCCAACCTCCTAGGATGAAGTTACCACGTAAAGTTGCTAACTTTACGATCATGCAAGGCCTCACAAGGCTAAATCACCCAAAACTAAGCTCAAGAAGGGGTTTAGGACATGAAGACAGTTCAAAGCTTGAAGCTTTATGTACATGGGAACTAGAGAAGTCAAGATCTGAAACTCATACCCCTTGGGCAAGCTTAACTCGAGAATGGCCCTCATTTTGCACCAAAAACCCATGAACTCACATAAGAAGAGATATAAGGAATGGAAAGCCAAGGTAAGGACTTTTTACCTCTAGATGGATGCTACAACTACATGAACGCTGGATCTAAAGACTCCTTCTTGTTCCATGTTTTTCACTCTTCATATTCCTTCAAAGGAATGCACCAAAATACTCACTATTAGCTCCAAACACTCTCAAAATGGAAGGTAACCAATTAGGGTTTGTCTCAGGGTGGTAAAATGATGAGGGAGGTGGGGTAAAGGATTTAAAGTCCTTTAAATGGGGTGCAAGACCGAACAATTAGGGTTTCATCAAACAGACTCAACTCGCTGAGTCCAGTCCTCCGACTCGACGAGTAGAGTTCATATTCCACGCTTGCTTATCAACTCCTACACGACGAGTTGGGGCCAAGCAACTCGTCGAGTAGGCCCTTCCACTTGCACTAAATCCTCAAGTTCCACATCTAGGAATCGGGGTGTTACAGTGAAGGTTGTCATAATTATTGTCACGATAATAACAAGAATGCAAATAACCACCAAAAGTGGGAGAATAACTAAAACCCACATCCCAATGGAGAAAGTGGTCAAGGCAAAAAATAATGTTGAAAATATGTGTCACCAATGTGGAATGACTAGTCATTTGGTCTTGTACATGCCTCACTCTAAAGCATTTTTTGATCTTTATGAAGCTTCTATAAAATCTAAAGAGAAAAATGTTGAAACAAATTTTATTCAAAGTGATTTTTCCCTGATGATCAACCAGAAATGTACATTTGAATGTTTCCTATAAGTCCCCAAAATGCTTGTGTATCAATCAGATCCATTTGATGGAGCGGAATCCCAATCAAACGGATGATGTCAGATTAAATAGAAGAGAAGGAGAAGAAGAATAATATGAATCTTGTATGTATTGATGATATGATTGAAGTTCCTTTACATGAGATTCATACACACTAACACACACTTGTTCTTCTCTCGACCGTACACTCTTTTCTGTTCATCACTCTACTCCTCACCCCTTACACCTATATTTATACATGAGAAACATGGGCTTGGTGAACACGGGCCGTGAATGGGTTTACGGCCGTAAACCTGTTTACGGTCGTAAACACAACCGTAAACACGTATACGGCCGTAAACACCAAGTTGTTTACTGTCCAAGACACAAAAATACATTTTTCTAGAAAAGTAAAGTATAAACCATATTTTTGACCCAACAATCTCCCCCTTGGTTTATAGCTTTCTTTTCTTAATTGACTCAACAAGCTCCCCTTAAAAAGTAGCTGGCTTTTCTTGTCAATCTTCATTGAGAGCTTGGCTTCAGCATTAATCTTCAAATTCATCACAACATCAAGATGAACTTGATGAATCTTCAATGAATGACCTCATCTTGAGCAGTTGGGCTTTTCTTCAGAATTTGACATTGAACGCACATTGGGTGGGGAGGCTTAGCGTACTGATTCTTGAAAGATAACACTTTCAGCTTGAGAATCTTCAGAGAGAACATCAGAGAGAACAAATCTTCTGGATCACTTCAGCAGGTTTAAGATAGTAGCAGACTGATTGAGGAGGCTTCAATGTAATCCATCACATAATCTTCAATTCCAGCTTCACCTTGCTTCTGGGGTTGAAAGATTGAATGTTGAAAGAATAATCTTCATTTATTGCTCCTTCGAATGAGAATTCTTCGATGATCACGAATGAAGCTTTGGCTCAGAAATTTTCGACACAAAGTCCATGAGTTTCATCTACACCTGAAATCACTTGTCAAGACAAAACAAAAATAAAAGAAAACTTAAAATAAAAACAAAATAGAAATAACACTATTTTTGGATTTTTAATTTTCTAATTTTTGTTTGATTTTTGAAATTTTCTGATTTTTCTTTGATTTTGATTTTTTTTAATTCTCCCCCTAAATTTTTGCATAGAGGAAAACTATGAACAAATTTAACAAAAAGAAAAATATTTGGGATCAAAGTTGTGAGATAGCCTGAACTTGTTTATCAGTACCTTCATTTTCATGAATAGATCTGGTCAATTGCCGGTATTGTGGTCCACTTAAACACGAAGAGTATCGACAAACTTTTCTAAATAAACCATTTAGCTGACGACGACCACGAGTATTGTTGCCCACTTAAATTAAGCGGCGAGATCTACATACAAACTCTAAATGGTTCGATTTTAGTTGCACTAGAATGTGTTCCCCACTTCCCGATATACCCTGGTTATCAAGAACTTCCTAAGGACTCCTTACTTTAGGTGAGTAAACAATTATTAAAAAGGAAGACAAATTTAGAGATAGATGCATATGTTGTGTCCCAGGTCGGATATATTTCAATCACACAGAGGGGACAACATATGACTAACAGAGATAGAGGGATATAGAGATAGTAGGGTGCATATTCTGTGTTCCAGGTCAGATCTTCCGATCACGCAGCGGAGACAACATATGGCTAACAGATAGAAAGAATTTCATAGATAAAGAGGTGCGTAAAAATAGAGTTGCATATGTTGCATTCCAGGTCGAATCTTTTCAAATCACACAGAGAAAGCAACATATGACTGACAGATAGAAAGCAAGAAAATAATTTCCTATAGACCTACTTTATCAGAACCCCCCACTCGTCCTATCAGAACCAGAATTAAGGACATAAGTCCATACATCAAGGAAAAGTTGAACCACTATTCTAGATGCATATTAATTTAGTGTATCCTGTAGGTTCCCGTGTTTATCTCACTGCTCAATCTACCCAAGCGTCGTATGGTCAGTCCAAACAATCCTAACTAAATCCACACTGCCAAATCCTTCGTGCCTACCAGCACATTGAACACAGAGTCTAGATAATTCAGATTCAGTCCTTTACACATGTTTTAGACTGCCCGTTATCACGTTCTTGATATCACTTCCCAACAGGCACCTACTAAAGAAAAACTATAAAAGATTGTCTTTAAAGCGAATCAGATTAAGACAAACTCAGGAGTATAGAGAAGAATACTCAAACCATAATTCACTGATTGAATTTGCATCCAGAAGGTCTGAGAACAGCACGCATAATCTCAGAACAGATCCGAAAATTCTTCATGTCATTAAGCGCTGACCCTATTTGTGATCCCATCCTTTCTTCCCTTCCCGCAAAGACCACATACTCTCAAACAAAATTATGAATGTTGCATAGTTGAGAGATGTCCCCTATCATGTGCCTGGAACAGCCATTACCAACAAACCGAAGTCTGGTGATATGCCTCCATAGTTGCTCCGACACAGAGCGGGATTAGTTGGTCTTTGGAACCCAGTCCATTTTGAAACTGGGTTGACCTTTTTCATCCTTGCACAGTACTCTCTCCTACGACATATCCTGTTTATCACAAACAAAAGATGTAGAAATATTAGAATCGTTAGAAGATTTGGGAGATTGAGCCTTCGGAACCCATTTGTAGTTGGGTTTAACCCATTTCTTTTTCGATTTGATGAGTGGCTCAGTACTTTCTTTTGATCTTGATGTCGGCCATTGAGATGACTTTGACCTAACCGGTCTTTGTTTCACTGGAGCATCTCTTGGATTGGGCTTCTTGGCTGACATTTCCTTCTTGCCCTTGGGATTTAGATTCTTGGCCTTGTGGGTTTAATTCTTGTTCTTCTGCACATTCCAGTCACCATTGTCTGAACGTGACCTTGAGGGGTTTCTTTTGGAGTATCTCCCTCTTGGCACGTTCTGCCACCCTTGTGCATAGTAGGGAACGTATGCGCGATTAGGACAATTTCTGGAAATGTGTCCAGGTGTTCCACAGTGAAAACATGTCTTTTTCTTCACTGTGAAGTTGTTTCTTCCTGCCCCTGGTGGCGTATCCATGCCTTGTTTCTTATTGATCCCACATGCACACTTGCAACAAGCACTCTGTTGCGCTGGAATTGAAGGCCTGTATTTCTCAACGGCAGGTTTGTTAGGCGTAATAGAATTCGAAGCAACAGATTTTGAGTTCAAGGTGTCATTGGTTTGTTCAGTAGTGTTCTTCTTGTTCTCATCTTCTGCTACTTTACCTGCACATGAAGTAGAGAAACATTAGTATTTTCAACCTGAATACTTCCTGACACAAATCCAGCTGGTTTGCAATATTAAAGATGTGCCTCCTTGTCAATTTCTTCCTGTGTCATATAGATGGATGTGTAGTTATGATTGAAAGATGGAGGAACACTATCATACCCTAGACCCTTGTTTTGATTATCTTTGAATTTTAATTGGCTTTCAAATAAGGACTCGATTGTCTGACTTGATGCAGTATAATTTTTAAAACTAACATTTGTTTTTCCACACTTAATTTTCAAAGTGTCAAGTTCTTCAGTTATAGTAGCAAGTTGTCTCTTAATATAATCATAATTTTCACACTTGTTGCTATACTCTTCCTGAAGCTTTCTAAAGTCTTTGGTTTTTGCTTCTAATTCATCCTTCAGGGGTTTCTGTCCTTTCCTAAGTTGATATCCTTCGTATTTTAGGTCCTCGACTTCCCTTTTTAGTAAATCATTATGTTCACGAAGAATTTTAATCGTATCTTCACAAGATGGAGTACATGAAACCTCATTGCCCGGGATGTTTGTGGAACTCATTGTTTTTCCACATTTCAAAGCATCAAGCTCTTCAATTACATCAACAATACTAAGACGATTGAGATCTTTTGTCTTTTTGATGACAGCTACGTTCATATACCACGATTTCGGAAGTGAATTCAGTAGCTTTTTGTTTATCTCATATTTGGTCAAGAAGATTCCAGGTATATTCATCTCAGTAGTGAGTGTGGTAAATCGCTGCAACTGAGCTTCCAGGGTTTCTCCGGGAATGTAGTTGAACATGTTGAAATTTTGTCTTAACATATCCTGACGATTCTCTTTCATGTCTTCAATTCCCTTGTTGACCTCAAAAGCCATTAAAAGCACAACTAGAAGCCAAAATCAAACTTAAAAGTCAAACCCTTTGACTACAAACCTCAAAAGTCAAATTTAAAAAAGTCAAACTCAAAAGTCAAACTTGAAAAGTCAAACCGAAAAGCTAAATTTGAAAATTTAAAGGTTAAATGAGAAAGTCAAAGTTTAAAGTCAAAGGTCAAAGTTTAAAAATCAAAGTCAAAATTTTAAGTAAAAAGTCAAAATAAAAGTCAAAAATTAAAAACTAAAATTTTATTTTATTTTATTTTATTTTAATTTTATTTTATTATTTTTTTTATATTTGGTTGAAAATGGAATTTAAAAATAAAAAAAATTTGAATTTTGGGCTAAAAGTGACAAAGTTGCGAAACTAGAATCGACAGGGAGTGGTTTTGAATTAATTTTCAAAGGAATGTTCCATCTTGGAAAGTAGATCAGCTGGTAAGGCGCGTTGTTGATTAATCAGAGGTCGCAGATTCGATCCCCGACACCCTTAAATCTGTTTCCCCTTTTTTTAATATGCGAAGGAAGATGCTGCTGCGAACTTCGGATCCTATGAGAGGCTGAGAAGCGATGTGAGGATGCTTGGATGCGAGGACGAGGCCGTAAGCGTTGCTGAGCCGTAAACCACCGAGGACCGCAAACCGAGGCCGTAAACTCCGAGCCGTAATCTCGGACCGTGAACCTCGGGCCGTGAACTCCGGAAACCCTAGCTGCTGACCGCAAACTCCGCCACCCCCTCGCAGGTTACAACCAAAAACAATGATTTTTGCCCTTTTTGCTCCAAAACTCGATCAAAAACCCATTTTTATGAAAAACGCGAAGAGCAAACCGCCCTAATTTTCAGAGATCTATCCAAAAACGTAAAAACATTTCGAAAATAAGATCAAATAAGCTCCAGATCTGACAAAATTGACTGATACAATCCAAGCTCTGATACCAATTGTAAGCCCCCAAAACGCCTGTGTATCAATCAGATCCGTTTGATGGTGTGGAATCTCAATCAAACGGATGATGTCAGATCAAATAGAAGAGAAAGAGAAGAAGAATAATATGAATCTTGTATGTATTGATGATATGATTGAAGTTCCTTTACATTAGATTCACACAAACTAACACACACTTGTTCTTCTCTCGACCGTACACTCTTTTCTGTTCATCACTCTACTCCTCACCCCTTATACCTATATTTATACATGAGAAAAATGAGCTTGGTAAACATGGGCCGTGAATGGGTTTACGGCCGTAAACACGTATACGGCCCTAAACACCAAGCTGTTTACGGTCCAAGACACAAAAATACATTTTTCTAGAAAAGTAAAGTATAAACCATATTTTTGACCTAACATTTCCATTTTATTGTCTATCCGAAAGGGACAAATGGTACTATGGATGTTGATGTACATATCCAGTTCTTCCCATAAAGAGAGATGGATCGCCGCCTTATCATGAAGTTGTTAGTTTTCTAGTATCGTTTGATTTTTGCATTATGACCTTTTAGAGTCATTTGATGTTCAAGAATAATATGTAGTTTTGTTTCATGTCGTTTCATATGTTTCTTATGTTTTTATGTCATTTTCGTGGGATATTAGTTAAATTAGTCATATAATCTAGGTAATTATTTTAAAATTTAATAAAGGAAATTGTAATTTTAGGATAAATATGCTACAAAATTTTTAATATATGATAAATATGGTCAAAATCTTGAAATGAGGCTAAAAGGAGAATAATTGGGGAAAATATAGAGTAGATAAGGAAGAAATTCGAAGTTTCCTTAAAACACAGAGTTAGCGTTGCGATTGATAAGAGATAGAGCCACGAAGAAGACTTTTACTTCAGGAAGAATCTACGAGGCTTACGTTTAGCGAGACTAAGTTTAATTTTCTATAAACACAAGTTTTTCACATCCTAATTCCGTGTGCAAAAAAGAAACCTACTTTCTTACGAAAAATCAACCCTTCTATCGTTCAGAAGTCAGAAGAATAAGAAGAAATAGTATATTTGAAGAAAACTTGAAGATTTCATTAGGTTTGGAATGTTTAGCATTCTTCTTATGTTTTATTCATTTTTTCTGGAAACATTAGAGGCTAAAAGCCTTTTCTTTTGTTTAGATGTAGATGAAATAAAGTACTATGGTGAATAAGTTGATTCGAGGTTATGAAGTTGATTATTTTACTTTTTGGAATTAACTTACCATACTTGTTAAAGTTCATATTTTTATTGCTTTGCTTGTATAAATTGCATGTAATTTAGACTATACATCTGATTATTGTAGCTTGAATTTTAACAGTTTTGAACATAAATTGTTAGAACTAGCGACTAAACAAATCCTAGGAGTTAAGCAGTATAAATTGGTAAATTTAGCATTTAAGATAGCATTAGTTTAACCAACTACGCTAGGTTTATCTTTATGATCAATATTAACTTGATCCTTAAGTAATTCGATTAATTAAAGTTGATTTTTAGGGTGCTAGTTTTATAACCATTAAATTAGTTGTTTATTAATCATTCGTATTAGTAATTAGATCTTAACCGCTAATCATTTTATCTATCGATAATTGTTTCATAAACTCAATGCACTATCAACGAAATCACCATATGAAAAGAGGTTCAAAATCTAAGTAAAGTTCTCTAAAATTATTGTTTTCATTCAAATTCTTTATTTGCTCGATAAATTCGAAATACACGTTTAAATTCCCTCCCCCGCATTTTTATTTTTCATTCAGTTAGTTTTATATGTTTATTACTCGTAGATATTCCCTGAGAGTTCGACACCCTTATTTTTCATTCAGTTAGTTTTATATGTTCATTGTTTGTAATGTGTATTGGTTTAGATGCGATGAATTAAAGAAGTAGTGTATTAAAAACACACTTTAAGTTTTTGGCGTCGTGTCTAGGGAACAATTTAATCTATATTAGATTGATTTAATTGTGCAAACTATTAGATAGGTTTTAATTTTCTGTTTTAGTTAGTTTTTTATTGTCTGAATTCAAGATAATCGCGACATGAAACCAATAGTATTGCGATGTGACTTTCACTGATTCCAAATTATCTTTTATTTTACGTTTTTGCTTAATTTTATGCTTGATTTTTTTTGTTTTATTTTTGTAGTAGCAGTTATTGACCATGGGATTCAACTTTAGTGTCACCTCACTATTCAAAGAGCCCGAACAAGAACTTCACAAAAGACACAGGGAGAAGGATCAAGAGGACACAACTTTATTGAAAAACAAATCATGCAGAAACAAAAGGCGACCAAAGCGATCAAGACAACATGCCTGACACACTGACATTAGAAGAGTACGCAATGCAAATAAGAGATGGCACCTGACCTTGATTAGTTCGACCATTTATCCCATCACCGACCAAGTTCGAGCTAAAAGGACAATTCTTGAATATGCTAAAGGAGACACCTTTCTTTAGATAAGACCACGAGGATGCCGACAAACATATTGATGGTGTATTGGAGATCGCCGATTATTTAAATATTTTGGGTGCATCGAAGGATGAAATAATGTTACCTGTACTACCAATAACATTCAAGGATACAACTGAAAGTTGGCTTAAGTATTTACCACCTGATATGATTACAACATGGGACACTTTGAAGAAATTTTTTTTACAACAATTTAACCCATCTTCAAAGATAGCCAAGATAAAAGCACAAATTCACAATTTCCAACAAAATGGATGGTGACACTTTATTTTGAAGCTTACGATCATTATAAAACAATGTTGCAAAACTTACTACAACATAATCTCAATCAACATCAAATAGTTCAACCGTTTTATAATGGTATTACTTCATATACCAGATAATTAGTGGATTCACAAGGACCAATCACTAAGAAAATACCAAAAGCCAGTAAAGAAATCAACGAGGATTTGGCAAAGCATTCTCGAGAATGGCACTCATAAAAGGGAGGAAGGAGTACGATCAAGAAAATTGAGTGATGGATCGGATGGATACGCAACATTGAATGTGAAACTTGATAAAATGCACCGGAGCATAAAAAATATGAATAAAACATTTCATGTTATCCAAGTGGGTTGTGATAATTGCAGTGGACCACACTTGACAAAAGATTGATACCTTTATAAAAATGAGAATCGTGAACTACAAGTTTGTTATTCTAGTAGTGACTGGTTTGATCAAGATTGGAGACAACCCAAAAGAGAATGGAAAGCATATGAGGAGTATAAAAAAGAAAGAGATGAAAAGTACAGACAAAAATTTTGGAGGATTTATCAAATAGAGCAACCGACTCAAGAGAAAAAGGCTAATTTAGAAGCTCTTTGGCTAAATCTGCTGAGACTACCAAAAAATGCCACAACACAACAAATGCAACTCTAAAAAATCAGTAGAAACCAACAAGCTTCTATACTCAGAATAAAGAAACAAAAGGGTCAATTGTCTAGGGTTTTACAAGAACATCTCCCGAGCATGTTTCCTAGCAACACGGAAACAAATCCAAACTGAAGGTACCAATGTTGAACCATTAAAACTTATAGATATTGATATTTCACTAGTTGTGCAGTTCAAAGTAAAGATTGAAAATGGCAGTCCTACTGTTTACATTTTGTTCCACCATACACAACCTTTCATGCCACGAAGTAGCTGCTAAAAGCCAAAATCGGACTTTAAGAGTTTCAAATGACCTTTACCCTATCTTGCTAGAAGAGTACACAATGAGTTAGAAGAAGAGCACAAAAAGTTCCTAGAGAAGATTAGACTGAAATTGAGCAATATTTCAATTATTAAAGCATTAAATAAAATGATGAAGTAATGCACTTTTCTCAAACTTTTGAAGCATAACTAGAAAATGTTGGAGGGATTAGCAAAAGAAGCCAACTAAAAGCAATAGTTGGTTGAAGTTTTAAACCAAATTCCAAAAAAGAAATAAGATCCAGGAAGTCTTACTTTACCATGTGAATTCAGAAATACAAAGACATATGCTTTAACATATTTCAGTGTAAGTGTGAACCTTATGCCACATTCATTTTTTCTAAAGTTGGGATTATCATAATGGAAAAACACAAGAATGTCGATAGACATGGCCAACAAAACGGTGACTTATCCGAAAGGTATTATTCAAGATGTGTTGGTAAAAGTAGGAACTTTTGTTTTTCCTATTGACTTCGTAATACTTGAATCGGAAGAAGACTTGGAGGTACCAATCAAATAAGAAGACATTTTCTCATCATTGCAAGAGAAATATTGCATGTTATTTAGTCAAAGCGTACACTTAGAATGGGAAAAAATAACTTCCTTGGATTGAAGGATTCCAAATTGGTCAAAGGGAGACTTGAAAATTTTAATGTGGATGCTTTTGAAGAAGAGGACGATGAAAAAGTCGAGAGCTCATAAGCTAATGGATGAAGAATACAGGTAGTATATGACATCTATAAAAGGTTTAGAATAATTAAGTAATGCAATGTTTGAAGAAGAAATGAAGAAATCGAGAAATTTGAGCAATTATAAGTTAAAGAGGCTTTACGCCACAAACATATTATCCTCATGCCGTAAATTGTCGATATTTCAAAAGTTCACAAGGATCAAGAGTCCTTGTGCAACGTGCTCTACATATGTAGCGCTACGAGAAACGAGTATAAAGAAGGGGGAAATCTAAACCAAACGAATGGTACTTTACAAATTAATCCAAATTTTGAGTTTCAGGTACACAACCTGTAACATCCAAAAAATCACGGTAAAATATCATTTTTCAAAAACCACCCAATGACTATAATTGTTTACACAACACCGTTTCCAAAAATTATAATTACAAATAAGAGTATCCCAAGATCGAATATCATAAAATCTGAAGGATGTGTACGATCAAGCATTAGCTTTGCCCCGATACTCTGAAGTACCTGAAACAATAAACTAAAACTGTAGGCACAAAGCTTAGTGAGTTCTCCCAAAATACCAGCACACAAACATGTAACAACATGCATATTGGGTCCACAACTAACATATTGGATTACCCCTAAGCCCACAAGATGAGTTTGGCTTGCTTTCCAACCCACAACTCATGTCTGGCTTGATCCCAAGCTCACAACATAAGTCTGGCTTGCCTTACTGGCCTATAGCTTATGTCTGGCTTGCTCCCAGGTTTGTTAGCTTCCGCACAGATCATGATTGCCTCAAACTAAACACACCATGTAGACATATACATAATAGATAAAATGTATCCAATAAACAGATAAACATATAACCAGTCATCAAACAAACAGGAAAATCTACATATCACTACCGCATAGCAACATCCTATACCAAGATTCATAATCTACTGGGCCGACATTGGTGCCTTTGACCCCCAAGTATAGTAAGGAAGACTCACCTCTCAGTCTAAATATATAGCTGCATAGGTTACTGCTCCGAATATCATCTCTACCAATCATATATATATATATATATATATATATATATATATATATATATATATATATATATATCAGATAATGACAAATCTCAACTTCAACTCAAAATACCTAAAATACCCTTAGGTCAAACTTGGTCAAAATCTTGGTCAAAGTCAAAAATCAACGAAGTCAACCGAGTTGACTCATGATGAGTACGCCTAACATACTCAGCATGTACGCTTAGTGTACTCAAGGTCCAGACTAGGATTCCAAGGGAGTACGACCAACGTGCTCAGAAGTATGCCCAACGTACTCAGCCTAAAGTTACTTCCCCATTAAGTGCTTATTTCAAGAGTCCTTTCGTTTAGTTGTAGATCTAGCCCCCAAATATCATTCCAAACCATAAAGTTTCCATCTTTATGAGTTTGCATGCATAGAAAATGCCCAACAACAAAACCCTAACTTGCCTTAATCTCTTAAGCTCTCTAACAATTCCATGGAAGGGAATAAGGGACCAAGATTACATTTTTATGCTTCCTAATAATTCCAGAATGGATAAAGTTTCCAGCTTTATCCATTTGAATGGTCCAAACAACCAAGATTTAGTCTTTAAGTCTCAAAGGGACCCAAAAGTGTGTCTTTATCAACTTAATCCATTAAGTCAAAGTCTCCAATGTTCAGATCTGAATCAAAATGATGCTTAGATAGATAAAGTTTCAAACTTTATCCATAACAAGGTCACAAACTTTCAAGATCTAAACTTTATGCACTAAATTGACCAAAAGTTCATAATATCCAAAACTAGCTAGATCTAACAAATGCATCATCAAGATTCAAGCTTTATACCTCTAGAAGAAAGATCAAGGTGAACAAAGTATGGATCTACAAGCTCCAATGCAACCAACACTTCCCCAATGAACTCCTTCTTCTCGAAGATGCACCAAGAACACTCCAAAGAACTTAAATACACATTCTTTTTGTCACATGGCTCAAACTAGGGTTAAGGTTTCAAGGGAGGATGTTAAAGAGGTGAAGGCTGAGGATGGACTGGGTTTGGGGAAGTTAAGGAGCTTAAATGGGGCTCAAACATCGAAAATAGGGTTTGGGTTCTGATCGCGTATGCCTAACTTACTCCAGGTACGCACATCGTACTCCAGGTATGCCTAGTATGCCTAGAGTACATCTTGTATGCCTAACATACTAGACTAAGCCCAAAACCTTCCTAACTTCAAATAGTCATAACTTCTTTCTTCCAACTCCATTTTCGATAATCTTTATATCCAAGGAAAGGTATTGAAGAGCCCCACAATATTATCTAGATATATTAGACTAAAAAATTCCTTAAAAAATGCATATTTCATGCATGAAGTCTGAAACATCACTTTTCTCATTTTACCCTTTGAATCCAACACAAACCAAGGGCTTGGATCGCATAACCAATATTATCGACATCTAATAGGGTCTAAAACCTATTCCCTTGAAGCCCAAGGCCTTTACATGATCCAGTTATTGTCCACAATCTTGAAATAAGAAATTTCTCGAAACAGGATGTGTAACTCTCTCCCATTTAAACTAGATTTTGGACTCGAAAGCCGTCTTAATTGTGATTTCTGAAACAACACCAACATATTCCATAAACTCCCTCTAACCATTTCGAAATCAAGGAATATTATAAAGAAAACTTGAGAGACCACTAGAAAAGCCATAACTGCCAACACATTTTCTTTCTCTCTCTAACTGAATAACCTAACTTCCAGAGAAAACCACACAAACCGGGAAATCTCAGTACTATAACCACAAACCATCCTCGTCACTATACTTCCCGAAACCGGGAACCCATCAGTCTATTCTTTAGAAACCTTACCCTAAGACCAATGATCGTCATTTTGTCGAATGTACCCCTAGTCCTTGACTAGGAACACCACCAAAACATACTGAAAGAATACTCAAAACATCCCGATCATGAATTCTACCTAAAACCTTTAAATATACTCTTGTCTTCTTGACAAGTGATCACCAACCCACTGCCCCCATAGGCATAAGGATGGTCAATCCAAGAATTCGCACATTGAATTGAAATCCCTCATTAGCTCAGGTGTACGTCCACCTGAAAATCACTTGAGACATCTACAACGAACTTCGTGACTCGAGATTTCAGGACCGGCTCCTCATACTAGAAACCAAACTCCTAAGAGACAGCCTACAAGAAGATGGGGTCCACCATATAGCAACCGTCCATTAAGCAACTCCTAGTTCAGAAATAATATATCATTCTAAATAACTTTTTCTAACCACATGATCCAAACCAGCTGGTCACCGAGTCTCCCGACTCCCGAAAACAACACACTATCATCCAACCATGCCAATAAGACTAACGATACGAGACATAAGAGTCTCAACCAAATTGTTATCGGGTCTCGCCCACAAGAATCATATATCCACTGGTTCACGATATATCATGACACCTTCTAACCACTAAACCGGTAAGCTCACAGTACTACTCTGTTCTTTCCGTCGTTCCATTACTAGCTTGAAGACTCACGAGCAGCGCCACCGGGTCTAAAGATACTCGACCATCAACCCACTGTCTTGCAAAAAACCCATTCAAAATTACTTTTGATGCTAACCGAACACAACCCAACCCATACCCTTTTATCACACACAATTCCCTCCACAACGCAGGCTGTTACTAATGCAAAAATTTAGGCGAAAACATGGTCGCACACATCTAGAGAATGAGATAGGTGGTTTCATTCTTGTTCCAACTCAAATACTATAACCCAAATAAGAACCACACATATAATTCGAACAAGTGCTCAATTGCTATCTTGTCCAGCCCACATACACATCTCACAAAAATATCTAATGAACTTACCAAAATACTGTTGGATTAGTGTCTAAGTCCATAAGTATAATTGGTATGTACTTGACCCGAGAGTAGCATGGTCAATTTGGGTTGCATATCACCAGGACAATTTGATAGGATGGACTTTTGAGAAGAGGCTATTTATTATTTGTTAATATATTATAAGTTCTAATATATTAATATGAAATCATATTATCTAATTAGTATTGATCAAGAATTAGTTTGGAATTAATTTTATGATCAAAGCAGACTAATTAAATAAATGGGGATTGATTTGGTAAATAATTCATTCTTATAAAGTGGGTTTGTGATCCATAGTTCTTTATGTTGGGCTAAACCAATGTGGTGAACCATGGATACTCCATGGAGGTTAAAACCCATGGAGCCTAAGGAATGTGGAAAGTCATGCACATTAGGGTTTGCATGGTGTAACCCTAATCAAGCCACACTATATAAGAAGCCCCTTAGCCTCCAAAACGGTGCACTAGTTCTTGAAAGATCATTGAGCCAATTTTGGTGTAAGGATATTCTCTCAAAAGTCATCCTTTGTCTAAAGGTGTGTTGTGATTACATTTGAAGCATTCATACTATTGGTGCTAAGTTCTTAAAGGCCAAAACTACAAGCTACAACAAAGAGGTAATTCTATAATTCATTTCTATGATGTTTATGTCATTTGTATGCTAGTTGTAGGCTTAATGCTTTGGAAATAATATTGCATGTATAATTAGAGAAAACATAGATCCAAAGCATCTAGGGTTGCATGTACACCATATGAGTGTTAGAATTCTCAAAACCCTTTAGTGGTATCAGATCCTAAGGTTGTTTTCCATTATACTTGACGCTACTTGTTTTCAAAGCTTGAAAAAATCACCTTTATACTTTCTGGATAGTGGACTCACCGAGTCCACTGGGGAACTCATTGAGCCCCCTCAGAAAGTTGACCAACTCGCCGAGTCAGTTCATGCACTCGACGAGTTGGTGGTCCCGAATACAGATTTTCCAGGTTTTTGGCTAGAATTGGACTACGATCATTACCCTAAGATGTTATTGAACTTATAAACTTGTTTTTGATGTGGTAGTGATCATGCTTATCCAATTTAAAAGATAATTGTCAAAGTTTCATGATTTTTATTTGTTTAAAAGATTAGGCTAATTTCTTGAAACTTGTTTGATATGAATTATCTTAACTCATTAGTTTAAGTAGATCATAGACAAGTTGTTTGATTTTCTTGTTAGAACTTTTGATCTAATTGTTTTGATGAAATCCATAACTTGTCCTCAAGTTATGAAAAGTGAAGAGTCTCTCTTTTTTAAATGTCATCTTAAGTGGTTTCAAGTATTTCATAATTTTCCCTCTAGTTATGGAACTTGAAGAGTCTTTTACATAAATGTTTTTATGAACACCATAACTTGTCCTCAAGTTATGGAATGTTAAGAGTCTTTTCATTAAAACCTTTATTAAACTCATAAGTTATGGAAACCAAAAGTTTTTGAATAGTTCAAAACTTGCCCTCAAGTTTTGGAATTTGTAAATGCAAAGTATTACTTTAAAACATTTAGTTCCAAACCCTAGAATTTTGAAAGTTTAAAATTTAACCCTTATATTATTATAATATTATAGGTTTAATATTTATATATATGTATAAGAGTAAAGTCAGTCTTACCGTTAGTAAGCCTCATTCACGAAGCCGGTCTATAAGGGGGTATAAGGTTACTACTTATAAAATGACAGTTTAATGGGTGTCCATTCTCACCCACCGCTTCCTTGACTGGTGGAGGGTCGTTAGCCGAATGGGTTTGACTGGACATTTTAATTTTCATTATAAGTATAATGATAATTATAAAGTAAATAACCTTTTATTAAATTCTCAATCTTAGTTACTTTAGGAAAAATGTGATTTTGGTGCTAACCCATGAAATTGCACTTTGCACCTTGTTAAGTCGTTAGTGGAGCGTGTGTGGTTAACCGGCACACTAACCTGGACCGACAGTGCGTGACAAAGGGTAGCTTGATGTTAATCATAGATCAATGGAGTGTGTGTGGTTAACCGGAACATTGATTAGGTGGTTGTAACATTGAGTGTACCAAGCTAATTTGCATGGTTATTCACACCTTGTTTGTGATCCTCGACATCCCAGTTACAAACTTGAAGGGAAAAATCGAGATTTAAATGACATTGAAAGTTTCAATGAATGTCAAAGGATCTAGGAATTTCAATTCACTGAAAACCTAAAATTCTTTTTCGTTTTTCGTGGTGGAAATTGGTAAATCATCATTTACCTACCTTCAAATATTTTGCAATTGGATTACGACATCCCTCTTCCGAATTGTAAAATATTGTGTTAGGGCCTAGCCTTAATATTTCATTTGGGTGTTATATTAAGGACTTAAATCAACTAACTTGAATTTCTCCTATTGTAGATGTCTAGTTCAGACAACTATGGTCTTCCCGAATCTTTTGAAAAAAACTTTCTTTATAAAGATGATTTCCACAAGGCGATCAAGGTGAAAGATTAATCCCTTCTTCGTGTTATAGTGGAACTTCACTTCCTCCATCTCCTATAGTAATTCTCCCTAACCGACAAATTCAAGGTCACTCAAAGCCTTATTGGCAGGATGGAAAGTCTGTATGTGCTCACATCTTGGAGATGAAGTTACATATTGACAAGATGAGAGAGTTGGGTGTCGAAGTCTCGAGGAAGTTGGCTGTTGACTGGGTTCTTCAGTCACTTCCTAAGTCATATAGCGTGTTCTTTAAGGACTACTATATGGGAGATATGACCCTTTATTGATCTAACATATTTGCTTGTTGCTGCTGAATCAACAATGATTTGGCGCACTGTTAAAGCAAATTTGATTGGAAGATCTACTCCCCAAACTTTCATGGACATTGACAATGGGAACATTGGAAGTCCATAAAAGCTTTCTCTTCCCAATGGAAAGGGATCAACCATAGTCATGTCATTTGACCATATGGTAAAGAGAAAGGCTAAGTCTGAGATAGTTCTGTGTACCATTCCCAAAGAGTCCATACATTTCTATTACGAAGTGAAGGGGCATTGGTTGCGAAGATGCCATATTTACCTGAAAGATTGCAAAGATGGTAAAGTCAAAATTTTTTTGACTCTACTTTAGGTAAAATCCACTATCTAACTCTATTAAGTTCCTATTTGGAGATTCTTAATACATGATGTAATGCAATTACATTTTGATGTTTTGTAGAATCAAAGGAAGCTTAAAAGAAGAGTAAGTGAGTCTGATTGCGAAGAAATGGATTTCAATCGCATGGTTCGATGATCAGATTCTTGAGGTGCTGTTTAAGAGTTATGATAGATTGCTTAGAAATATTTAAAAACATAGTTTTCATTTGTAATTGCATTGTAAGGAAAAGATTTCCGCGTTTTATAAATAAATAAAATTTTGATTTTGTTTTATTTTATATCTCCTTACAATGGCTTTTGTGAAAATTGATGTTTATGTATATTCTAGCAATGTTCAATATGGATTTGATTCTTTCGTTTGTGGTAGTGTCATAATTTACCAGATATGGAAAGATTCTCATCACCCAAGTTTTAGTTGGATAGAAACTTGGAATCATGCAACTTGTATTGTTTGATGAATCCAAACCTTTATCTTTGGGAAATTAAGACTAATTCCTTGTTCACATGAATATGTGAGTCAAGTGAAGGACTAGGGGATCGGGTACATTGGGTGTGCGCTGGTCAGGTCCACCTCAAAGAACGATAAGACTCTTCGTCATGATTTACTAAAGTTTGGTAAATATGGTTATGCTTACAAGTTTAATTATAATTTTGAACATTGGAAAAGTTTCAATGTATGGCTGAACGAATAAGAAGAATCAAATTAGACAGAGAGATAAAAGTTTCTCCAATATGAAGATATGGGAGAGTACTTTAGTATCATGTTTTATGATCATCTTAATGATTATGGAAAACCATATCACAATTGATCCTCTAAGGATATCTTAGTGCATTTGTATAGCTAAGAAGAGGAATCGTGAATTGTTGTAATGGTTAAATCAAAAAGGTGAGTCATACTTCGTTCCAAATAGAGTCTTAGAGTCATACTCCAAGATTGTAACTTGAGTGACATAATATTAAGAAAGGTTATAACACTTATCAAATGTAGAGTAAAGTGTTTCTTACTCTTGTACATTTGAAATTGGTAAGTTGTAATGTTTTGGATAAAACAAAGACCAACTAAGGCCAATTGTGTGAAGTGTTAGTCTTGATTATAATCCGCACTAACTCTTGAATATTTGTTTGTCAAGGAAAGGTTCATGACAAGAGAATCTAATATGTCAAGAGGTCAGTGGGAGTCTTAAAGATCTTAACAAGTTTCAAGAACTAATCAAGAATAAACCTATTGTTAATCACTATCACACGACTTGAGGTTTATAGCATATCATGTTGACATGTTCTTGTTTCTATGCCCATTCCAGTTAAGTTAACTATGTATGTGAGTTCTATGAGTTCTCAGTTGTTTTCATAACAATTTGGAAGCAATGGTAGGCCCTTGTGCTGCCAGGTGGTAAGAAATTAAAATTGAACAAGCTAGTTCAGTCCATATGAGTTTGGATTTGTCACTAACCTTGTCTTGTGATCACGGTTATGACAAATTCACATGGATAGGAACACATACACCATAAAAATCTAAGTGTCATAAGGTTTCTCTCTAATTCATGAAAATGATTGTGAGGAAAAGCTTTCACTAAGTAGATTTTAAGGAGATAGCAATTGTGCTATTTGCATTCTCAAATTCAATTATGATTACGACATCCCTCTTCATAATCGAATTGTGAGAAATGGCAAAGGGTCTAAACATTTGAGAGTTATTGCTATAAGTTCTAAAATTGTTAAGACACACATGTGAGCTATCTAAGGAAAGGTGTATGAATTTGAGAAGCCTATATAAAGTCTTATTGAAGCATCTCGTATCGGAAATCTGAACTTTGGTAAGAAAGTCAATAATTATTGATTTCTAGAAGTCCAACTGATTTCTAAATACATGTCAAAGCTAGTGGGAGCATAAGTGTTATGTTAGCAAGATAACAATTATTATGCTAGTGGGAGCATAATTATTATAAGTGTTTCAAGTTAGCAATGTTAATTATAGAAAACTAAAGTTTCAATTTGTAAATATGTAGGGTTTAAAAAGTTGTTTTGCCATAATTAAGGGAGAGGAATTCATACTTCATTTCAAATCTAAAAGCTTAGATTGGGTTTTTTTAATCAAATTTAGTCAAATATATATGAATGCTATGTTGTAATGGTTCAACATGATTAAATTCTATATATGGAAATGTTAAATGCATTCTCAAAATTTGATTATGATTACGACATCCCTCTTCATAATCAAAATTATGAGAACATGGAAAATAAAATTATTATAGCAAAATATTGATCAAGTATCGTGTCTTTATGTTAGACATTAGGAATCGTGTCCCATATGCTTCGGGTATAGGATCGATTGCATATGCTATAATATTCTCGTGTTCTAATTTTCCAAATGCCTAGGGCATTAAGAGGGAAAATGGAATAGAATCGGATATGACTAAAGTGGTTAAGCAACTGTTAAGGACAATCTAAGGTTCGCCAATGATTGGTCGCTTAAGGACAGTTGGAAGTATAGTATTGGATAGACCATGCTACTCTCGGGTCAAGCACATACCAATAATAGTTATGGGCTTAGATACATAATGCAACATCACCACCATACCGTACTGCAATACCATAAAACATAATGATTAGGATGTCCAAAAAGGGGTCCTTCCACACCGGTTCTCCTTAGAGCTTCCAGATCTAACATTGGTTTGGGTACAGGTCCTGTGCTTTCAGTAGTACGGGCCTAATACTACCCTCCACACCTACATGTACCTTCCCCAAGGCTCTACTTGATAACTCTAATTCATCCCAAAATAGAACATATCTCACAGGCTACCGCATAGCTTAAATCCTAGGCTATCCTAAGATTTGCTTCATCCATATCAAACCAGAACTCAATCATAACAGGTTGTCTTTATGCATGCAAATTATACATAGAACATGATCAAATAGACTTTCAAATAACAGACTCTACCCTAAGACCAAAACCAGTCAAGGAACAGGAAATAAAGCCAAATCAATTATTCTAAGGCTATAAGACCCTAACCGTATACAATTTTCAAAGCATACACATAGCAAGATTCATACGATTATCATAATCCAAATATCAGTATAACATGGCTAACATATTGGGGAACTACTTACTTGAGCTCGGCCAATCATGCGCATTGCACTCTCCTTTTTTCCAATTTAAGAAGTTTTAACTTTTGATTTTTGAAAACAATTTTACCATTTCCTTAATTTGAGTCCTGACACACCCGAGAGTGTGCCTGAATCCCTCAAACCAAGGCTCTGATACCAACTTGTAACGACCCAAATTTCCAAATAAAATTTTCATTTTTAATTAATCAAAACTTTCAAATAAAATATGAAATATCAATGACAATTGTTTTTAAAATCCATAACATCAACATTTTATTTCAAATATCAGAGTGTCCCATCATATCAAATTCTAGAGAGTGCATCCCATGCCATCAAGCCTTGTCGTTGCCCTTAGGCTCAGAAGTACCTGAAACAAATCAACAAATTGTAAGCTAATACTTAGTGAGTTCCCCAAAGCATACCCCGCACAATCCACATAATCATATAATCCATATTAGCTATAAAAGCTACATAAACCACATAAGCCATGCATAAAACATATAAGGATGCCATGGAAACCCTCCAAGGTCTTATACCTAGTGCCAATGAAACCCTCATGTGGTCTTAACTACCTGCCATGGGAACACCCATATGGTCTTCACTATCTGCCATGAGAACCCCCACATGGTCTTCACTACCAAAAACATATCATACAAGCTAAACATGCAAATATACTAGGATGCCATGGAAACTGTCCAAGGTCTTACACCAAATGCCATGGGAACGCCCACATGGTCTCAATCTACTGCCACGAGAACCCCCAGGGTCTTCCATGCAAATGCCATACTAACATAACGTATAATCAATCAACAATCCACATATCATAAAATGGGCCGGCCTTGGTGCCTTAGAGTCATTGGTATGGTGAGAAAACTCACCTCTGTATGCTGAATCCGAAAGTTGCTCTCTTAACAGTCCGTAACCACCCGTGCTGAACAATAATATCATTAAATCAAAGTTAGGGTTGAACATAATACAATTAAAGAACCCAAACCCCAAGTACTTTCACAATGGCCCAAAAGTCTTCTTTTGCTAATGGTCCTAAAGTCCATGTCCAAAATAATTAATGGGCCTCATAGCCCAACAAAGCCCAACCATAGTAACCATGGCCTAAAACAGATAAGCTGGCCCATTAACTCAAAGACCAGGCCCAGTGACTAATTAAGTCCCAAAGGGATTACAAGCCTAAAACAAGTCCAAGCCTATCTGAGGTGCATACGCCTTGCGTACCACCCTTGTACGTGCAACGTACTGAGTCCCTGAGTTGTACGCACTGCGTACTCTAAATTATGCCCAGCGTACAAACAATTAAGCACCTTCTTCCATTAAGTGCTTAATACTTGATGTTCAAACGTCCAATATAAGATCTGAGCTCTTAAGACATCCTAGGGCATAAAGTTGGCAACTTTATGCCCTTGCATGCTACATGGGACTTAAAAACTTCATTCTTCACATTAGGACTTCATATAAAGCTTCAAACTCCTGCATGGAGTCTAGATACTCTTCAAGCTACCACCTTTATGCATTTAGCATGCTCACAAAGCTCAGATCGAACCATTTCAGTCTCTAGAGTTGCTCAACTCTCAAGAAAAGGTCCAAAACTAACTAAACGGAAAATATAGAAAACCTTAGCTAGATCTAATGAATAAGATGGCAAGATTAAGGCTTTATGCCTCCAGAAGCTCTTCAAGGTGATCTAGATGCAAGTTTGTGGAACACAATGCCACTCCAAGCTTGCTCACTAACTTCATTTTCTCAAATAAGCTCCAAAATGGCCACCAACACACTTCTATGCTACAAAATGCACTCTCAAAGGAAAACTAAGGTAAAGGGACGAAATGAGGCTCAATAGACGGATTAGGGTTTAGTCCCAATGACTTAAGGGTGCTTAAATAGGCGTCAAGTCTGAAAATTAGGGTTTTGGTCCTCTGTCGCGTACCCCCCGCGTACCTATATGTACGCCCGACGTATACAATGCTCCTCTACGATCCTTCCTCCATAGTACGCTAAGTGTACCCTTAGGTACGCCCAACGTACAAAAGGGACCATTTTTTTCCAACTAATTCATTTAAAAGTGTTACAAAGGTTTACCTGATTTGGAGTGTTACATGCTTATAACACGGCATGACTAATATTTAATTCAAGTGTTTAGTTGATTACTCGAAATATTCTGCAATGAATAAAGAATAATTAATATGGTGATTAAATAACAAGACTTTTATTTATATTCAATAGTTTTGAGACCATAGTAAGTTAGGTTATTATTGTGTCTCACTTCACATGTTTTACTTCTCGAAAAATCGGATTATTCAAAACTCCATAGCTGATCGTACTTTTGGAAGTAAGTAGCGAATTAAGACTGTCATGAATTGAATTGTAGATTGTCTATGGAAATTATACATAGAAACGGTTTTGCTGCAATGTTCATGAGTGTTGGAAATTGGGATTTTAAGTATTGGAAAAACCCACGCTCAGAGAATTACTTCATGGATTTTATCAGGAGTAATTTTGAGATGATAATATCTTATATTCTTGAAACAAAGATATATGAGCTGTTGTTTACAAGTCATTTGTGCATTGATAATACGTAAATGCATCAGTAACTTGATGTTATAAAAGGTATTATTGTGCGTGATTTGATGAGTGAATAGTGCAAACATATAAGTAGAAGTTTATCCGTTCCTTTTACCCTAACAGGAAAAGTGATATATGTGGGCCCTAGATGATTTGATGTCGACATCTGAAGTGCTTGGCCAAGCCTGGCCTGAATTGAGGTGTTTAATTGGTAGTCTGAATCAGTCGTTATAAATCAGAAATCGGGAAACAAAACTTGGACAATGAGATTCATTATAATCCATGTCTCATGTTCGTACAATATCTTGTAGAATGGAGGAATATTTGATCACTTATCTTAGTACACATAACTGACTGGGTCAGGGTTCGACAACGGCTTTGAGAGCTACAATTTGCTAATCGGTTTTTGGAGTTATATTGACAACTATAGTTATTAGACTTATCCAAGTGGGAGATTGTTGGATTAGGTGTCTAAGCCCATAACTATAATTGGTATACACTTGAATTGATAGAAGCACAGTCCTTTTGGGTAGCCGTCATAACTAGCAACTAGAAAGAATGACTTTTGGAGAGAGAGAGGGGGGGGGGGGTTGAATTTATTATTTGTTAATAAATTGAAATAAATGATTTATTAATGTATTATGAAAATAATATATTAATTAGAAATCATATTATTTAATTAATAGTTAATCAGAAATTAATTGGAATTAATTTTGGGATTAATTGAATTAATTAAAAGTGCATGGGCTGTTTGGCAATTTATTGATAGTTGAGAAAATGGGCTCTAGAACCTCCCTAGAAGAGGTTGGACGAAAACTTCTTGGAAGGCCCTAGAATTTCCATCCAAGGGATCTTGGATGGGGATTCTTGGGCTGCTTGGTCCTTAAGCTAAGGGAATTAGAGTTTCCTTCTAAAACTCTAGCTTTGGCTCTAAGATACCTCACATACTTAAAGGGCCTCACCCCTTCTCATTTTCAGCCACTTGATTCCTTAGAGGAATAGCCAAAATTCTTATCTCTTCTTCTCTTCTCTTCTCTCTCATCCTATTGCTTAGTTTGGGTGTGAACCATTAGAGGCGTGACACTTGTGACACTTGCTCTCAAGGTTTCAAGAATACTAGGATTTCATTGTTAGTGCTATATAACAATAAAAGGTATGCTTTTCTAACCCTAGATCTAAATTTTGAAAATTACTTAGGTGTTGATTTCACTTTTACAAATGGGTTTTTTGACCAAAACCCATCATCCTTGAACAAGATCGAGATTCAAGAAAACAAAGTCCCATGTGAACAAGAACAAATCAGATTTACATCATCACCAGGTGTTGATTTCGCTTTTACAAATGGGTTTTTTTGACCAGAAATCATCATTTTATTTTATATCATTTTTACATATGAGTTTTCCAAAACCCACTCCTTTCTTGAGTCGTTGTGTTCCCACCTTACCTTACCTTAACCTTGAAAACTCACCATTGCAATACCATCTCACATGTCAGGATCTAATACCAACAAGACCGTCCACCATTTTCACACTTCATCATCATTTCCATCAGATAACAACACAACAGGTAACGAAGGGTAGATCGATTTCCCCTAAAGCAGAACCTAAGGCTTAGGCAGAACATGTACTCAAAAATTATGGACGAAAAGTCGAGTTTGGAGGCAGCGATGATGATCGCAAGGAACCCTAACTTCATCAATGGTTCTCTAGTTTAGGTTTTGTAAACCCTCGTTCCATAGACGAAGCCTTGAAAACCATCTTAGAAACGTCGTTGAAAGATGAAGGAAGGCCTTGGTGCAGATAAAATGATGACTTTGGTGGTGGTTTTCGGCAAGATTTATGGCTGCAAGATGTTTCTGATGGGAATGGAGGTTGTGGCAAACGAAAGCTATGACAGAGGTGGTGAGAGCAAACCAGATGAGAGATAGAATAGAAGAGGCTGACAGATTAGATAGAAATGTTGGCAGTGGTTTCTGGTGAGATATGTGGTTGCCGACTATTGTTCTGGAAAATAGGCATCATTGTTCCTGTTCCTGATAGAGAGGGAAGAAGGAGGGGTTATTTATTTATTTAATGTTAAAAAAAGGAAAAGTTAATTATAAGGGCATAATTGTCTTTTTAAGTATAAAAAGACCAAAACCAATAAAAAGATCCAATTTTGGCCCATTGGTGCACCATTAAAACCTTTTGGACCAAAACCGTAGAATTTTGCCAACCACATGTACCATTTTGCAATTTTGTCTTCTTTTTTCCTATTTTTTTATTTATATTAATGTTTTTAATTGATTAAAAAAAGCCCATTCTCTCTCTCTCTCTCTCTCTCTCTCTCTCTCTCTCTCTCACACACACACACACACTGTAACACCGTAAAAATTAAAACAATTTTTCACTTTTGAAAAATACATTTTTAATTAAACCATTCATTCACAAAATGTCATAACATCAAGTTTTCAAATCACAATGTGTCCCAAGATCAAAAAACATCCAATCCCATATGTGTGTATGAATCAAGCCGACGCCTTCCCGCGATCATCACTGGTACCTGAAACACATAACACCGAACACTGTAAGCATAAGCTTAGTGAGTTTCCCCAAAATACCACACTAATCACATAATAGCCACTCGAGGCTGTAACTCTGTTGACCCTCTGGTCAATGTGTCTCAGTGGGGCCCTCCAGCCCTAACTCTCTGTGGGCCCTCTGGCCCTAACTCTAGGGACCCGAAAGTCCCAACTCTGTAACTCTATAATCATGCATATCACATATCACAACAAATCACAACACATAATAACATGCAATCACACTGGCATATAACTCTATAATACTCTGTCTCTAAACTCTATTACCACACTAGGTAAAGTATAGTGAGAAGACTCACCTCGGGTGTCTCGGTAAATATTTGTCTCGGAATAGATGTGATCTAGCCTCCGCCTAATCACACAAAGTAATACACCCATAAATACAACTGAACTCAACCCTAAAGGTCAACAAGGTCAACGGTCAACTTTGACTGGACTCGGCGAGTGCACTAGGGCGACTCGGCGAGTCTATACGTGTCCACTAACTCCCTTGGATCCTCTCTTGACATGTCGAGTACTTCCCTAACTCGAAGAGTTCCACCTGGCATGAATCGCGGGGCCACCACGACTCAACTCGCCGAGTCTCAAGAATAACTCGGTGAGTTCCGGCTTGACTCAGCCCCCCCCCCCCCTTGACTCTCCGTGACTCACCGAGTTGACCCCTCAACTCGGCAAGACCACTTGCTGAGTGGTTACGGGAAAACTTCATGCTACTCGCCGAGTCTGTTCTTCAGACTCGGCGAGTCCATGCCATGCATAAAATCAAACTCACTTCTGAGGTCAGATCTGTTCCATACAATCATAGATCTGGCCTCCCCAGGCATGATAATCACGTAAAGTCCAAACCTTGGTGCTCAAACAACAACTATTTGCTCATAAATGATGTTTTAGCCCCATATCTCATAACTCTAGGCCAATACTCTCATGAAACCTCATAAAGCTTAAGGAATAAAGCTTCTCTGGACCTCTATGGATCTCATCTCAAGCCTCATCACAAATAGGGACGAAATGGACATCAAATCTAACCAACAAAGGGGTCAAGAAACCCTAAACCCCCATATTCATCATAACAATAGAAGAGGGAGCCAAAATATACCTCCAAGATGATGCTCTGAGCTCCAAAATTGAAGGATGTCCACCTTCCTTGCCTTCTCTTAGCTAGAATCTCCTTTGCCTTGCCAAACAAAGCTTCAAAGGTCAACAATGGCCTCTTCTCTCTCCCAAAACACTCAAATCTCTTTAGGGTTTCTCTCTAGGGGTTGGTGGCCGCAAATGACAGCCATAAGCCCCTTTAAATAGGTCTCAAACCCTGGAAATTATCGTTTCATTAAACAGCGTGGACTCACTGAGTCCACTTTTGGACTCGCCGAGTCCAGACGTGAACCCGCGCCCAAAACCGCGATCCTACTCGGTGAGTTTGGACTCCAACTCGCCGAGTCTCCTCACAAATCACCCAAAATAAAAGGATAAAATAATACCTGGGAATCCGGGATGTTACAATTCTCCCCCACTAGAATTAGACTTCGCCCTCGAAGTCTCGCTCTGCAAATAACTCCGGATGCTGCTCACGCATCTCACTCTCCGGCTCCCAAGTCATCTCGGACCCCTTCCGATGTTGCTACTGAACCAAAACCAAAGGTACCTCCTTGTTTCTCAAAAACTTGATTTTCTGATCTCTGATTGCCACCGGTCTCTCAGCTTAATTCAGGCTCGCATCCACCTGAATATCCTCTAATGGTACCACTGCCGACTCATCGGCTATACACTTCCGCAATTGCGACACGTGGAAAGTGTCGTGAATCTGACCCAACTCTGCTGGCAACTCCAAACGATAGGCTACCCTGCCTACCCTCGCGACCACCCTGAATGGACCAATATATCGGGGCCCCAACTTGCCCCTCTACCTGAATCGAATCACTCCTTTTCAAGGAGAGACCTTCAGGAGCACAAAGTCGCCGAACTGAAACTCAAGCTCGGACCGGCGTTTGTCCACATAACTCTTCTGACGACTCTGAGCGGTCAAAAACCTCTGTCTGACCTGCTGGATCTGCTCTGTCGTCTGAAGCACGATCTCAGTATTACCCATAACATGCTGCCCGACCTCTCCCCAGCAAATGGGGGTCCGACACCTCCTCCCATACAACAGCTCAAAGGGTGGCATACCAATGCTCAAATGATGGCTGTTGTTGTAGGAAAACTCTGCCAAGGGCAAATACGTGTCCCAACTCCCCCCGAAATCCAACACACATGCCCGGAGCATGTCCTCGAGCGTCTGAATCGTCCGCTCACTCTGTTCGTCAGTCTGGGGGTGATATGCGGTACTAAAATGCAGCCTAGTACCCAACTCCTCGTGAAAATTCTTCCAGAATCTGGAAGTGAAACGCACATCTCGGTCTGAGACAATCGAGATCGGCACTACATGTCGTGATGCCACTTCCTTCATGCACATCTCTGCTAACTTCTCTGCGGAAGAGCTCTCACTGATAGCAAGGAAGTGGGCGCTCTTCGTCAACCTGTCCACAATCACCCAAATTGCATCAACTCCCCTAGCAGTCCTTGGCAATTTGGTGATAAAATCCATGGTAATTTGCTCCCATTTCCATTCGGGAACCTCCAACGGCTGCAACTTACCATGCGGTCTCTGGTGCTCGGCCTTAACCCTACGGCAAGTTAAGCACCTCTCAACAAACCACGCGACATCCCTCTTCATACAGGGCCACCAATACTCTCTTCTCAGGTCTAAATACATCTTTAGTGGCCCCAGGATGGATCGAGAATTTCGACCGATGAGCCTCTTCCATCAAAATGGTATGTGTCCCTCCCACAAACGGTACCCAGATACGCCCCTGGAATGTCATAAGCCCCCGACCATCGGTAACGAACTCCAAAACCAACCCAACAACTCGCTCTTTCTTCTGCATCTCAGGCTGCACAGCCTCAGCCTGTGCCCCACGAATGGCGTCCAATATTGGAGCTATCACAGTCAACCTCAAACATACATTTCGCAACGGGGTGCTCTCCGCCCTGCGGCTCAGTGCATCGGCTACAACATTAGCCTTGCCCGGGTGGTACAAAATCTCACAATCATAATCCTTGACCACATCCAACCACCTCCTCTGACGCATGTTTAGGTTGGGCTGATCCATCAAATACTTCAGGCTCTTGTGGTCCGTGTATATCGTACACCGAACCCCGTACAGATAATGACGCCAAATCTTGAGGGTGAACACTACTGCCCCCAACTCTAGATCGTGGGTGGGATACCTCGTCTCATGAGGCTTCAGCTGCCTCGATTTGTATGCTATCACATGCCCTCTCTGCATCAGCACCGCTCCCAATCCCAAGATCAACGCATCACAATACACCACAAAGCCTCCATCCCCTCTGGGAGGGCTAACACTGGGGCTTCACATAGCCTCTGGCGAAGCGTCTCAAAAGAGGTCTGCTGCTCTGGTCCCCATGAAAAAACGACACCCTTCCGGGTTAATCTGGTGAGTGGCACAACGATCTTGGAGAAATCCCTGATAAATCTCCGATAATAACCTACCAACCCCAAGAAACTCCTGATCTCGGACGGTGACCTTGGCACCTCCCAACTCATCACTGCCTCCACTTTGGCCGGGTCAACCAAAATCCCCTTCTGGTTAATGAGGTGCCCTAGGAACTGGACCTCTTGCAACCAGAAATCACACTTGGAGAATTTGGCGTAAAGCCTCTTCGATCTCAGAACTCCGAGGATCTCCCTCAAATGCTCCTCATGCTGCTCTCTGGATCTCGAATATACCAAAATATCGACGATGAACACGATTACCGACCGATCCAACATCGGCCTGCACGCTCTGTTCATGAGATCTATGAACACTGCTGGGGCATTGGTGAGTCCGAAAGGCATCACCACAAACTCATAAAGCCCATAACGAGTCCTGAACGCTGTCTTCTGGATGTCCTCATCTCGCACCCTTACCCGATGATACCCCGACCTCAAATCGATCTTGGAGAACCAAGATGGTCCCTGCAACTGATCGAACAAATCATCGATCCTCGGCAACGGGTAACGGTTCTTGACCGTCAGCTTGTTCAACTCCCGGTAATCAATGCACATCCGGTGTGAACCATCCTTCTTCTTGACAAAAAGGATAGGTGCTCCCCACGGCGAGCTGCTCGGCCGAATAAACCCCTTCCTCAACAGCTCTTGAAGCTGCGAGGATAACTCTTGCATCTATGGAGGTGCAAGGCGATAGGGCACCTTGGCAATAGGCGCGGCCCCCGGAACCAAATCAATACTGAACTCCACTTTCCTCACGGGAGGCACACCCGACACCTCCTCTGGAAATACACCCGGGAACTCATGGCACTATCGGAACCTCCTCAACTGACCTCGGTCTCCCAGAATCAACCCACGTATCCATCACATATGCCACAAAGCCCTTACAGCCCTGCTGTAGACACTGCCTCACCCTAGCGGCCGAACAAAACGCTGACCCAGAACATGTACCCTCGCCGTACACCGTAAGAACTCCCCCACTAGGATCTCGTATGGTCACCAGCTGTCGCTCACAGTCGATAACCGCACCGAATCTGCTCAACCAGTCCATGCCCACAATGACACAAACATCACCCATCGCAATAGGAACCAAATCAATCGGGAACTCAACACCGAAAATCTCAAATACGCACCCACGGATCACCTCCGTGGCATATATCACTCTCTCGTCAACTATGGAAACTCTTAGAGGCCGACTCAACGCCTCACGACTAACACTGATATGCTGACTAAAAGCCAGAGATACAAAAGACCGACTCGCACCCGAGTCAAATAACACCAAGGTAGGTACATAATTCACAAGAAAAGTACCTACGCATAGCATAATATAAGCATAATATCTCAACATCAAAATAAATACACGAAATAATACATACCAACCACGACATCGGGCGCTGTGCGGACCTCCTCTGTGGTTAACTGAAAGGCTCTCCCTCGTGCCCTCGGCGCCTCAGCCTTCACTGGCCGACTCTCGGTAGCTCTGATGGCGGCAGGGGCAGATCCCTGAGGTGCTCCCTGTGCTGATCCCCGCAACTGCGGACACTCTGCCTTCCGGTGTCTGGTCTGGTTATAGTGAAAACATACTACAAACCCCTTGGGGCAGTCCTTGGCCATATGCCCCTCCTTGCCACATTGTAGCAAGACCGTGCTCTGCACACTCCGTCGTGGCTCTTGCCGCACTTGGCACAAGTGCGGCCCCTCTGACTCCCTGATCTCGAATCGGCGGGCTTGGCCCGCTTGGCTACCGGCTGAGACTGCACCGGTCGTTGATCCCTCCCCTGAGACTCAGCCTCCTCCCTAGCCTGAGTCTCCAGCTCTATCTTCCTCTTCCGGACGTTTGCTTGAAGCTCGGCAAATGTCCGGTACGTCGAGTTCACCACGAACTCACGTATGTCCCTCCTCAGAATGCTCAAATATCAACTCATACGTGCCTGCTCGGAGGACACGTGCTCTGGGCAGAACATCGCCCGCTCATGAAACATCCTCGTAATCACCGTAACAGACTCAGTACCCTGTTTGAGGGTCAGAAACTCCTAGGCCAAATGCTCCCTCTCCACCTGGGGAACGTACTCATCTTGGAACATAGCAGTGAACCTCTCCCAGGTCACTGCTGCAAGCTCAGCAGGCTTATAGTGCGCCGTCACAAATTTCCACCAGTCCTTCGCTCCCAAGCGAAGCTGGTTCAGCGCGAACCGGACTCTCAAATGCTCAGGAGATGAGCAAGTGAAGAAACACCCCTCTATATCTGAAATCCATCTCATCGCCGCAATCGAGTCCTGGGTCCCGTCAAACTCCGGTGGTTTTTGTTGGATTAGTGTCTAAGTCCATAACTATTTTGGTATGTACTTGACCCGATGGTGCATGGTCCTTTTGGGTTGCCTTCACCAAAGCAACTTGATTGGAGAAATATATATAGAGAGAGGACAATATTATTTATTAATATGTTATAAGAATAATATTAAAGGAGAAATCATATTTGTTTAATTAATATTGGTCGATAATTAATTTTGTGATCAAGTGTAATTAATTAAACTAGAGGGGCTGATTTGTAATTATGTGATAGTTACAAAATAAGGTAAGGATTATCTTATAAGTGTGGTGAACGAATTTAAGGTTGGAAAGCCTTAGAATTCGAGTATGATAAGGATTCAAGGATTATCTTATTGGTTGCTTAATGGATAATCAACTAGATAAGGATAATGACTGAAACCCTATCTTTACACCTATATAAACACCCCTAGGGTTATGAATTCGTGGATCCCTTCCCAAGAAGTCTTAGAAACGAATTCTAACCTCCCTCCTCTCTCCTTATACCTTCTCCACTTGCTTATGGTGTTTGTAAGCCATTAGAGGAGTGACACTTGTGACTCTTTGCTTTCCAAGGTCTATTCAAGGAGGAATTGGATTGTTATTGCTATATAACAATCAAGGTATGTTCTTAAACCTATTTACATGTGAATTCTGATTTCCATATGCTAGAATTAGGGTTCAAGTCTTGGATTCAAAGTATGTACAATAGAGAAACCTAGATCCGAGCTTTAGGGTTTGTATGAGCACATAGGATGTCTTATGACCAAAACCCATCAGTGGTATCAGAGCCATGATTGGTTTCTATTGTATTGATGCTTGATGTAACTGAAAATCGTGTTTTGGCCTCACTGTTCGACCTGACTCGGCGAGTCACTCTTGGACTCGGCGAGTCAGCCCTACTCGGCGAGTTCCAGAGGGTGACTCGGCGAGTCGGTGCGTCAGACAGTGCTTATCTCGGGATTTCTTGCTGTTTTTGCATTGGGATAATTACCTTATCATGTTAGATTAATATTAATCCGATTATATGATATATTTGACTATATTTTTAATCTAATTGAAGATATTTATCAATTAATAAGATAATTGTTTCCTTATAAGATAATTGATTAATTATTTTAAGTAAATTGATAAATTGTTTTGCAAGAAATCATCAAATATGGATAATTATGTGATTAAATGTTAATTTGAATTATTTGTTATTTGATCCTTGTTGTTGTGAAAAGTTTCATATTTGGCCCTTTAGGTTTTATAGTTTAAAATTTGAACCCCAAAAAGTTTTGTTGTTTTGAAATTTAAATAGTTGAAACCCTAATGTTTTGAAAAAGGTTTCAAAACTTGCCCTCAAGTTTTGGAATTTAAATTTTGATTAAATAGTTTAATTTTGATGCATATTTAAATTCTAATTCCTAATGTGTTGAAATGTTTCAAAACTTGCCCTTAAGTTTTGGAATTTTGTAGTTGATTAAAAGTTAATTAGGAATGTTAAATTCTAAAAACCCTAGTTTTGAAAAAGTTCAAATACACCCTTATGGTTTTATTAATTAATTAAGGTGTATAATTAAAAGAGGTTTAATAAATCCATAAAAGTTTAGGTTTACAATTTAATTTGAATTAAAGGTATAATTGTTAAATTAGACCACCTAAGTATTTTAAAAGTTATAAAATACACCCTATACTATATATAACATTAAAAGTCTAACATTATATATATGTATAACTAAAAGTCAGTCTTGCCGTTAGTAGGCCTCATTCACGAAGCTGGTCTATAAGGGGTGTTTAAGGAAATTGCCTATAAAATGGCGATTGAATGGGTATCCACTCTTACCCACCGCACTCTTGACTAGTGGAGAGTCGTTAGCCGAACGGGTAGGATAGGACGAAACCTTCCATTATAAGTATAATGAATTACTAAAGTAACTAAATGTTTTCAAAAAAAATTCCCAATCTTAGTTACTCACGCAAAAGTGAATTGATGCAATTCCATGAAATTACACTTTGTGCCCTTGCGAAGACGTTAGTGGAGCGTGTGTGGTTAACCGGCACACTAAATGGGTCTAAGCAAAGGTAGCAAAGGGTGACTCAATGTTTGTCATAGTTCGGTGGAGCGTGTGTGGTTTACCGGCACATCGAATAGGCGACTGTAACATGTGAGGGCACCATGTAAGTTTGCATGGTTATTCACACCCGCTTTGTGATCCTCGGCATCCCAGTCACAAACAAGAGGGGCATATCGAGATATAAACATGCCATTGAAAGTTCAATGTATCTCAAAGGATCTAGGAGTTTTCATAGATTTAAAACATAAAATTCTTTTTCGTTTTTCATGGTGGAAATTAGTGAATCGTCATTCACTTACCTTCAAATATTCTGCAATTAGGGTTACGGCATCCCTCTCCCGAGTTGTAGAATATTGTGTTGGGTCCTAGCCTTAGTATCTCATTTGGGTGATTTACTAAGGACTCTATCTATCAACTAACTTGAATTCGTTTTCTCCCGTTTTGTAGATGTCAAAGTTCGACAACTATGGTACTCCCAAATCCCGTGGAACAAGCATTCCACATGAAGATGATATTCCACGATTCGATCGAGGATCAAGAAATCATGCTTCACTTCCTCCTCCTCCTCCAATTATTCTCCCTAACCCACAAGATTGTAAAATTGAAAGGTTCAATATCACTCAAGCCCTTTTGGCAAGTAAACATAAAGAAGGAAAGTCGGTGTGTGCACACGTCCTAGGGATGAAGTCGCGCATTGATAGACATGGGATCCGTTGTTAGTGAAGAGATGGCTGTTGATTGGGTTCTTCAGTCACTTCCCAACTCATATAGTGAGTTCGTGAGAGAGTACTATATGATGAACTACGACGTGACCCTTATAGATCTCACCTACATGCTTATTGCTGCCGAGTCAGCAATGGTTTGGCGCAATAGAAAAGCAAAGTTGATTGGTGAATCTACCTTCAAGACCTCTATGGATATAGACAATGGCAACGAAAGACATACAATGATCGAAAAGTTTGATCATAAGAGAAAGGCAGTGTCTGAAGTAGTTCCATGTGTTGTTCCAAAAGAGTCAATTTGCTTTTATTGCCAAGAGAAGGGGCATTGGAGACGAAGTTGCCCTAATTACCTAAGAGATCTAAGAGATAGGAGAGTCAAAAGTATGACTGCGCTTTAGGTAAATATCCACTATCTAACTCAATTAAGTTCCTATTCATTGATACATGATGTAATAAGATTACATTTGAGTGTTTTGTAGGGTCGGTGAAAAGAAAGGAAGCTTGATAAGAGAGCAAGATGAATCTAATCACAAGAGATGGATCTCGGTCGCATGGACTTGAAGATTAGATTTTGAGCTTAGAAAGTTATGATAGGGTTGTTAGAAAATTTCTTTTGTACATAGTTTTCAATGGATTTTTCATTGTAAGGACAAATTTTTTCCGCTGCTTTTATAAATAAAATAAATTTTGTTCGACTTATTTATTTATTTGTTTATTTCCTTACAATGAAATCGTTATGAAAATCGATGTTCGAATATTTCTACAACGAATGGATATGATTCTTAGCTATGTTATTTATGGAAATGTCAAGAATTTACCAAATAGGAAGAGTTTCTCATCGCCCAAAGTTTCAATCGGACAGAAATTTGGAATCATGCAACTTGGTTGCATGATGAATGAGAAATTCATATTTGGAAATTAGACCAATTCGTTGACAAAGTGTCAAGTGAAGGACTAGGAGATCAAGTACACAAAGTAGTGTGTTGATCAAGTTCACCATAAGAATAACAAAGAGATTCGTCATGATTTACTAAAGGCTTAGTAAATATGATTATACTTACAAGATTAAGTGTAATTCTAAATTGATTAAAGGGTTTAGATCAATAGTAGAACGAATAAGAAGAATCAAGTAGGCAGAAAGATAAAAGTTTTTCCATTCTAAGAAGAAGGGAGAGTAGCTTTTATGCTTTATGATAGGTCTTAATGATTAAGAACCATATCTCAATTGATCTTCTAAGTGAGTCTTAGTACAATTGTATGTCTAAGAAGAGGAATCAAGAATTTAAGAAATGGTTAAATCAATAAGTCAATCATACTTCGTTCCAATAACAAGTCTTAAAGTTAAGATTGTGACATTGAGTGAAAGGTATTAAGAAGGTTTATAACTTTCATTAAATGTGGTAAGTTGTGATGTCTTAAATAAGACAAAGGCCAACTAATACCAATTTATGAAGTGTTTTGATAAAAGCTACACTAACTCTTGAATATTTGTCTGTCAAGAAATGGTTATTGACAAGAGAATCTTATATGTCAAGGAGTCAGTGGGAGTCTTAATGGTCTTGAAAGGTTTCAAGAACAAATCAAATAAACCTTATCGATCATCACTAGCACACGAGTTGAGGTTTACAACCTATCGTATTGACATTATTTTGATTATGTGCTGCTCCAATTGAGTTAATTATGCATATGAGTTCTATGAGTTCTCATCTTGAATGCATAAAAGGCAAGGCACCTTAATCAATGAAAGGTACATTGATAAGAAAGGGTGAGATGCTTAACTACTCGGAAGACGTGGTGGGCAGCTGTGCTACCATGAGGCGAGAAATCAAGATTAAGAAAGTTCGATCCATATGAGTTTGAATTTGTCGTAAACGTTGGTTTTGACAAATTCACATGGATAGGAACATTTACACCGTTTAAAATCTAAGTGTCATAAGATTTCCTCCTTCATGTAAATGATTGTGAGGAAATGCTTTCACTAAGACAGATTTTAAGAAGATAGTGATTGTAAAATTGCATTCTCAAATTCAATCATGGTTACGGCATCCCTTTCCATAATTTGAATTGTGAGGTTTGGCAATTAGTCTTAATTGTTTAGACACACATATGAACTATCGAAGGCAAAGGTGTATAAAGAATCCTTGATAAAAGATTATCAAAGCACTAAGTATTAGAAACATGAACTTAAGAAATTCAATAAGCATTGTTTTCTGAAAGTTAAGATGTTTATGAATACATGTCGAAGCTAGTGGGAGCATAAGTGTTATGTTTTATAATAATCATCAAGATAGTGGGAGCATAAAAGTTATGATTGTATGATTATAAGGAAAGTATTGCAAGGTTAGCAATATTAATTATAGAAAACAAGAGTCATACTTTGCAAAGTCGCAATAGTTGAAGAGTTGTTTTGCTATAATTAAGGGAGAGAATATTATACTTCATTTCAAATCTAAAGGATTAGGTTGAGAAATGTTAATAAATTTAGTCAAAGGTACATAGTGTGTTCTTAAAATTTCGATTATGATTACGGCATCCCTCTTCACAATTCGAATTTTGAGAACATAGCAAATAAAACATTATACGTCGTGTCCCATACGCTTCGGGTATAGGATCGATTGCAAATGCTTTAATGTTTGACCATTCTAAAATTTTCCAAATGTCTAGCGCATTTAGAGGGAAAAAGGACTAGAATTGGTTTTGACTAAAACAATTAAACAACTATCAAAGGACAATCCAAAGTTCGACGAGGATTGGTCGCTTGTGAAAGTTGGAAGTATAGTATTGGAAAATATGGAAATGTTTCCATATTGGATGGACCGTATCGACATCATTACGAATAGATAAGATTCTATTAAAAATGAGTTGTCATATGGAACATATGGAAGTGTGTCCATATTGGGAATTGAATATTGAGAAATCTATGACTAGATTAGAAACTTCTATGCAAAAGGATGTTCAAAGAATGTACTTTGAGTGAGAGACATCACGTCTATGGAATTGTCTTGTAACAATCTCCGATAGAAGACTTTGTAATATCATTGGCAATAGTCTTTGTGACTTTGGTGCAGTGACATTACGAAAGGATAGTTGCATAGAATGTTAGAATCTAGCATATTCTATAAGTAGCAAGAATTTGATATTCTTTCACTTATGAAAAAGGATTTGGAGTTGTGAAATGAGAAGGATTGGAAATGTGTTCAATGTGATCTATTTCACAAAGTAAGAACCATAGGTAAACATTGTGTGCATGCTAGGAACATGGGACAAGTGTTGTAATTCAAGTAAGAAGTTGATTACCCGAAACGACAAATAATGAGTAATCGATATGGTGATAAATAAAAGGAGTTTTATTTATACTCAAAGGTTTGAGGCCATATGGGATTAGTATTATTCTTGTGTTTCACATTTGCATGTTTTGACTTCCAGAATAATTGAGTTTATTAAGAATAATCGAATTATTCAAACGGGCCACAGTCGTTCATATGTTGGAAGTAGATATGAATGAAGACTGTCGTGAATTGGTGTGTGGATTGTCTAAAAGAGTATTAGACATAAGCAAATGTTTGCTGCAACGTTCATGAGTGCTTATGAATGTGATTTGAGCATTGGATTAGACCCACGCTCACTTGGATCACTCCATGAATTATATCACGAGTGATTAGTGAGACGATAACATCTTATATTCTTGAAACCGAGATGTGTGAGTTGTATCTTGCAAATCGGTTGCACATTGATAATATGTAAACGCACCAGTAACTTGGTGTTATAAAACATATTGTTGTGTGTGATTCGGTGCGTGAGTACAAGCAAGCATTGTATCAAAGTTTATCCGTTCCTTTTATTCAAAGTAGAATAAAAGCGATATCTTTGGGCCCCTCGATGGTTTAGTGATGACAAACGTAAATGCTCGGCCGGGCTAGGGCTAATTTGATTTGTTCAATTAGTCAGTCGTCATAAATCAGAAATCGAGAAGTAGTACAAAGAGAATGATTTGAAATCATATCTCATATGATATCTAGAATGGAGGAATATATGATCCCTTATCTTAAGGACACGCGTATCTGATATGATCAGAGTTGACAGCGGCTTTGGGAAGCTACGATTGCAGATCGAGATCCGAAGTCATACGCAGAATAGTTGTTAGACTTATCCAAGTGGGAGACTGTTGGATTAGTGTCTAAGTCCATAACTATTTTGGTATGTACTTGACCCGATGGTGCATGGTCCTTTTGGGTTGCCTTCACCAAAGCAACTTGATTGGAGAAATATATATAGAGAGAGGACAATATTATTTATTAATATGTTATAAGAATAATATTAAAGGAGAAATCATATTTGTTTAATTAATATTGGTCGATAATTAATTTTGTGATCAAGTGTAATTAATTAAACTAGAGGGGCTGATTTGTAATTATGTGATAGTTACAAAATAAGGTAAGGATTATCTTATAAGTGTGGTGAACGAATTTAAGGTTGGAAAGCCTTAGAATTCGAGTATGATAAGGATTCAAGGATTATCTTATTGGTTGCTTAATGGATAATCAACTAGATAAGGATAATGACTGAAACCCTATCTTTACACCTATATAAACACCCCTAGGGTTATGAATTCGTGGATCCCTTCCCAAGAAGTCTTAGAAACGAATTCTAACCTCCCTCCTCTCTCCTTATACCTTCTCCACTTGCTTATGGTGTTTGTAAGCCATTAGAGGAGTGACACTTGTGACTCTTTGCTTTCCAAGGTCTATTCAAGGAGGAATTGGATTGTTATTGCTATATAACAATCAAGGTATGTTCTTAAACCTATTTACATGTGAATTCTGATTTCCATATGCTAGAATTAGGGTTCAAGTCTTGGATTCAAAGTATGTACAATAGAGAAACCTAGATCCGAGCTTTAGGGTTTGTATGAGCACATAGGATGTCTTATGACCAAAACCCATCAGTTTTGTGTTGCTGAACTCTCGGAACAGCAACGCATCACCACCCTGTGGCCTCGTCGCAGCTATAGCTGCAGCAAAAGCAGCCTCAGAAAGAGCAAAATACTTCTCATCAAATGTCTCTATCAACGTGGTCTTGATAGACCCGAACATTTCTGGTATCTCTGCCCTGATGGCCGCAGCCACCTCCTCCTGGATGATCCTACGGATCTCCTCATTCCTCGTATCACTGGTCCTGATGCTCGGCGAGTCCCAACCATGATCTCTCTCTCTCTCTGAAATACAACATAAGAATAATATCAGGGACTCGCTCGAGTATACTCACACTCAAGTACTCCATCCTACTTGTTCCTTGGTACTCCAAAGATTCTTACTTGGACTGTGCACTGACCCGGTGTCTTCAGTAGTACGGGCCCAATACTACCGTCCACACCGCATCAGCATCCACCCCAAGTCCTCCTCCCAGAGTCCCAAGTCCCAAGCACTCTACTCTCTCTAATCATATGATACTCGCAACAGATCTCTCAAAATCTCCTCGCTGCTACCTAACCACTCTGAAATATTCATAGCAGCAAGACTCCTAGACTCAGGCATCATATATCAGGCCACTCTAGTCCTAATATGAATACCTAGTCTATTCTACCATGCATATCATAGCTCATCAGATAACATATCACATCATATATTATAACACTTATAATGATGGTATTTTGGGAAATCACCGTTCGGGCGTTGGCTGTTCGTACACACGACTCTGCTCTGTTTATCTCGCAAGTTCTTCTTTTGAAAACTTGTTTTATTATCAAAATTTTTCTCAAATCCTCGGTTTGAGTTTAGATACGCCCGAAGGTGAACCTGAATCCCTCAAACCTAGGCTCTGATACCAACTTGTAACACCGTAAAAATTAAAACAAGTTTTCACTTTTGAAAAATACATTTTTAATTAAACCATTCATTCACAATATGTCATAACATCAACTTTTCAAATCACAATGTCTCCCAAGATCAAAATACATCCAATCCCATATGTGTGTACAAATCAAGCCGGCGCCTTCCCGAGGTCATCACTGGTACCTGAAACACATAACACCGAACACTGTAAGCATAAGCTTAGTGAGTTTCCCCAAAATACCACACTAATCACATAATAGCCACTCGAGGCTGTAACTCTGTTGAACCTCTGGTCAATGTGTCTCAGTGGGGCCCTCCAGCCCCAACTCTCTATGGGCCCTCTGGCCCTAACTCTAGGGACCCGAAAGTCCCAACTCTGTAACTCTATAATCATGCATATCACATATCACAACAAATCACAACACATAATAACATGAAATCACACTGGCATATAACTCTATAATACTTTGTCTCTGAACTCTATTACCACACTAGGTAAAGTATAGTGAGAAGACTCACCTCGGCTGTCTCGGTAAATATCTGTCTCGGAATAGATGTGATCTAGTCTCCGCCTAATCACACAAAGTAATACACCCATAAATACAACTGAACTCAACCCTAAAGGTCAACAAGGTCAACGATCAACTTTGACTGGACTCGGCGAGTGCACTAGGGCGACTCGGCGAGTCTATACGTGTCCACTGACTCCCTTGGATCCTCTCTTGACATGTCGAGTACTTCCCTAACTCGAAGAGTTCCACCTGGCATGAATCGCGGGGCCACCACGACTCAACTCGCCGAGTCTCAAGAACAACTCCGGCGAGTTCCGGCTTGACTCAGCCCCCCCCCCCCCCCCCCCCTTAACTCTCTGTGACTCACCGAGTCGACCCCTCAACTCGGCAAGACCACTTGCTGAGTGATTACGGGCAAACTCTATGCTACTCGCCAAGTCTGTTCTTCAGACTCGGCGAGTCCATGCCATGCATAAACTCAAACTCACTTCTGAGGTCAGATCTGTTCCATACAACCATAGATATGGCCTTCCCAAGCATGATAATCACGTAAAGTCCAAACCTTGGTGCTCAAACAACAACTATTTGCTCATAAATGATGTTTTAGCCCCATATCTCATAACTCTAGGCCAATACTCTCATGAAACCTCATAAAGCTTAAGGAATAAAGCTTCTCTAGACCTCTATGGATCTCATCTCAAGCCTCATCACAAATAGGGACGAAATGGACATCAAATCTAACCAACAAAGGGGCAAGAAACCCTAAACCACCATGTTCATCATAACAACAGAAGAGGGAGCCAAAATATACCTCCAAGATGATGCTCTGAGCTCCAAAATCGAAGGATGTCCACCTTCCTTGCCTTCTCTTAGCTAGAATCTCCTTTGCCTTGCCAAACAAAGCTTCAAAGGTCAACAATGGCCTCTTCTCTCTCCTAAAACACTCAAATCTCTTTAGGGTTTCTCTCTAGGGGTTGGTGGCCGCAAATGACGGCCATAAGCCCCTTTAAATAGGTCTCAAACCCTCGAAATTAGCGTTTCATTAAACAGCGTGGACTCGCCGAGTCCAGACGCGAACCCGCGCCCAAAACCGCGATCCTACTCGGCGAGTTTGGACTCCAACTTGCCGAGTCTCCTCACAAATCACCCAAAATAAAAGGATAAAATAATACCTAGGAATCCGGGATGTTACATACACTCTCTTTCTCTCTGCCTGCTACCTTTTCTTTCTGTCTCTTTTTTAGTACACACACAAATAAATACATACTATCAAGAACATATACACATAATCTCAAGAACACCTTTACCTCCATGTCTATTTATGCCCGCTTCAACGTTTGTCACCACTAGTAAACCAGAAAACCACCATACCCTTCTTATCCCCTCATCAAGTAGCTTCTTGGAGAGATTGACAGATTTTTACAGAGACCAAACCTTCATGATTTGTGGATCTCTGAGGTATACATGAGAATGAACACATAGAAGGCGAGTCAAGCTCACATTTGATCTAACTCAACTAGGGATTTTCTCTGATTGTTTACACTCAATCGACTCTAAAAATCGAAAAGAAGAAACTCTACAAGATTATATGAAACTCAAAATTTTAGAAGAAGACCTACAAAATTCAAGATCCTTGTTAGCTAAATACATGATCGAATTAAAAGAATGAGGGTTACCATATTTTTCTCTAATTTTTTGGACATTGAATTGCTACCTGTTTTGTGTGTGATTATCACCAATACCCCTAGATTTTTTTTAAAAGAGTTGATCCTGTTTCACCATCTCTTTTACACTTCAATTTCGAAACATATATTGCCATGGTGGTCTCACTATATGAAGATAGTGGAGATGTTATTGTGATCGTGACAGTGAGTATGGATGGTGTAGCCAATGAATTAGGTTGTGTAGATGGAGATGAAACCCACATACAAAATCAGAATTTTTAATTTGATAATTTCAAAATTATGATGGGGTATTAAGGAGGCGTGAAGGTGGTTGGATGACGACATAGGATGTAGAGACAATGTGTAGAAGGTGATCCGGTGATGGTGTGTAGATGATGAAGCTTAGGTTTTTTTTTTTTTTTTTATCTCTTTGTTTTTAATGAGAGAGAGATAGATGTATATATATATATATATATATATATATATATATATATATATGTATATATATATATATATATATATATATATATATAGAGAGAGAGAGAGAGAGAGATTTTGTTTTTTTTTACTTAAAATAATAAGAATTCAATTAAAAGAAATAGAAAAAAACAATTTTAACGACATATTTGTCATTTTAGGTTGGGTATGGATCAAAACCATATAAAAATGCCAACTATAAAGACCAAAAGCGCACAAATTATCCGAAATTGGATCACTGATGCACCATCAATTTTTTTTAAAGTAACACCATATAATTTTAACAACTATATAAACAATTTTTTAAAATTGTGTCTTTAGAAATCATAGGATCTTTACCATCGGGAGTCGCCGGCTAGAGACGCTGCCGGAGATGGCAGAGGTGTGGCCGCTTCGCTTTTTACCAAGGGAGTTTGTTCGTTTGGTAAGAAAGAAAGAACTAGGGCAGCTTTTTATTTTTTATTTTTTTTATTTTTTATTTTTTTTAAATATCTGTAAATAACCTTATGTGGTAAATAAGTTTAAAAGTTTATCCATTAAGTAAATAAGTTCTTTAAAAATACGTGTTTAGTTAAAAACTTATATACTAATATGTATGTATGTAGAGATGGTTAAAATGAAACATTAAGGGCGTGTTTGGCACGGAGCTTTTGGGAGCTTCTAGCTTTTGACAAAACGCTTTAGTTTAAACAAAAAGCTTCGTTTGGCAGTACGAGCGTTTAGCTTTTAGTTTTAACAAAACGCTCCGATTCTAAAAGCTACTTCATGTAGCTTTTAACAAAACGCTCCGGAGCTTTTGAAATCAATTTCCATAATTACCTTTAAATATATATATATATATATATATATATATATATATATATATATATATATATATATATATATATATATATATATATATATATATATATATATATATATATAATCAATTGTCCTTTTATGTAATTTTATATATCTCAAAAGCTTCCAACTACTTTTGGCAAACATTCATATAACAAATAAAAGTTATAGCTTCCTGCTACCAGCTACCAGCTATCCGCTAACCGCTTCTAGCTAACAGCTACTTTTTCCAAACACGCCCTAAATAGGCAGCAATAATATTTTTTGGGGAAGTAAGAAAATGTTCACGGTCTACCGTCGTCCGGCTTCAAAAACGACATCACTACACACATGATGGGCCTCGTATAGTCATACATGCCCGCAAGCCACATCAACCTCTGGTCCATGCCCGATGCATATAGGCTGCGTGGTCTTGCTTAGATCCGAGAACAAAAAATGACATATCTCATAAATGATTGATGATGATGCTATGGGTGTATTCCATCACGTGTATGATAAAGAGTTGAGCCCACCGCAATGATCTTTTCTTTATATTTATATAAATTGAATTTATTAAGTTATATCATATATAAAATTACATATAATATAACATAAAAACCAACTTTGAATAACATATATAGTTCTAGTTATATTTTATTTATTTAGCTAAAGTATATTATATAAGAATCTACATGAAATTATAAGAAAAGAATAATTTAAAATAGTAATTTGTATGAGCTGATATCTAATAAACTTTAAAGAAGGTCCTAAGGATATAAAAAAATTCATTATGACAGGTTTTATATTAAATATTCATGAGTTTTGCCTCAACGAAGGAAATCTTGATATTTTAGTGGCGTTCTTAAGGATAGTTTGATATTTTTTTTTTTGTTTATCCTTCACTTTTTAAAATGGTATTGTTAATTTATTCTTGGAAAACAGGAGTACACTAACACTATATCTACGCACATACCTCATACCTGTAATACCATTATCTGAATAGACGAATAGTGGACTTTAAGTGACTTGCATTTGAAGGGACTAAAGGAAGTGTCTTCTTCTTTATCCTCTTGCTTAGCTATTGTTTGTTTATATGTAAAACTCAACCAATGAAGCAATGGATCGAATTCCACTAGTGTTTTTAAAGGTGTCATGTAGTTCCCACCATCTTTGAAATGCAATCATATGATATTGAAGTATTCTATAGTGATTATTAAGATGTTGGCCATCACAAAAACCAAATGAAAGAAATTTAAAGAAAAAAGAAAACGACGAAGCCTCGGGGCATATGGATAGAGAATCTAATATCTGAATAAAAAGAGGTTAAAATTGTATTCAAATATATAGAAACTAAATAGAAAAGTTATTGTAGTCTTGGAATTTGATCTCTAATTATAAATTCCAAAATATCTATTTATTAGTAAATAACTTTATATTTAATGTAGTTGCCATGTTTTTATTATTATTATTATTATTATTATTATTATTATTATTATTTACCATATTGCATCTTGAGTATTGGACACTACATTTCTTATCAAGTTATCAAGTTATCATGTATATATGTTAACTTTTTGGTGAAGTAATGGGGCGATTTATATTTTTGGTTTCATCATGATGAAAATTGAAAGTTGATGCAAGTTGTATATGCCACTGTAGTGGTAATCCGGTCGGCAAATGACTGTTGTAGTTATTTAATCCGGTCTTATATATGACTTGAAAATCCAAAGACAACATTTAATACGGTTAGAGAAACCATTTAATAGATTCAAATGACTTTATATTATTTTATGAAAGACTAGGGTCGGTCCAATAGATTTTCATGTCCCGGGCAAAACAACACAATAATGCCCTTTGGAAACCATGACTTCAACACACCAATATTTAACAAAACGGTTTAAGAAACAATATGACAATTTTTTTTTACCATTAACATGTTAGTAATTAGTAGTTGCTTAATTCATTTATTCTAGAAATCATAATCGTTTCTGAGTTGATTTTTTCTCAGAATGAGATACATTAGTCTTAGCTACACACTTAAAACCATGTTAGCAACATTGACATCGAGCCTTGCAACCAGATATATTCATATTCATTACTAGCAATCATATTAATTATTGACTGTTAGTATAGTAACTAGTAAGTTATGAACTTTATTTTGCAAAACCAACCAAGCCAATAAAAGAATAATTACATTTAATCCAAGAAAAGCATAATTGTATTGGATAACTTATCTAAGAATTTAAGCTTCTAACCACCGAATAAAGCTAGCCAAAAACATTGGAAACGATCTAACAATAAAAACTACTGTGAATCATATGCGAATAAAAGTAAATTTAAGGTAATAACCAACTCTACCAATTAAAGTAAACAATTGATTCATATGACCATATATAATTAAAACCTTCAAAAATTAAACAACAAAACAAGATCCAAAATACTCGACCATTAAAAATTGAAAACAATAACAATCCAAACTATTAAAGAATAAACATCTGAAAACCAAAAAAAAAGCACAAAGACATTAAGAAATTTAAACCTTTATGAGTTCCTTGTTTTTTCTCCTCTAATTTTAAAGTGCCGACCAAAAATATGAACTGATTTATCCCCCTTTGTTATTTCTGGTTAAGTATCTAATCACATCATTATCCTCATATCTTTGAAGTGCAACAATAGATAACCTAAAAAAAAAGAAGAAAATTTTGAGCCCTCTTTTTTTGTTCTTGGAAGAATACTAGGTCACGCCTTAAAAAAGACTGTTTTACTTACTTGCAGACTATAACAGAAAACCAATATAAACCATAGATTGAGTTCTTCTTCGCCCTTTACAATAGGTCCTTTTAAAGCCGATAAACTGGTGCTTTTTTATCTGTATTCCCCCTTATCTCCTCGTCTTCTACGATTATTCAATTACATCGCCTCCAAATTTCTTTACTTTATTATCTACCGCCTCACAAAGCCGATAATCGATTATCTTGGAACCTAAAATTATGCCCCTACTTTTTTTTTTTGCCTTGGGCCATTGCCCAAGCCGCCCAGTACTTGGGCCGGCCTAATGTAAGACTTTGGCCTAGTAGCAAGAAACGACTTTCTTAAATGAAAGTTCATGTGTTCAAATTTCATTAGGTGACATAGGTGATGATTAGGATTAGATTAGGAGTATGATGTTTGCCGTTCAAAAAACAATATGTAAGACTTTATGTTTCGAATAGAATCATGGGAGCATTGTTTTGGAAGGAAAAAAAATTCAGAGCGAATTTAAAGAACTCATTAAATCTTTATATATATACACACACACACACACACACACACACACATATATATATATATATATATATATATATATATATATATATATATATATATATATATATATATATTATCTTATAAAACAAATTCCACTATTTCTAAAAATAGATTGAATAAAATAATAATATTTTTTTAAGACGTCCAAATCATTAAGCTAATTGTATAACTAATCACTAATAAAATAATATTAAAATTTAAACAAACTCCGATAAATCTTCTCTTCCAAGGTTTTGACCAGATCTTTTTTCATCCAAATAAATACTCAACACCCTATAATTTGGTCATTTCATGAATTTTCTTTATTTTTAATATGACATGTTTCCTGAAACAAACTAATGATTGAATTGAAAATAATCATTCTCCATCGAAAAAAATTAATTGTCGAAACAAACTATTTGTCGCCCGCCGCTTTGCGCGGGTAAACGGCTAGTATATATATATATATATATATATATATATATATATATATATATATATATATATATATATATATATATATATATATATATATATATATATATATATATATATATATATATATATTGTATTGCTTTGAAACAACCAATTACATATGATTAGGGCTGTAAACTAATCGAATGAAAACAAACAATGGTTGTTCATGTTCGTTCGTTTAAGTTAGCCGAATAAACGAACAAAAATGAACGGATAAACAAAAGAATTTTCTTGTTCATGTTTGTTCGTTTAACGGATCACATTGTTCATGTTTGTTCATTCATGTTGCTCGAACATGTGACATTGGATGATTTCAAGTTAACCGTCTTCCCGCTCACCTTGGAAGATAAAACTAGAGAGTGGTTATTCAACTTACCACCGGGATCTATTGACACATGGGAAGAGTTACTGAAAGCCTTCAATAGCAAGTTCTATCCTACCTCCCGGATATCAAGTCAAAGAAGTAACATTTTGGGGATTCGTCAAGGGGAAAATGAGACTTTTCATGATTTTTGGGAGCGATTTAAGAATTTGTGTACAAGTTGTCCTCAACACCATATAACCGAACAGTTACTTCTTCAACAATTTTATGAGGGTATGAATGAAAAAGATTGAAGGATGATTGATGCTTCAAGTGGTGGTGACATATTCAACAAGACACCTCAAGAGATAAGATTACTTTTTGGTACCATTTCTCAAAATCAAAGAAACTTCGGAACTTGAAATGCAATGAAGAGAAATTCCCCACAAGTGGTTGGTGAAGTTCACAATACCCAACACTTGGAATCAAAGCTTTTGGATTTGACTAATGTGTTAAGTCAAATGGCATTGGGAAGTGGTCAACAATTGATGGTATGTGGTATTTGTGCAATGACGAGACATTATACGGATAAGTGTCCCACTCTTCGAAGTGAAGTAGAGGATGTTAATGTCATGGGAGGATATCAAGGTCAACCAAGACCCATGGGGTTTCAAAACACTTACAACACAAATTGCAGGAATAACCCAAACAACCCATTCCCACCAAAGCAAAACCCACCACATGTTACTATGAGACCCCAATTTTCCCAATACCCATCATAAAAACTTCCATATCCTCAAACATCTCATCCCACTCCATATTACTAACAACCTCCACAATAAGGCCAATCAAGTGGTAACCATCAAATGAGCCTTCAAGAACTCGTCACTTCTCTTGCTCAAAGCCAAACCTAATTTCAACAAGAGACCAAGAACACCTTCTCCAATAGTTAAGCACAAATTGGAGACTTGGGTACCGCTCTCAACACGATGGAACAAAGGGGTAAACTTCCATCTCAAACTGAGAAGAACCCCAATGTGAGTGCAATCAACTTGAAAAGTGGGAAAACACTTGGAGAAAGCAACCCTCAAAGGGTTTCAAGAGAAGAAGAAGATGAAGTTATTATAGTTGAACCTTCAAAAGTTGGAGTCCCTCCAAAGGAACTGGATGTTCCAAACATTGATCAACCCAAATCTTCCAACAAGACCATCTAACCATTGGTCATACCACCACCTTTTCCTTCCCGTTTAGCCATTTCGAAGAAGAAAGAGGAAGAAAATGAATTCTTTGAAACTTTCTGCAAGGTCCAAATCAACATCCACTATTGCATGATATTAAGCAAATTACAAGTTATGCAAAATTTCTCAAGGATTTGTGCACCAAGAAGAGGAAATTCAAGGCAAATAAATAGATTCAAGTCAATGCAAATGTTTCTGTGGTTATCCATAAGAAGTTACCTCCCAAATGCAAGGATCCAAGAATATTTGCTATCCCTTGTACCATTGGTGATTTGCATGTCGAAAGCGCCATGTTAGATCTTGGAGCCTCGATCAATGTGATGCCATATTCGGTTTTTTAATCTCTTAATTTTGAACATTTGGAACAAACGACATTAATCATTCAATTAGCGGACAAGTCAAGTGTGTCTCCAAGAGGAGTGTCGCAGGATGTGTTAGTACAAGTTAATCAACTTGTTTTTCTTGTGGATTTTTATGTCATTGATCTTGGAGAGAAAACTCCTTCCAAATCTTCTATGATCCTCCTTGGAAGACCTTTCATGAATACTACTCACAAAATCATTGATGTCCATAAAGGAAAGATAACTATGGAGTTTGATGGAGAAACCATTCACTTCAACATCTTTGAAGCAATGAGGTACCATAGCAACATTTCTCCATTGTATCGGGTTGATGTAATTGAGACAATAACCTAAAAAGTGTTTGATTTGTCTCATGGGGATATTTTGGAGATGATACTCAATATGAGCCTTTGTGAAGTTGAAAAGATTGTGAAGACTTTCGAAGTAAGCAAGTCAACAAGGAAAGATGTCTCTCAAGTTGCCTTATCTCATTCTCCAAAAAAGATTCCCCATTCCATAATCCACCCACCTACACACCCTCCAATGATAGAAGTGATCAAGAAGAAGATAATTAAAAGGTTCAAAAGGTGCAAAAAGAAGAAAAATGCATTTCATGACAAACACATAACCCAAAAACACTTTATTCTGGGTCAAGAAGTTCTTCTTTATCATTCACCCTTAAAGATATTCCTGGGAAATTGCGATCTTGATGGCACAAACCTTTCATTGTTTTAAAAGTGTTTGATCATGGTGCGGTTGAAATTAAGAGTTTGGAAACAAATCAAATATTCAAAGTGAATGGGAACCGTTTGAAACCATTTTAAGAAGGCTTTGACATGGGAGAATTTGACAAGGTAATATTGGAAACTCCGATTTATGAAGGTTGACGTAAGCGGCGCTATGTCTTGGCAAAGACGTTAAATGAATGCATTGTACATATATAATCTCCGCTTGAAGTTTTGGTGTTTCTAGGCTTGAAGTTGGTCAAAAATAAGCATCTTGAGGTTTAGCAATGATCTTGGTAAAGTTTGCAAAAAGTGTCAAAAATCTGCAATTTGCGCGTGTACTTGCACAAATGTTGCGCGACCCAGCCCTACCTGCACAAATCCGAGCTCAAAATTCCCCCAACATGGGATACATTCTGATGTATGCGCCCGACTGCTCCCTCACCCACATAGGTTCTACACAACATGATACCCACCCTTGTAGATCCTTGCGCGGCCTACCTCCCACCCTCGCAGATTGTTGTGCGACCTAACCATCACAGGTGTAAAGCTTGCGACACTGCCCCTCACCCACACAAAGTTTGTGAGGGTGCTTGCTCAAATATGCCACTTCATAAGAAAATTTAAAACCATTTCATATGCTTCCTTTGCGCGACCAAGCTTTTACCCATGTGTATTTAGGTGGCCAAGAACTCCACCCACACATCATTGTGAGACCCATGTGTTGCTTCCATACCATCCTTGCGCACTTCCACCACCTTGATCTCGGTATGATCTTCCTTACTCTCATCCTAAGCATTGACGACAATGCTTCATTTAAGCTTGGGGTGAGGTATTCTTATATTTTATTTTTTATTGCATTTAGGTTGTGTATAGTTGTATTTAGAGTAAGTCATTTAGGTCATTCATAAAAATTGCATAAAAATTCAAAAAATTACATATTTTGTTTCTTTCTCTTCTAATTTTCATACTTTTTAGATGCATTCTAGTTTAAGTTCATGCATTATTGTTCTCTCTTGTCTTCTCATCCCTACAGGTACCATAGCGCCGAGTCATAAGTATTAAATCATAGATTGGTCCTGGGTCTTGATATGGAATTCCTTGTATTGGACAAATGGGACGCGTTTTGAGCCTTATAGACTACTTTGAGACCGCTTGCGTGGGGGTCAGATGCAGGTAGCTTGATTGGGTCTAGGTGCGGAGGGATGTAATTGGTCAAACCGATGTGTGCGAGCAAAGATTAGCCCGGTAAGGTATTTTGAATACATTGAAGACTCGCATCTTAGTTTTGGGGGGAATACCCCTAAGTACTCCCGAGTCTCGTCCGAGCCTTGCTTAGTTAGATTCTCATCACCTTTTTAAGATAGGTCATCATTTTCTAGGGGTCTAGAGTAGATAGTTAGATAGATTTCATTTATCACACGTTGCATTGAGGTGATCAATGAACTTTGAGGCGGGTCCCCTAATTCACATTTTTGGGACCAAGTTTTTTGGTAACACCCATTTTTGAGTCATTCCCCACCCTTTTTAGTAGATCTTGACACATTGTCAATGATCATTAGGTGTTCATGTTAGCCTCTATCTATTACTCCATTTTCAATATTGGAGTCCTATGTTACATGGTGAAATTCCTTAGACCTCCAAGAAGAAAGACAAGAAGAAAACACAAAAAAAGTGAAGAAATTGGAAAAGTGAAGACAATAAGAAACGATAAAAGAAGATTCAAGAAAATCAACAAAAAGAAAGAAGAAAAATGAAGGAAAAGAGCAACACAAAAGAAGAACAAGAATCCAAGTTCAAGACTTCTCTACAAAAAAAAGAAAATAAAAGAAAAGAAAGAAAGAAAAAAACAAAAAAAAGAAAAGAAAAAAGGAGAGAAATAAGAAGACATCAGATCGAGTAGCAAGGAGACCAAAGACCAAATAACAGAAGTTCAAGATTGAAGATTTAAGTTGATAGGTTTAGATTTAGGTTAAGTAGATTTTTCGTTACTTTTATTTTATTTTTGTTTTTGGTGGCAATGATGATAAGACAGTAGATTGTAAAGGACAGTACAAGGGAGAAGCCTCTGAAACCAGATGTTTTCCCGGAGGCCGTGCTGCAAAACCCTATTTTGTTATTATACACTTTAGCCTGATGAATATATGAATCATAGTGTGTGAAGAGGCGCCTTTCCTTCATGCATTATGATCTGCATTGGTGATTTAAAGTACCCCTACTGGGCGCATCCTTTGTTTCCTTTGTCTTGCACACCGCGACTACATCCAACCGTGATCTATTCACCCGTCAAGTGGTTTGAGAATGTGGTTTATGGCTCTAAAGCGGGGAACATTTTGAAGAGGCATATGGTCCATGAAGTAGTAATTCTGACCATGTTGACGGATGTTGACCAAGTTCTATGGTATCTTTCTTTTTTCCTTTTAGTTTAGCTCATCCCGAGCTCATTTTCGTCTTGTGAACTTGAGGACAAGTTAGGTTTAAGCTTGGGGTGATTTGAAAGTTTATTTTATTTTCTTCTTTTTATTAGTTTATTTTAGATTTTTTAGGTCTTTTTATTAGTATTACATTATATTTTATTTATTTTCTTTATCATGGATCGTATCGGGTACTTTCTATTTTGCAGGGTTTGGAGCTTGTTGCGATTGTAGATTAGCTTGGAGACGGGCTTTGTGGGATTTCCAGGCATTATTGGGCTTTGTGGATCCATCAAAGGAGATTTAGGCATAAAAATCTAAAGACTTGGATGAAGTGGGCTTGTGAAGATGGGTCATGGATTCCTATTTTGGGTTTGGACTATCCATATTTGAAGCTTGAAGATGATTGGTTAATTTGAATCATGTGAGGTTTAGAAGGGACCAAGGGAATCTTGGGTAGTGCAGTGGTGTAGTGGAGAAAAATGGACCAATAGCATTCCAACAACACTTGCGAGGGTGGAGCCTCAGTCGCGCAACACTTGCTCGGGTACCCACGCAAACACACACTTTTGGGCATTTTGGTCATTTTGTTCACCATTTACCTTGGGGGTTGGATCTTTCAGACATACTTCAATTTTCCATCATTGGAGACCATTAGAGGCAATTTTTGGAGCTTGATACTCATTCTTCTCATCTTTATAAGTAATTGGTAGTTTCTTGATGCAATTATACTTTTGTGATTGTTATTTTGTTTCCATTGGTGGCTAATTTCTCTATTTTGGTTAACTTTGGCTAAAACACTTGGATATTTGTGGGTTTTTGAATGATTCATGCTTAATTTTCACTTATCTTATGTTTATGATTCTAGTTCATATTTCTTATGGTTGCTTAATACTTTGATCATGAGCTTGGTACTTGAATGAGCAATTGTTGGTTTATTTCTTTGGTTTAGCATTGAATCATTGAATTTATTAAAAAAAGGGCTTTATGATGGTAGAAATCATCTCTAACTTATGAATCATGACTCCTTTATGGATGTGTAAGCATTAATTACCTCTAGGAATTGGGGATTCCTTCATTCTTAAGGCTAATCAACTTTCTTGGGTTCAATTACTTCAACTGAATCCTTGATTTTGATTAATAAGGTGTGTTGTGGGTTTCCCCAACCTCCATACTACCTTTGAGGAATCTTGCAATATCATGCTTCGTGATTGCTATAACTAATTTGGGATGAATGATAAGCTTCATATTGAATCCTAATGATAAACACACAAATGTTCATTGTGTTGAATTTGCCTTGGTTGACCATTTCTCTCCAATATTTGAATATCTCACCATCTTGCTTAATTGCAAGCTTTTTAATTATTCAAGTCTTTTAGTTTTCAAGCAATCACAACAACCCCCCCCCCTTTTAGTTTAATTGTAGTTAGTTAGTTTATTTACACTAGTTCTATTAGATTACATTGGTGATTGAATACAATCATTTCCCCGAGGATCGATACCCCTTTTACCATTATATTGCGTTCTATTTGCGAACAAAAGGTGTAATTTTCTTGGTGGACTTGACATCCCACCACCCTAATTTAATATAAGAAAAATTGAAACATGTAAACCACAAAATATCACAGACAACACATCACAAAGAAACAACTATGGGTTATCAGCAACCCTGGAGACTACCCGAAGTCTCAATGGGAAAACATCACGCTTGGTGGGTTATCAGCAACCCTGGAGACTACCATAAATCTCAATGAGCAAACAACATGCCTGGTGGGTTATCAGTAACTTTGGAGACTACCCAAAGTCTCAGTACATTGGATTCATCTATATTATTGATAAACTCATGATCATTGGATTACGAATACATCCGATACTCTCCCTATCCAATAACTACCGTACTGAGCTTGTTGAACTAAGATCCCATGAGCAAACATTATCGGGTGCTCACACCCCAAACCAGATGTAGCACTTTACTACTCTCGAAAAAGATTGTTGTATACAAAGTACCGTCCCTTGATATAGTTCCACGTCCTTCTACAATACCAACTGAAGATAAGGAACCCAAAGGACCCACAATTGGAATAGATAAATAATCACTTTAATGTTCTACCTACTACCGAAACAGACCCAAGTCTTCTATAGACCATAATTTCACAATCCAACAATTCAAGGCAACGTACCCGGAAGCCATGATATACCATAAACAGAACATTACGGTAGTTTGTCACGATCATTGACCTCAAATTATACAACTCAAAACCTTCAAGGCATCCCCACCCATTGACGATAAACGGGAACATTAAACGATCGAGGATGCACTGGTAACTACCCAACAATCCAATCTTCTACTAAACTAACCCGTGCGGAACTAAACATACCACATTTTAAAGTTGATTGACAGACCAATGATAGCAACAATCTACACCCTGATCTAACGAATGCTTTAACAACCGAAACTCGACCCGAGTAACTTAAGCACCTTTTGACCAGTTCATTGGCATCACCAAAAGGAACCACTGGCAACAACGAGCTCCCTGATCAACAACTTCCTACTGTTGGATTAATGTCTAAGTCCATAACTATAATTGGTAAGACTTGACCCGACCCGGCATGGTCCATTTGGGTTGCATACCATCATGCACTTGGATGAGAGAAATAAGACACTTATGGTTATTAATATATTATAAGTTCTAGTATATTAATAATAAGAATAATGAGATTATTTAATTAGTATTGATCAAGAATTAATCTAGGATTAATTAAGTGATCAAAAGAAGACTAATTAAATATATGGGTTGATTGTGTAAATCATCCATACTTGTATAGTGGGCTAATGCTCCATGGATAATCAAGTTGGGCTAAAACCCATAGGATGGTCCATGGATGCTCCATGGTGTATTTGAACCCATGGATCCAAGGAAATGGAAAGTCATGACAATTAGGGTTTGCCCTAATTGTAACACTATATAAAGATATTATTCTTGGCAAAATTGGCGACTAGTATTATTCTAGAGAGGGCTAGCCGATTTCATGAGTTGTAGAATTCTCTCAAGCTATTCTAAGTGTTTTGATGATTGTGATTCCATTTGAGGTGTCACACTTGGGGCACTAGGCACTCAAGCTTCATGAAGACTTTCTACACCAAAGAGGTATGTATTCTATCTTGCTATAGTTATTGTTTTGTATGCTAGATTAGGATAATACCTTGGACATTCTTATTTGCATGTATAATAGAGAAAACATAGATCCAAGGTATTTAGGGTTGCATGTACACTTAGGAGTGTTAGAATGCTCAAAACCCAACAGTGGTATCAGAGCCTAGGCTTGCTTTCTCTTATACTTGTAATTAAAAGTTGGAAAAAGTCGAAAACTTGCTGTCTGACGAATGGACTCGGCGAGTCCATGGGGGGGACTCGGCGAGTTCATGTGTATCTTCAACCTACTCGGCGAGTAGGTTCATGCAACTCGGCGAGTAGGGTCGACAGAGTGCAGATTTTCGACTTTAGTTGCTGGAAATGGATTGGAAACATTAACCTAAACTGTTTTGGTACTTGAAAACTTGTTTTATCTGGTGTAATGTTTTTGCTAATTCATTTACAACAACTAGTTATCAAAATTACAAAGTTTAATGTGATTTTGATTCTTGAAAGTGTTCATGTTCATGTTCTTGTTCATATGAAGTTTAGATGATCATAGGAATTATTTGTAACCTATATGGTAGTTTAATTCTTGATCATAATGTGTTTTAATGGAGTCCATAACTTGTCCTCAAGTTATGGAAAACCAAAAGTCTCTTGGATTAAAAAAACCATTAAAAGAACACAAGAGTTAGAAAAATGAAAAGTCCTCATTTTATTACTCTATTAAACTCATAAGTTACAAGAAATGAAAAGTTTTGAATAGTTTCAAAACTTGCCCTCAAGTTTTGGAATTTGTAAAGTTTTCTATTATGAATACTTTAATTCCAAGTTAGCCCTTAGAATTTTAAAAGTTAAAATTCAACCCTTATACTTTATAATATTATAAGTTAATAATATATATATGTATAAGAGTAAAGTCAGTCTTACCGCTAGTACGCCTCATTCACGAAGCCGGTCTATAAGGTGGGTATAAGGTTGTTGCCTATAAAATGGCAACTTAATGGGTGTCCACTCTCACCCACCGCTTGCTTGACTGGTGGAGGGTCGTTAGCCGAACGGGTTTGACATGACTAGAATTCTCCCTTCATTAAAAGTATTTAATGATAATACTAAGTAACTAAACTCTTAATAATACCCAATCTTAGTTACTTAGGAAAAATGTGAATAAGGTGCTAATCCATGAAATTACACTTTGCACTTTGTTTAAGTCGTTAGTGGAGCGTGTGTGGTTAACCGACACACTAACTTGGACTTAACAAGGTAGGTAAAAGGGTGACTTAATATTTATCATAGTATCGATGGAGCGTGTGTGGTTAACCGGCACATCGATTGAGGGGTAATTTATTAAGGGTACCAAGTGATTTGCATGGTTACTTCACACCTTGTTTTGTGATCCTCGGCATCCCAGTCACAAAACCTGAAGGGCACACTCGAGATTGAAACATGCCTTTGAAAAGTTCAATGAATCTCAAAGATCTAGGAGTTTCAAAACCAATTAAAAACCTAATGATACATTTTGTTTATCTTGGTAGAAATTGGTGAATCATCATTCACCTACCTTCAAATATTTTATGCTTGGATTACGGCATACCTCTTCTAAGTTATAAAATAGTTTGTTGGGTCCTAGCCTTAATATTTCATATTGGGTGTCATATTAAGGACTTTAAATCAACTATCTTGAATATCTCCCAAAAGATGTCTGGTTTAGACACCTATGATCTTCCCAAATCTCTTGAAACAAGGTTTCCTAATGAAGATAATGTCCCTTGGATATCATACTTCTTTCACCTCCCCAATTAATCTCCCTAACCCACAAGTTCTTGAAAAGTTTAAGGTCACTCAAGCCCTATTGGCAAGGCAAGGTCTAGGTGTGAACACATCTTGGAGATGTAGTCACATATTGACAAGCCGGGAGAGTTGGGTGTCAAAGTCTTAAGAAAGTTGGTGGTTCAATCACTTTCTAAGTCACATAGTGAGTTCTTTTGGAACACCTATGAAACCGACTATGACAAGACCCTTAATGATCTTATCTATTTGCTAAGATCAACTTCCTAAAACTTTATGGACATTGACAATGATGACATTGGATATCCAGTAAAGCATTCTCTTCCCAATGGAAAGGGATCGGCCATAGTCAACTCGGTTGACCAAATGGTAAAGAGAAAAGCTAAGTCTGTGATAGTCCCATGTACCATTATCAAAGGGTCCATATGTTTATATTGCCAAAGGAAGGGGCATTGGTTGCAAAGCTGCCAAATTTACCTAAGGATGTTAAAGTCAATAAGTTTGACTCTACTTCAGGTAGATTCCACTATCAAACTCTGTTAAGTTTCTATTCTGAGATTCTTGATACATGATGTGACTGGGTCACATGGTGATGTTTTAAGAATCAAAGAAAAAGGTGAAGAAACTTAAAGAAAGAATATGCTGAATCTGATGGCGTAGATGGATTTCTATCGCATAGTTTGAAGATCGGATTCTTGAGCTACTTCTTAGGAGTTATGAGATATTGCTTAGGAATAGATAACAACAAGTTTTCATACGGATTGTAAGGATAGTTTTTCCGCAAAGTTTTAAAATAAAAGAAAAATTTTGATTTTATTTATTTTAAAATATCCTTACAATGGCATTTGAGGAAAAATTGTTGCTTATATGATTCCATTAAGAGCAAGAGTGGAAATATGAAATTGATTCTTTCATTTGTGGTAATGTCTAAATTTACCAAATAAGGAAAGATTCTCATCACCCAAGTTTCAATTGGACCGGAACTTGGAATCATGCAAGTTGTATAGCATGATGAATGAGAACTTTCAAGTTTTGGAAAAATTAAGACTAATTACTTGTTCACATGGATGTGTGAGTCAAGTAAAGGACTAAAGGATCGAGTACACATTCTTGTGCACTGATTAAGTCCACCACAAAAGTTTGATAAGACTATTCGTCATAGTTTACTAAAGCTCAGTAAATATGATTATACTTACAAGCTTAAGTGTAACTCTGAGACATTGGAAAAGGTTCCAATGTAAGGCAGAGCGAATAAGAAGAATCAAATATGGCAGAAGGATAAAAGTTTCTCAAATCTGAAAAGATGGGAGAGTACTTTAGTATCAGTTTTGTGATCATCTTAATGATTAAGAAACCATAGCACAATTAGTTCTCTAAGGAAGTCTTAGTGCACCCTTATGACTAAGAAGAGGGATCTTGAATTGTTGAAGTGGTTAAATCAAGAAGATGAGTCATACTTCGTTCCAATACAAGTCTTAGAGTCATACTCCAAGATTGTAATTTGAGTGACATGTCTTAAAGAAGGTTTAAAACACTTGTCAAATGTAAGAGTAAAAGTTTTCTACTCTTGTACATTTGAAATTGGTAAGTTGTGATGTTTTGGATAAAACAAAGACCAACTAAGGCCAATTGCGTGAAGTGTTTGTCTTGATTAGAATCCACACTGTCTCTTGGATATTTGACAAGGGAGTCTTATAGGTCAAGAGGACAGTGGGAGTCTTAAAGGTCTTGAAAGTCTCAAGAACTAATCAAGAATAGAACCTGAAGTTCTTCACTAGCACACGACTTGAGGTTTATAACCTATCATGTTGACATATTCTGTGCCCATTCCAGTTAAAGTTGCCTTTGCATATGAGTTCTTAGAGTTCTCAGTTTGTTGCATAAACAACTTGGAAGCAATGGCAGGCCCTTGAGCTGCCAGGTGGCAAGAAATTAAGATTGAGTTCAGTCCATATGAGTTTGGATTTGTCATTATCCTTGTCTTGTGACTATGATTTTGACAATTCACATGGATAAGAACACATACACCATTAAATCTAAGTGTCATAAGGTTTCTCTCTGATTCATGAAAATGATGGTGAGGAAACACTTTCACTAAGTAGATTTTAGCTAGATAGCAATTGTGATATTTGCATTCTCAAAGTCGTTAGTGGAGCGCGTGTGGTAAACCGGCACACTAACCTGGACTTGTGAGAAATGGCAAAAAGGTCTAACCATTATGATTACGACATACCTCTTCATAACTGTTTAGACACACAAGTGTGCTATCTAAGGGAAGGTGTATGATTTTGATAAAGTCTTATCAAAACAATCTAGTATCAGAAATCTGAACTTTGGTAAGAAAGTCAATGAAGTATTGATTTCTAGAAGTCCAGCTGATTTCTGGGTACATGTCAAAGCTAGTGGGAGCATAAGTGTTATGCTAATAATCATCATGTTAGTGGGAGCATGATAATTATGTTAAGTATTGCAAGCTAGCAATGTTAATTATAGAAAACAAAAGGTTTCAATTGGGAAAAAGTTGTTTTGCTATAATTAAGGGAGAGGAAATTATACTTCATCTCAAATCTATAAGCTTAGATCGTGAGGTTTTAATCATTTAGTCAAGGATATATATGAATTTCATATTGGAATGGCTCAACATAAGGAAATTCTGTATATGGGTCCATTATTTGCGTCCTAAAATTCGATTATGATTACGGCATCCCTTTTCATAATCTGAATTATGAGAACTTGGCAAATTGAAATGGAAATATTATAGCAAAAGACTGGTTTAGTCTTTATGTAAGACATCATGAATCGTGTCCCATATGCTTCGGATATAGGATCAATTACATGTGCTATAATCATCCGTTCTAAAATTTTCCAAATGCCTAGGGCATTAAGAAGAGAAAAGGTTTAGAACTGGATATGACTAAAAGGATTAAACAATCCGTTCTAAAATTTTCCAAATGCCTGGGGCATTAAGAAGAGAAAAGGTTTAGAACTGGATATGACTAAAATGATTAAACAATTGTCGAGGACAATCTAAGGTTTACCAAAGATTGGTTGCTCAAGGACAGTTGGAAGTATAGTGATAATTCTAGAAGGACCATATTGACATAATCTGTAAGGAGGCAACTCCTGTTCAGAAGTGATAGTCAAAATGGAATCTGGAAATGTTTCAAAGTTAAGAATTATTCAATCTGTGTAAGATTAAGGAAACTTAATGCAAGAAGGATATTTCCAAGGAACTGATCTCCTTTGGAATGCTCTGTAATGGTTGTTGTCAAGTCTTTATGACTTTGTGCATAATCATTACAAGAGGACCAATGCATATAAGTTTAGAATCTGACAGATTCCAGTAAATGGCATGAACTTGGAATTCTTGCATTTGCAGTAAGGATTTGGGAGTGTGAAAAAAAGAATCATTGAAGTAATGTTCAATGGATCTAGTTCACAAAGTAAAGATCATAGACAAACATAGTATGCATACTTAGTGTGTGGCATGACTAGTGTTTAGAAAACATAGTGTACATGCTTGGAGCATGGGACAACTGTTGTTTTAAATTCAAGAATAAAGTTGATAGCTGAAACAGTATACAATGAATAATGTGTAATCATATGGTGATAAATAAAAGGTGTTTTATTTATGTTCAAAGGGTTGATACCATATTGGATTCAATTATTATTGTGTTTCACTTTGCATGTTTTGACTTCCCGAATAAACTAGGTTATTCTTCCGGAATGACTAAGTTATTCAAACCATCCACAGTCGGTCATATGTTGGAAGTAGATATGAATTAAGACTGTCATGGGTTGGCTTGTAGAGGTCTAAGGTGTTGGACAAAGGGCTACAACACTCATGAGTGCTCATAAGTTCTGAGTATTGGATTCAACCCGCGCTCATTGGAATCACTTCATGGATTTTATCACGAGTGATCATGAGACGATAATATCTTATATTCTTCAAACCTAGAGATATGAGTTGTTACTATGAGTTGATAGTACATTGATTGCACGAAACCGCATTTGGTAACTCGGTGCTATAAAACGTGCTTTTGTGTATGATTCGACAAGTAGTAGAACAAGCCATATGAGTCGAAGTTTATCCGTTCCTTTTACCTTCGGGATAAAAGCGATATCTGTGGGCCCCTCGATGATTTGATGATGACAAATGGAAGTGCTCGGCCGGACCAGGACTGATTTGATTTGTTCAATTAGTCAGTCGTCATAAATCGAAAATCGGGAAACAACAAATGGACAGAGAGAATGATTATAATCCATGTCTCAGTCCATATGATATCTAGAATGGAGGAATATATGATCCCTTATCTAATGGACAAGTCATTGACAAAGGTCAGAGTTCATCTACAAGGTCAGAGTTCGACAGAAGTTTTTGAGAGCTACGATTGCCGGTTGGTTCCTGAAGTCATACGCAATAATAGTTTTAGACTTATCCAAGTGGGAGACTGTTGGATTAATGTCTAAGTCCATAACTATAATTGGTAAGACTTGACCCGACCCGGCATGGTCCATTTGGGTTGCATACCATCATGCACTTGGATGAGAGAAATAAGACACTTATGGTTATTAATATATTATAAGTTCTAGTATATTAATAATAAGAATAATGAGATTATTTAATTAGTATTGATCAAGAATTAATCTAGGATTAATTAAGTGATCAAAAGAAGACTAATTAAATATATGGGTTGATTGTGTAAATCATCCATACTTGTATAGTGGGCTAATGCTCCATGGATAATCAAGTTGGGCTAAAACCCATAGGATGGTCCATGGATGCTCCATGGTGTATTTGAACCCATGGATCCAAGGAAATGGAAAGTCATGACAATTAGGGTTTGCCCTAATTGTAACACTATATAAAGATATTATTCTTGGCAAAATTGGCGACTAGTATTATTCTAGAGAGGGCTAGCCGATTTCATGAGTTGTAGAATTCTCTCAAGCTATTCTAAGTGTTTTGATGATTGTGATTCCATTTGAGGTGTCACACTTGGGGCACTAGGCACTCAAGCTTCATGAAGACTTTCTACACCAAAGAGGTATGTATTCTATCTTGCTATAGTTATTGTTTTGTATGCTAGATTAGGATAATACCTTGGACATTCTTATTTGCATGTATAATAGAGAAAACATAGATCCAAGGTATTTAGGGTTGCATGTACACTTAGGAGTGTTAGAATGCTCAAAACCCAACACCTACTACAAAGACGACTCGTGCATTCCTAAGCACGTACAAAAAATGTTGACTTTCTTTGCGCGCACCTCGTCTTAACCACATCTTGAACCAAAGCCTCGCATATCCAAACCGCAGATCCCTATAACCCATTCTTCTGAAACCGTGAACTGAACAGATCGATGATCTTTCAAGTAGCATGCCCAGTTCTCTCCTACCTGGGTTCGAAATATCACCAACTTACGTTGCAGACAAATCACACTTCAAACTAACTTAGCCAGATACATACTATCCCTAACTCTTGGAATGTATAACGCAATGCAAGATAATCTCCTAGATAAAGACCCAACAACTCAAATACATTCTGAATCTCAGAAGGAGACCTCAGAAATGTTCCTAGCCATAACCGCCTGTATCATCAAGAGTCCCAGGCAAATACACAAGCAATAACTCTGATAGCCCATTCATAGCACCGATTCTCTATTTAAGAAGAATTGGACTACTATACACTTCGCCTCTGAATCTCTGACCTTCACTCCATTGCGAGACACAATAATAAAAACATGAGGCATCATACTCATAGTCAAGATATAACATAAACAATGAAAGTTGTCGTTCCTGAATCACTACTCCTGTTCACCTGGAACAACCTGCCATGACACGCTCTAACTGAACTCAAGGAAAGCATAATCTTGGTCCTCATCTTGTACAGTCTCCATAAAAGTGACTCTCATTCCACACATGAAATTTTCTCGAGGGGATCAAGCCACACGAATCCTCTTGTGCCTTTCCACTTTTGTCACCGATACCACAACCATCTGGTTTCCCCTACTGGGTCGTCCTCCAATCTCTGAAATCATATGCTCGCTCTCTATTTTCCCCAACATAGACAAATGGAAAAAGAGAATCCTCATCATAGAAAATGACATCATAAGCGATCGACCAATCACTTAACCTCAAGGCTGCAATCCTCAAGCCACTCATCCTAATCGTTCCCTTCTTGAGTCTTGCAACTTCGCCTGTCACTTCTTTAAGTAACGCCCCCAAGACCATAAATTAACTACTCATCCAGGTCTTGCACCATTTAACCCCAACAGACATGGCCACTAAGGCCCAAACAATCACTTGACCCATCTTTTTGCGGACAACCATTTCCGAAAAGCTAATAATAACCAAAATGCTGCAACGGATTCATGGTGACAAACCATGTTCCTAACCTCAACTAGCTCCTTAGAATTTTCCGGGACTTTCCTTGATTCGACTACGGATCTTGTGATTCCAGTAGTGCGGGCTCGATACTACCTTCCATACCTATTCATACTTTCCTCAGAATCAACCCTCCTCTAAGTCACTCCCTCATAATTATACGTTCCAAAATCTTCTAAACAGCACACCACACACAATAAAGCACTTCTTAGGCTCTCATAGGATTACCATCTCACCCGGCTATCAACTGCTGAAGGACCTCTACTAATGTTAGTTGACTACTTCACGAATACAATTACATGCAACAAAGCTTAGATAATCCTTCGACTAAAAAGACCCAACCCTACAACAATTAGACTCAAATCAGAGCTATGCAATAAGGCCAAGTTAACCTCTCTAAGATTATTTAACCTTCACTGCATGTAACTTAACATATTTATGTGATAGCTAACTTACATCAATATGAGTCCTACAAAGCACAAAGCAAGCATCATTCGAGCATCTAGAACTAAAGCATCACATAAATGTTGGGTTTTGAGTACTATAACACTCCTATGGTGCACAAACAATCCTAGATGCTTTGGATCAAAATTTTCTCTAATTATACATGCAATTTCATTTTTCCAAAGCATACACCCTAACTAGCATGCAATTGGAGATATACAACATAAAACCAAGTTAGATGAATACCTCTTGATGTAGTTTGTGGTTCTTGGCCTTTAAAAGCTTTAGCACCTCAAATGTGATGCCTCTAATGTGTCACAAACACCAAATTCAAGAGGAGGCTTATGAGAGAGAGGCTAGGAAACACCAAAATCGATTATGGTTCTTCTTTAGAATGCATGGGGCTGATTTTAGGGGTTAAGGGGTTGCTTTTATAATGTGGAAAAGACTAGGGTTTCTTTCATGCAAACCCTAATTCATCATGACCCTTCATATTTCTTAGTCCCTATGGGTTAAACCTTTATGGACTATCATATAGGTTTAGCCCATCCCTAATCAACCATGGATCATTAGCCCAAACTATAAGTATTACTGATTTACTTAATCAATCCCCATAAATTTAATTGGTCTCTTTTGATCATTAAATTAATTGCAAATTAATTCTTGATGAATACTAATTAAATAATATGATTTCTTAATTAATATATTATACTTATAATATATTAATAAATCACAAATAACCTATTTCTCAAAAGTCTATCCTATCAAATTGCTCCGGTGAAGGCAACCTAAAAGGACCATGCTACTATCGGGTTAAGTACATACCAATTATAGGTATGGGCTTAAACACCTAATCCAATAATAAATAGGCAGTCCTAGCTCAGAAGCTCCTAAATATCTCTAGTCACTAGCATGCATCAGTACCAGCTCACACAACAAGCATAAAGGCATCTCTCCTAATCAGATATTCTACCATGCAACACTGAGCAGATCCTTAGCCATAATCTAGCATGCAATTCTCATATACTCACACCAAACATCAACCATAAAACATGTATGGGTATTTTGGGTGTTATTTACTTAAGCATGGGTGATTGCACGCATCACAACTCCTATTATTTTATAAACCTTTTTCGAAAATCATTTTCTTTTAGAAATATTTACCAATTCCTTAGTTTCAATACAGGCACATGCAGGAGTATGCATGAATCCCTCAAACCAAGGCTATGATACCAACTTGTAGTGCCCCAAATTTTAACCCAATAATTTCAATTAAAACATTAAGTGTTTGTTCAAATCACAACTAAAAGATCTTAAAACATTATCAGAGTATCCTTAAAACTTATTATGTGCATAAGCCCCCCATTGATGAGATGCAATCGAGCCGTGCCCTTCCTTTAATATAAGAGAACCTGAAACATGTAAACTACAAATCATAAGCACAAAGCTTAGTGAGTTCCCCAAATAACCACACACAATACAACACAAATAAACAATTATAGGTTATCAGCAACCCAGGAGACTACCGAAGTTTGAGTGGGCAAAAACCACGCCCGATGGGTTATCAATAACCCGGGAGACTACCAGAAGTCTTAGTGGGCAAACAACATGCCCAGTCGGTTATCAGTAACCCTGGAGACTACCCGAGGTCTCGTTACATAGTAACACATATCAAAGTAACAACAAGTAAGACCCATCTAGTTAGCACACCCACCCACCCACACACACAACTATATATATATATATATATATATATATATATACACCCACACACACACATACATACATACATACATACATACATACATATTACCATACATGCTCACACAAACATGAAAGTGCCACAAAGACATATATCATTCTACATACACAATTTAGTGAGCCGCATTAGTGTCTTTGAGTCACAAGCACATGGAGGAGACTCACCTGAATTGAAGAACTCTGAAACACTACGATACGATACCTATTTGCACTTCTTGTACCCGTGAATCCAATAACACCAGAACTAGATAAAATATTAATTAATAGTCCAAATCCCTTAAGTTTGACCAAAGGTCAAACTTGGTCAAAAACTCAACTCTCAGTAGAAGTCAAAGTCAATAGGTCAAACTTCAGGCTAAGTACACCCAACGTACTCAGTTCGTACGCATGGCGTACTCACCATCCAGAAACGGAACCGTATATGAGTACACGTAATGTACTCAAAGTTACGACCAACGTACTCGGCCATATGACACTTTTCGATAAATGCATAATCTCTTAAGTCATATCATCCAACACTCATATCTTGACCCATAACATCATGCTAAGTTATAAAGTTCCCACCTTTATCACTTTCCATGTCTAGAAAAGGCCCAAAATCCAAAACCCTAACTTATTATTCCATTAAGACATCATAAGTCTTACATGGATGGGATAGAAGGAAAAAGATCACATTTTTATGGATCCTAAAAGCTCTGTAATGGATAAAGTTTGCAACTTTATCAATTATAATGGTTGAAACCACCAAGATCTAACCTTTAAGTATCAAAGGAACCAAAAGTTCATCTTTTCAACTAAATCAATTAAGCCCAAGTCTCCAACCTTCAGATCTGAATCATAATGATGTTTAGATAGAAAAAGTTTCCAACTTTATCCATAACAAGTTCAGAAACTTTCTAGATCTAAACTTTATGCAATAAAATGACTAAAAGTTCATAACATCCAAAACATGCTAGATCTAAAAAATGCATCATTAAGATTCAAACTTTATACCTCTAGAAGAGATATCAAGGTGAACAAAGTCTGAATCTATAAACTCCAATGCAAATAACACTTCTCCAATTAGCTCCTTCTTCCCCAAGATGCACGAAGAACACTTCATAAAACAAAAAAACCTTATTTTGCTTAAAGGACTCAAACTAGGGTTAGGGTGTTCATTTGGGGGGGGGGGGGGTGTTGGAGAGGTGGAGGCTGAAAATAGAATGGGTTTGAGGAAGTTAAGAAGCTTAAATAGGGATTAAAACACGAAAATAGGGTTTAGGGACTGATCGCATACGTGCTGTGTATTCCTGGTACGCCCAACGTACTCAGGGATATCCTAGTATGCCTAACGTACTTCCCTCGAACGCCCAACATACACGAATTAACTCATAACCGTCCAAACTTCAAACGGTCTTTACTTTTTTGTTTTCAACTCCGATTTTAACGATCTTTATATCCACGAAAAGGTATTGAGGAGGTCTACAACGCTATATAATTACTTTTGAGTTAAAGCACATCGAACTAAAATCCATAATTCATAAAATAAGTCTAAAACACCACTATTCCCATTTTACCCTTTGACTCCAAAGCATAAACTGAACTATTTGATCACATATCTACATTACCCAGATCCAAATAGGTATAAACCTCTCTTTCCCCAAATCCCTAATCCTTATGATACTTGATCTTCAGGTCACAACCTTGAATTGTGAAACGTCTTGAAACAGGGTGTTACACTACTTTTGTTGAGGGGAAAATTTTAGCTTAAGATATTGGTACTGATGAATTTTAGTTGTCGATGTATGATGATAGCTTCACTGATAGTGGTAATGAAGGTAGCAATTTTGGTGATGACAAAGAGGAAACCAAGTCTTCTGTTAGAGTACATGACTCGTATGATGACAATAATGGTGAGCATACACCCAATATTTCTACCTTTCCCATTCTTGTAAATGATGATGAAGATGATTGTGATAGGAATGTAGATGAAAGGGAGACTTTCTTTCGTCGGAAGAGATATAGAGGTTCGTTTGCTTCGGCTACACTTACAGTTGTGTTGTCTGGTGGGGAGGGTAACAGTAGAGGTAGTGTTATGCAGATGTCTCGTTCCTTGGATCCGGGTACATTCCAATAATTTGCACTTATCTTGGGAATTAATCATCCATCTTCCTATATTCAACATCTGAATTTTTCTAGCCCATCTTGTGATGTGGAGGGTCCTCATCCATTTAGTCTCATTTATGTTCCTTCTTCGGCATATAGGCAAGATCAACCCATATTGGATCCCAAGGCAACTATGTGTTTCTTTGATAACTTTTCTTTTCCTGGTACTCGATCAAGTGTGGGTAGGGGGTCGAGGGAGCATACCCAATATATGTTTAAAATGAAATTTATGGAAAACATGGTATTAGGTCAGGTTGGTTGGATGAGAGTGAGGCACTTCATTGAGAGAACTATGGGCTATGGGATAAATTCAAGAGGGTGTCAAATTTGGTGAAGCCGTTTGCTACTTTTTCGGGTGGTGATTCCAACAATATCCAAGTGTTTTGTGACTAATATGTAGGTCTTTTTGAGAAGATTTCCAAGTTTGAGAAAATTTCTGTTGGTGTTGGCATGGTTTCGGAGATGGAGTTGAATGCAGTAAAAGGTGAATTGGTATCTATTCAGGGTAAGAAAGTTGTTCTAGAAAACAAGGTGGCAGGTTCTCAACAGTTGGAGGAGAAGGCTAATTTTTTGAAAGATATACTTGCATCTCTTGAGTTGGAAAAAGTTGGTTTAGTGTACAAGATTGCAATGTTAGAACATGGTATTATGAAGTTGAAAGGTGATGTTAGTGCATCTTCTTTGAAGAAAATGGATCTTCAAGAAAGTATGACGGGGTTGGAGGGTTAAGTTCGCAAGCTTAATGAGGATATGAATTAGATGTTGTCCAGTGGCATAGCCAAGGTAGTGGACAAGTTGTTTGTTGAGTATTCTTTCTTTGAAGCTAATCGATATTTGTAGACAATTTGCGTTGATTTTGGCAGAAGACAGGGATGTGAGATGATGAATATCGAGCATGGTTTGGATTTGGCTGCTTCCGAAGTGCATTTGTATAACCCTAACCATTTTCAATGTGTGAATGAGGCGTTTTCCTTTCCGTTCTATTGTGATTACCTTGTTGATTTGGACTTTCGATTCAACAATGTTTGCGTAGTTTGTTATCAGAGTCCGGTGATGGTGGGGCTTCTACTAGTGATGGGGCTACCAATGACAGTTAGATGATAAAGACAATTTGCTTGATCGTTATGTTTCCTTGATGTTGGGTTTCATCTGATGAAAACTTCTTTTCTTTGTTTTTTTTTTTCTTCATGTTGGTTGTACTCATTGTCATTGGCTTTTTTTAGTTTTATGAACATTTTGTAATTTCTATTTTAATCACTCACTGTTGTTGCCCTGTCTTTTTTCCTTGGATGATTACTATCTGCATATTGGTGCCTCATATCTTTGTCTATGTTGTATATGAAACCCCTTCTCAAATTTTAAGTAAAATGTTACTTCTTGGCTCCTAAGGTACTTTTCTTTTGAAAGCCACTTTTTCTTGTTCTTTTGTACAGAATTCTTGTGTGTATCGCTTAGGCCCTCTATGCTTCAATCGTCATATACAATGTAGATGTCTCTACATTTATGTTTCTCAAGGTTGTTGTACCTAAATATATTCTTTAACATGTGACGCTCTAACTTTTTTTTTTTTTTTTTTTTTTTTTTTTTTTTTTTTGTAATGATAACCGTTTATCTTAGCTATTTGTAACAAGGGAGATGTGTACTTCAGCTGTCGTAGTAGTATTGGCCGAATTTTGGCTCTCGAATATTTTTGGTGTTGTCGAGGAACCAAGCTATTTTTGGAATGCTCATGGTAGTTGGTTAATCAAGGTGTTTCTAAAGGTGTGTATTCTTAGGCTAAGCTAGTAGCCTTGGTTAAGTTGAGTCCTTTGACCATCATGTGAGTGTAGTCACTGACTGAGCTACTTGTAAAGAATAGATGTATTCTTAGGCTAAGTAGGTAGACTTGGTCAAGTTTTTGCATTCAACCATGGTATGAGTGTGATAGTTTATGTGACATCCCCAAAATCACGGCCAGAAAAGACCGATTTCATTTATGCTTTTTAGAATAATTTCAGAGTAAATACTTTTGATTTAAAAGTGCTGCGGAATTTGTTCCCAAAACAAACATGATAAAATAATATTTATCAAAGCATTTCATCAAGAGATGCATTTTCATTATATAATCAAAACTCGGGATGTCATGTTCCGATACAGACCATAAAGCATAAACGATAACATTACAAGTCATTCAACAAATATATACATATACAGACTTGTAAACACAACAACTCGATGATTCATCCATCTTACGCCCTTGCGCCACTTCCTGTAATACAAATAAAACTGAGTGGGTCAGGCTTGGAAGCCTGGTGAGCATATAGGGTTTTCAACCCACAATAAATTAATTATATTTAATTTCACCAACCAATCACTATCCCGATTACCCATTCCCGTTATCCTCACTTTACGTCCCTAAAATAACATCTATCTCAAGGGACCTAATCTAGGATTTTCATCGGGACGGACATTACTGTTAAGGGGTTTCCTTAACAATAGATATCCTAAAGGCAACCATGAGGGGGATAGAGTACATCGGTGAACACATCGTTCACAACACCTACAGGTTATGAACCTGCTAGCGTTCCACTGGACTGTCTAGAAAAAATCCATGGTCGTTATCCATACTCCGCTGAATAACTGGATCAACAACAACAGCAACATCGAGGCCTCTCATCTGTTTATTACACACCAACTATCTAGCCATGTTCTACCCAACATATTAGTAGATAAAAATATATATTTTTATACATAGTTTAAAACCTGTATATCATTTTCCTTCAATACATATTCCACATAACAGATGAGGCACACCCACATAATACGTATTTCATAGAAAATAAATCAGATCTATGAGATAGAAGAGAATGAATTTCCATTCACACATATAACAACAAAATTATACACATAACACGTATTTCGTATAAAATACTTCATAATTATGCGTTAGAAGAAAGTAACTACACACTCACGCATATAAACAACAATATACTTAATACACTCAAACCATACTTGTATTATTATCGTGTTTATGAAAGGTAGTATACACTCACATGATCAGAAGACGATCAGACAGCACTACGGCTTGTAGAAGTAGTATTCTTCGGTAGATCTGGAAGATCTCCACAAAAATCGAACTTCTCGCGGGCAGAGCTTCGGCTCGGGAACCGCACTTCTCGGGATCTTCGGGATCTCGGGACTTGCTTCGGGGCTCGAGAATATTACCGGGGCTTCGGGGTACTTCTGGCACGCAAATCGATGCAAAACGGGAGAGAGAAGAGAGAAAAATAGCAATTGAGTCGGCTGCCCTCGCATCCTATTTATAGGAGGCTGGAGCCTCAGAGTACGCGGGGCGTACTGCCTCAGAATCGTCATTGCTTACGTATCCGAAGAACTCGAGTGCGAGGCGTGTCATGCTTCGCTGTACGCGGGGCGTACGCTAGTACGCTGGGCGTACTTCAGATGAGTCCGATGACTCCTCTTCGGATAATGTCGGATTTAATAATTAAATTTAATTATTAATTATTTAATAAATTTTGAAAATTCATATCTTCTTCATACGAACTCCGTTTTCGACGTTCTTTATATCCTCGCGTAGGTGAGACTACGCTCTACAACTTTCGTTCAGACTCCGTCGGCTAATTTTGACTTTATTTTGATTATTTATTTTTAATAAGTCGGGACAGAAAAACTTCGTTATAAATTCATAACTTCTTCGTTTGACGTCCGTTCTCGCCTAACTTTTCATCGCTTCGATACCAAAAACGAGATCTTCGATTCTCGTTTAGATTGTTTCGGCTAAAAACCGCTCGATCTCAAATCGAGTATTTCAGGTTGCATACCGCTAAGTCGAAACTTCAGAAAATCATAACTTCCTCATACGAAGTCAGATTTGGGCGTTCTTTATATATTCAGAAACCTCGTTTCAACTACTACAACATTATCCAAAGATATCAAGCATATCTAATACTTTAATTTTGACGCTTATTTTTATTCTTAATTAATCGAACCACATAATTAAGCAATTAAACACAAAACACATAATACTCAAATAATATACTTCTATTATTTCAAAACGGGTTACAAAGGTTAACCTAGACTATTATATCAACATTAATGACAGGCCCAGAAACACAGGCGTTACAGTTTATTTTATTTCCTTGTTTTTTTTTGAATTTTTAGTTTTTTTTATTATTATTACATTATACATTCTTTATTTTCTTTATCACAGATCGTATCGGGTACTTTCTATTTTGCACGAGGTATTATACAGGATTTTGGAGCTCGTTGCAGTTGTGAATTAGCTTGGAGATGGGTTTTATGGGCTTTAGAGGCGTCATTGGGCTTTGTGGATCCATAAAAGATGAATTGGGCTTAAAATGTTGAGCACTTGGATGAAGTGGTCTTGTGAAGAGGGGTCATGGATCAAAGAAGATGGACATGGACTATCCATATTTAAAGCTTGGAGATGATTGGTCAAACTTGAATCAAGTGAGCTATGCGGGGGACCAAGGGAATCTTGAGTATTGGGGTGGAGTAGTGGAGAAAAGGAGCAAATAGCATTCCAACATCGTTTGCGAGGGCGGAGTCTCAGTCGCGCAACACTTGCAAGGGTACCCATGTAATTGCACACTTTGGAGCTTTTTGGCCATCTTGCTCATCATTTACCTTGGGGTTAGGTCTAGCAGATGATAATTCGATTTGACACCGTTAGAGCACCTTGGAGGCAATTTTGGAGAGCTTGATACACATTCTTCTCATCTTTCTACCAATTGTTAGTTTCTTGATGCAAAAATACCTTCGTGATTGTTATCTTGTTGCCATGAGTGGCTAGTTTCTTTATTTTGGTTAACTTCAGCTAAAACCCTTGGATATTTGTGGGTTTTGAAGGATTCATGCTTGATTGTTGTAAGTCCCCAAATTGCTTGAGTATCAATCAGATCCAATTGATGGTGCGGAATCCTAATCAATTGGATGATGTCAGATCAAATAGAAGAGAAGGAGAAGAAGAATTAGATGAATCTATGATATATTCAATATGAATGAGTGATGCTCCTTACAATAGATTCTCACACACACACACACACACTTCTTCTCTCTAACTTTCTCTCTCCTCTCTAGCCTTCTTACCTTTTTCTTAACCGTACACTCCCACATGCACTCCTCTATTTATATGGACCTCCAGCCATACACATGTGTACAGCCACACACCCTGTGTACGGCCGTACACACAAACCGCAAACACATACAACATTACATAAAAATATATTTTCCTAGAAAAGCAAAGTATAAACCATATTTTTGACCCAACAATCTCCACCTTGGTTTATAACTTTCTTTTCTAATTGACCCAACAAGCTCCCCCTAAAAAGTAGTTGGCTTTTTCTTGTTAATCTTCATTGGGAGCTTGGCTTCAGCATTAATCTTTGATTTCTTCACAGCTTCAAGATGAACGTGATGAATCTTCATGAATGACTTCATCTCAAGCGGTTGGGCTTTTCTTCAAGATTTGACTCTGAACGCACATTTGGTGAGGAGGCTTGATGTACATATTCTTGAAAGATAGCGCTTCAGCTTGAAAATCTACAGAGAGAACAAATCTTCTGGATCACTTCAGTAGGTACAAAGATAGCAGCAGATTGATTGAGGAGGTTTCAATGCAATTTGTGACATAATCTTCAAGTACAACTTCACCATGCTTCTGGGGTTGACAGATTGAATGTCGAAAGAATAATCTTCATTTCTTGCTCCTTCGAATGTGAATTCTTCGATGCTCACGGACGAGGCTTTGGCTCAGAAATCTTCAACACAAACTTCATGAGTCTTATCTATACCTGAAATCACTTTTCAAGACAAAACATAACTAAAAGAAAACTTAGCACACAAATGAAAACAGAAACAAAAAATATTTTTGGATTTTTGATTTTTCTGAACAAGAAATAAAACAGAAATAACACTATTTTTGGATTTTTAAATTTTTCTGATTTTTCTTTGATTTTTTTTTTATTTTTGAATTTTTCTGTTTTTTTTTTTTAATTTTTAATTCTCCCCTAATATTTAAATTAGAAGAAACTATGACAAATTTAACAAAAATAAAAATGATATCTAACTTTAAGAGAGATTTGGGATCAAAGTTTTTAGACAACCTTTATCCACTTATCGGTACCTTTCATATTCACATCTTTGTCTGGTCGATCGTCGGTATTGTTGTCCACTTAAACACGAAAAATTGTGACAAATTTAGGACATACTATTTGTTACAAGACAGGTGAACTTAAGTTCCTAAAAATTATATCTGATCCTAATTTCTTAGATACTATATCTTAAGGATCATTCATTTGACGACGATCAGGGATATTGTTATCCACCTAAATTGAGCAGCGAGATCTATAGACAATCTGTATGTGTTCAATTTTAAGTGTACTAGAACGTGTTTCCCGCTTCCTGATATGCCCCAGCCATCAAGAACTTCCAGAGTACTCCTTACACCGGGTGAGCAGACAACCATTCAGAGAGAGGATAGATTTAGAATTCTATTACTTATTATTTATTTCTTCAGAGGGGTTGAGAAGTAGAAGGTTGCATATGTTGTGTACCAGTTCGGATTAGAATTCGCGCAGAGGAGACAGCATATGGCTAACAGATAAGAAGTCTTTCACATATATAACCTGCAGAGAAATAGAGTTGCATATGTTGTGTACCAGGTCGGATTAGAAGTCGCGCAGAGGAGACACCATATGGCTAACAGATAAGAAGTCTTTCACATATATAACCTGCAGAGAAATAGAGTTACATATGTTGTGTACCAGGTCGGATTGGAAGTCACGCTAAGGAGACAACATATGACTAACAGACGGAAAGAAAGAAAATGATATTCTACAGACCTAATTTATCAGAATTTACCAGTCGCCCCATCCAACCGTAATTAAGGACAGAATCCGCACATCGAGGAAAAGTTAAGCCACGGTTCCAAGTACGGGTTCAATTATTGTGACGAGTAGATTCCCATATATATCTCCCTGCTCAACCTATCCGAGCGTCGTATTGTCAGACTGAACGGATCTAACTAGGTCAAGATTTGTCAAGTCTATAAATTTCCTAAGTTCAACTCTCCCTAGTCAAGTCCATTTAAAAAATTTTCATGCCTACCGACGCATCAAACCAGAGCATAGACCCTTCAACTTCGGCTACGTTACGCAGACTCAGGTTGCCTGTTATCACTTTATCATATCATTTCCCAGAACATCTCCCTAAAGCAGCACATTTCATAACCAATAATTTTTTTTGATTATCTGATTTTCTAATGCTTTTGGATTTTTAAAATTTTAAAATTTTTGTTTTGTTTTTATTTCTCCCCCTAAATTTGTGCATAAGAGAGAAATGAAAGTAAATGCACAAATTTAAACTATCCTGAAACAAAAATTAGTCTTTAAAGCGAATCAGGTTAAGAAAAAGTCAGGAGTATAGAGAAGAAAACGCAAACCGTAAGTCACCGATTGAATTTGCATCCTGAAGGTCTGAGAACAGCACGCATAAATTCAGAACAGATCTGAAAATTCTTCATGTCATTAAGCACAAACCCCGTGAGTGATCTCTTCCTTTCTTCCTTTCCCGCCAAGGACACATACTCTCAAATAATGTTCTAAGTACTGTACAGTTGAGAGCTGTCTCCTATCATGTGCCTGGAACAGCTACTACCAACAAACCGAAGTCTGATGATATGCCTCCATAGCTGCTCCGACACAGAGCGGGATTAGTTGGTCTTTGGAACCCAATCCATTTTGAAACTGGGTCGACCTTTGTCATCGACACACAATACTTTCTCCCATGACATGTCCAGTTTATCACAAACAGAAGACATAGAAATATTAGAATCGTTAGTTGATTTGGGAGATTGAGCCTTTGGAACCCATTTGTAGTTGGGTTTAACCCATTTCTTTTTCGATCCGATGGGTGGCTCAATACTTGCTTTTGAACTTGATGTCGTCCGTTGAGATGATTTTGATTTTGGCTTCACGGGAGCATCTCTTGGATTGGGCTTCTTGGCCGACATTCCCTTCTTGCCCTTGGGATTTAGATTCTTGGCCTTCTGCGTTGAATTCTTGGCCTTCTTGGCATTCCAGTCGTCAATGTCTGATTGTAATCTCGAGGGGTATCTTTTAGAGTATCTCCCTCTTGGCGCGTTCTGCCAGCCTTGTGCATAATAAGGAACATATGCATGATTTGGACAATTTCGGGCAATATGACCAGGTGTTCCACAGTGAAAACAAGTCTTTTTCTTCACTGGGAAATTGTTTCTTCCTGCCCCTGGTGGCGTGTCCTTGCCTCGTTTCTGATTGTTCCCACACGCACAGTTGCAATAGGTCGTCTGTTTCACTTGACTTGGTGGCCTGTACTTCTCAACAGTAGGTTGATCAGAAGCAACTGAGTTCGAAGCAACAGATTCAGAGTTCAAGGAGTCATTGGTGTGTTCAATTGTTTTCTCCTTGTTCTCATCCTCTGCTACTTTACCTGCACATGAAGTAGAAGCATTAGTATCGTTCAGCTCATCACCCTCAGTTGGCCCTGATTGTTCAGTCTTAACTGAATCTGGAGCAGGGGTTTGGCCATACCGAGCAGAAATTTCTTCCTCATTGGTCTCAAAGGGAGGGTTATAATTGTGATTAAAAGGAGGTGGCACACTGTGATACCCTAGACCCTTGGTTTGATTATCTTTAAAACTCAATTGATTTTCTACTAAGAACTCGACTGTCTTACTTGATGCAGTATAATTTTTGAAACTAACGTCTGTTTTTCCACATTTTATTTTCAAAGCATCAAGTTCTTCAGTTACAACAACAAGTTTTCTTTTGATGTGATCATAATTCTCACACTTATTGCTGTAATCTTCTTGCAGTTTCCTAAAGTCCTTAGTCTTGGCCTCTAATTGTGCTTTTAAAGGTTTATGGCCTTTCCTAAGAGTATAGCCTTCGTATTTGAGATCCTTATTTTCTCTTTTTAATAAATCGATTTGATCTCGGAGAAATTTAATCGTAGCTTTACAAGATGGAGTACATGAAACTTCATTTACCGGAATTGATGTGGAACTCATTTTTTTTATTATTAATTTTTTTTTATATTTATATATATTTTTTATTTTTTATTTTTTTTAATTGCCCTTTGACTTAAAAGAGAAAGTCAACCTTAAAAGTCAAATTTAAAAAAAATCAAACTCAAAAGTCAGACTTGAAAAGTCAAACTTAAAATTCAAACCGAAAAGCCAAATTTGAAAAATTAAAAGTCAAATGAGAAAGTCAAAATTTAAAGTCAAATGTCAACTTTTAAAAGTCAAAGTCAAAATTTTAAGTAAAAAATGAAAAATAAAAGTTAAAATTTAAAAACTAAAATTTTTGAGTTGAAAAAGGATTTTAAAAATAAAATTTTAAACTTTTGGGGTTGAAAATGTCAATTTGTGAAATTATATGCGAAAACGATGAGTTATATTCTAAATTTCGGATTTAGGAAACAAGAAGCCTCCTAGACGAGTTGGTAAGGCGGTGGTTTGCTCAACTAGTGGTCCCAGGTTCGATCCGCGTCACCTTCAAACCCGTTTCCTTTTTTATGCGAAGGCTGCTAAGCGAGGATGGCTGCGAAGCGACGACTAGAGCTGGGAAGCGAGGACTAAACCGCGAAGCCGAGACCGATGCTGCTGAGCCGTGAACCAGATGCGAAACCGAGGCGAAGGAGCTGGACCGTACACGAGATCGCACACACCGAGGCCGCACACACCGAGCCGTATACTCCTGAGCCGCACACCGAGGCTGCTGAGCCGCACACCTTCAACCAACAGCACTCCTTCAACCGGGCTGCACACCTTCAACAGATTCGCGAAAAAAACTACGTTTTTCAGCCCTTTTTGCTCCAAAACTCGATCAAAAACTCGTTTTTATGACAAATGCAAAGAAGTAACCCCCCTTATTTTTGCGAGATCTATCCAAAAACGCTATCCCCTTTTCAAAATAAGATCAAATAAGCTCCAGATCTGAAAAAAATTGATTGATACAACCAAGCTCTGATACCAATTGTAAGTCCCCAAATTGCTTGAGTAACAATCAGATCCAATTGATGGTGCGGAATCCTAATCAATTGTATGATGTCAGATCAAATAGAAGAGAAGGAGAAGAAGAATTAGATGAATCTATGATATATTCAATATGAATGAGTGATGCTCCTTACAATAGATTCTCTCTCACACACACTTCTTCTCTCTAACTTTCTCTCTCCTCTCTAGCCTTCTTACCTTTTTCTTAACCGTACACTCCCACATGCACTCCTCTATTTATATGGACCTCTAGCCATACACATGTGTACAGCCGCACACCCTGTGTACGACCGTACACACAAACCGCAAACACATACAACATTACATAAAAATATATTTTCCTAGAAAAGCAAAGTATAAACCATATTTTTGACCCAACAATTGTCATTTATCTTATTTTTATTATTCTAGTTCATATTTCTTAAGCTTGTTTAATACTTTGATCATGAGCTTGGTACTGAAATGAGCAATTGTTGGTTTATTTCTTTGGTTTAGCATTGAATCATTGAATTTATTAAAAAAAAGGGCTTTAGATGGTAGAAATCATCTCTAACTTATGAATCATGACTCCTTTATGGATGTGTAAGCATTAATAACCTCTAGGAATTGGGGATTCCTTCATTCTTAAGGCTAATCAACTTTCTTGGGTTCAATTGCTTCAATTGAATCCTTGATTTTGATTAAGAAGGTGTGTTGTGGGTTTCCCCAACCTCCATACTACATTTGAGGAATCTTGCAATATCATGCTTCATGATTGCTATAACTAATTTGGGATGAATGATAAGCTTCATATTGAATCCTAATGATAAACACACAAATGTTCATTGTGTTGAATTGCCTTGGTTGACCAATTCTCCCTAATATTTGAGCATCTCACCATCTTGCTTCATTGCAAGCTATTTAGTTATTCAACTATTTTAATTTTCAAGAAATCATAACCCCCCTTTAGGTTAATTATATCTTGTTAGTTTTATTACACTAGTTCTATTGGATTGCAGTGGTGATTAAATACAACCCTTTCCCCAAGGATCGATACCCCTTTTTACCAGTATATTACAAGAAGATTATCCAACTAGGGTTTAAGTTGTAACCCTTAAGGAGTCTACAAGTATAAATAGACCCTATGGCAAAGGGAAATCGACACTTCATTGAGAATAAAGAATCCCTGGCCGAATTTCCTCCCCTCTCCTCTCTCTCAAATCATCCTCCTTGCTATTTGGTGTTTGTAAGCCATTAGAGGAGTTACAATTGTGACTCTAGAGCTCCAAGACAACAAGATCAAACAAGAGATTCAAAGGTATGATTCTAGATCTGATTTTGTATTGTTCTTATACCTAATTAGTCATTAGAAGTCTTGGATTCAAAGCATGTTTAATTAGAAAGCCTAGATCCAAGCATTAGGGTTTTGCATGCGCACATAGGAAAGTTCTTATGGCTAAAACCCATCAGTGGTATTAGAGCCTAGCTTGGTTTCTATTAAATTGTTGCTTGTTTGTTTGAAACTTAACTGCAAAATTTGATTTTTGTGTTTCTGAGTCATGGACTCGGCGAGTTCCATAGGGGACTCGGCGAGTTGGCCTGACTCGGGGAGTCCCTTGGTGCACTCGACGAGTCCAAGCGTCGGGAATGGCCAGTTTCGGGATTTCTTCATGATTATCTTATGGAAACTTACCTTAATCATATTAGATCAACCCTAATCCGATTTTTTGATATATTTGACTATAATCTTGATCTAATTAAATATATTTATCAACTAATAAAATATTTAATTTCCTTATATGATAATTAATTAATTATTTTGATTAAATTGGTAATTATCTTGCAAGAAATCTTGAATAAATCAAATATAGATAATTAGGAAATTAATTGTTAATTAGAATTATTTGTTATTTGATCCTCCATGTTTTAAATGTTTAAAACTTGTCCTCAAGTTTCGAAATTTATGTATTGTGATTAAAAGTTTTAATTTAGACAATTTAAATTTCAAACCCTAAGTTTTTAAAAAGTTTAAAATACAACCCTATACTAATATAATATTACAAGATTAATATATATGTGTATATATATATATATATATATATATATATATATATATATATGTATGTATATATGTATAACTAAAATGCTAGTCTTACCGTTAGTAGGCCTCATTCACGAAGCCGATCTATAAGGTGGGTATAAGGTTGCGGCCTATAAAATGACGCTTAATGGGTGTACACTCACACCCACCGCTTGCTTGATTGGTGGAGGGTCGTTAGCCAAACGGGTAGGATAGGGCAACCTCATCCTCTCATTAAAAGTATAATATGAAATACAAAGTAACTACATATTTTTTAAAAATTTCCCAATCTTAGTTACATTAGGAAAAGTGAATTGATGCAATCCCATGAAATTACACTTTGCACCCTTGCTAAGAAGTTAGTGGAGCGTGTATGGTTTGCCGGCATACTAATTGGTTCTAAGCAAAGGTGGCAAAGGGTGATTCATTGTTTATCATAGTTCGATGGAGCATGTGTGGTTTACCGACACATCGAATAGGTGATCGTTACAATGAAGGCACCATGTGAATTTGCATGGTAATTCACACCTGCTTTGTGATCCTCGGTATCCCAGTCACAAACAAGAGGGGCATATCGAGATTTAAACATGCCATTGAATAGTTTCAATGAATCTCATCCGAACCTAGGAATTCTCATTACATTTAGGACTTATAGTTAGGTTTTTATGACGGAGAATTAGTGAATCGTCATTCACTTACCTTCATATTATTTGCATGTTGGATTACGGCATCCCTTTTCTAATATGTAAATATTGTTGTTGGATCCTAGCCCTAATTTTTCTTATTGGGTGATAATTAGGGATTCATATTCTAATCTATCTTTGTCCTTTGTATTTGTAGATGTCGAATGCAAACAACGCTGCTGCTAGTTCTTTCACATTGATGAGCCTTTGTCAAAAGGTGACTTTCGATGGGACGAACTTTAGCGAATGGATAAGATACATTCGCACCATTTCCCGCTATGAGGATAAGGAGTATGTCCTCGATGAGAAGCTCGAGAAAATTAACCCTGAAATCGCTACTCCGGCTGAAATGACTGCTTTTGAAACTCATGAACGCGATGCAACGAAGGTACATTGCATCATGATAGCCACCATGAACTCCGAATTCCAAAAGTCCTATGAGGACATGTACCCGTACGAGATGCATCAAGACTTATTGGAGAGATACCACCAAAACGTGAGACAAGAGCGTTATGAGATTTTCACTAACATGATTTCCGCTAAGATGGGTCATGGAGAATCTCTTACCGTGCACTTGCAAAAGATGCAAATGTATGTCGACCGCCTTCGCAAGTTAAATGTTGACTTCGGGGAAGACTTGGCGATCGACATGGTGCTTCACTCTTTGCCTCCGAGCTACAATCAATTTAGGATGACCTACCACATGAACAAAGAGGAGGTCACCCTAAGCAAACTCCAAGGTCTCTTGAAGGTCGCTGAGAGTAACTTCAAAGACAAGTCTGTTGCACCAACTCCCAATCCACCCACTACTCCTGTCTTGGCTATTGGTCAAGGGAAGGGATAGAAGAGGAAGGCTTCGTCTAAGAACTATCGCACTCCATTTTTTATTCTCACCGATCATTGCCACCTCGTTGCGGTTTCCACTTCTTATTATTATGTTACTGTGATTCTTGTTACGGAATCAGTTCGAACGAGACTGCCTCATGTTTTGGTGTTTTGCAGTTTCTGAACCCAAAGCCCTCGCATATGATGCACAATTATTTTGTTAAATGTTAGGTCTTTCTACTGGTCAATTTATAGCTTCTCGGATGCCGCGTCTTCCTATTTCATATAGTGATGGGCACTTGCCATCATTTCTATTCTGGACGTGCGTTACTTACCTACTAGCTTTTTGAACAGCGGTATCGGTCGCAATCCTTATGTGAATGTTGTAATTACCATGTTGACTACTTTCTTCGGAGTGTTAAGTGTGGTTTTGCTGAATCGATGGACGAAAGTACTTAAAGGCTCATCTTCTCGCTATCTACATCCTAGGATAACTTTGTCATCTGTCGTGTATATTCTCTGTTGGACGAAATAACCAACAAACTTTTCCCTTAACCAGTTAAAATTATGTATGCTTTTTGCTAGTAAGCTTTTGTACCGTTGTCGTGCTGGTCTGGATAAGGTTGTTAGGAAGAAAAAGCTCAAATATTTTTCATCTAGGCAGTAGGCATCCATGGTCCGCCTAAAATATTTGATGTGTTCATCAGGATCTCTTGTCTCATCATTCTTTGAAATTGATGGTAGGTTTGATCCTGTTGGTAGCTGGTATTCTCATATGCTCCTTACTAATGGCGAGTTATCCAACCTTAAAACTCGTCCACCATTAGCATTCCTGATCAGGTTCCTTTGGCAATTGTCATGTACTGACTATGTTGGTTGGCGAATGTGTGACATTGTTTACTCCCCCAATATACTTTGCAAGGTGTAGTTTTGTTGTTGCCGAGGGGGCCGATATGCTTGGTAGTGCAAATATGGCAACGGTTGTGGTAATGGTATGTACGACGATGCATTTTGTTGTGTCAATAGTGTTGTTGTCAAGTGGTACTATAATAGGGGTGCCAAGGTTTGAATCTCGTTGTTCTGAGCTGCCAATTTAGTTGCTGTGTTGGTCGTGTTCCACCCTCCAGTGCTTGAGCAACTTGTTGTTTCTACCGTAATTGATGTTTCCTGTCTGGCCTTCTTGGATTTCCTGGTGCTTGGTCGTCCGTCCCTTGTTCCGACTGGCTATTTGGTTAGGTGGATATCGGTGCGGGTAGTTGTGATGAGGAGGCTATCACTGGCCCCACCATTGGCATTGTTATGGTAATTGGTGTGAATGTTGGGATTAAGTTGATAAGGATGAAGGGTGAATCTGACTGAGGGTGCATAATAGGTTGCTTGTCTTTCAGTTTTTACACATATGAAGCCAATGTTGCTACGTAGATCTCTGGGTCTATGGTTAGCTATCCTTATCGGAATCCTTCTAATGAATACTCGGGAGGTCACGTTGCATAGAATGAGAAAATGCTAGCTTAGAAAGCCATACCGATGGCTGGACCATGATATTTCTCTCTGATGCCTAAGTTAGATATTGTTTTTTTCATAGTAGGAATATGTTGTCTCGTTCGTATGCCTTTTGAGAAGTAGACTTACCTTTATATATATTAACCTCTATCTAGTTTGTGGCTTTCCCATTTGTATCATGTATTGGTCCGTAGGTCGCAAGGGTAGAATCATTTAATAGAATAATCCCGCTTTTCCGTGTTTCATGGGATGCTGCTTGGAATATCTTATATGGAAAAGTTATTATTATTTTATTTGTGGTTGGCCATGGTTCGGTAAAATTGTATTTGTCTTGTGTTCCATCTTTATTCCTTAACATCTTCCCTTTGCTGGCGTGTTCTTGTATGGGTCTGGCCTATAGACCAATAAATTACAAGTTCAAGATAATTTTCTAACTAGTTATATCAATGGTGGTAAATTTAAAAACTAAATTACTTGAGGGTAGAAAATATAAATATAGGTTTTAAGACTTGGAAACCCAGTTTCCTTTCAATTCATTCTCTCCCGATTGATCATTGTGAAGTTTGTGTAAGTGAGAGCAATGATTTCAAGGCTTAGAAGTTAATAAAAGAGAGATTTAAGTAATATTTGAAGTTTTGGAGCTTAATACATCCATTGGAGATCATTAAATGTGCAATACTACTCTATTTCTTCATCTCCCCAAGGCAAGGTTTTTATTTGTAGGTCAAATCCAAAAGCTATAATGATTCATGGGGTTGTTATTAGTTTTAGACCATGAATCGAGCCTAGGATGTGATTGTAACATCAATCTATGTAGTAATGAGCTTGATTTATCATTTGGAATAATTTTTGGTTCTAAACCATAGGTTAGAATTTGCTCTATAACCCTTGGATTAGTTGAGTTTATTAACTTAGTTTTGATGTTCCTAATACCAAAATAAATTTATAAGCTCATATGTATTATTTATCTATTTATATGGAATAACTATTTGAAATTTTCTATTACTGGATTGTTAGAATTAAAGGATTCATGAATAGTGTAGATTGAGTTCTAACTAATATAAATTGAATTCAACCATGAAATTATATTATCTCACTTATTGTAACTTAATTTTACAAGTAAACATGTAAAAGTAGTAGTGAATATATAAATATACAACTCAATGAATACGCAATGAATTGATAGGTTATGAGATTTTGATAAATGGTCTTATGAAATTTAGTCACATTATGCAACCAAACTTTGATGCTTCTAACTCAATCCATTCATTACATCATTAATATAAGTTGTCATTGAAAATCATGATTCTAGAACATAAACTGAGTTGTATTATAGCTTATATGATTTATACTCTAACTTATAGATGTAGTTTTAAATCCAAATCCATGGAATCTATGATAATTAACTGAGTTCTACATTTATATGTTGATCCTTATGATGGTTCCAAGGTTTTTATGGATTTTGCGAGGGAAATTGGTGACTCCAATGGTAATTCACCATTATAATGAAATTATATAGTTTTTAAAAGCAAATTTACCACAAAAATACTTTGTAAGCACTTAAATGGACAAATGATTTCAAATCTAGAACTTAGAAGGTTTAAAAAAGTAACTAAGAGATTATTTGAGCTCACAATTGTCATATATATATATATATATATATATATATATATATATATATATATATATATATATATATATATATATTTAAGTCTCCCAACTCCATAAACGAACTTGGAATCATTTGTAGAAGGATGAAGTCAATGATGGAGACTGGACTTGGAATGATTTGGAGCTTATATTATATTTATCAGGTTAGGGTAGTTAAGTACCCTTATAGGGGATTTTGTTTATTTTGTAACCATCTAGAAAGTTTCAGTAGGTGGTATTTTAGAATCTTTATATGGATTAATAATCTTTTATTGGAGTTATGGGTGAATAAACCTTATGCTTTGGATTATAGAATACCAATTCACTTTGTTGTGGATAGTGGATTATTAAATCCTTGATATTGGATTTTGGTTATTACAAATTTGGTTTTGAATTATGATTTATTAAACTCATTAACTTTAGCTTATAAATATTATACCCTTGAAAATGAAAATCGTTTTATATACCCTTTTGTAACATCCTAAAATCATGCCTAGGAGTTTTGACTTCTTTGGTGATAAAATAATAATTTAGAAATAATAATAAATTAGATTTAAATAAATAATAAATAAATTAATAAACTAATCACATGATAATTTAATGAAGTTTTATAATATATAAGATGCAAATTTAAATAAGATAAATGTTTGTGTATCATAAGTGGAAAAATTAAGTAGAAGGACTAGTTTTTCTAATTTACAAATTTAATGACCAAGTGTTGAATTGGTTATTGATCATTTAATAGAGTTATAACCAAGTGTTGACTTAGTCAATGGTGAAAACAGATGATTCAAACTCTAAATTGATGTATGAGTTGTACCTTGGCTATGATGAGTTATACTCTAGCATCTATTCAAATATTTAAAGTTGGTTATGTAATTAATAGGTTTTTAGATGATTAAACATATGAAAACAATGATTCAAATCCAATCTCTTGGGATTTAGCATGCTACTTGTACATTTGAAGTTTTGGAAGGAATCAATTGAAGTAACCTTTAATGGATCTATATTTTGAAGGGAATTCATGGATGTTATCCTTAATTCCATTCCATTGATTACGATTACTAATCTCCATTAGTTAATTGAGCATATATGAATGATTGATGAGGGAATGATGGATGGAATAAGAGCATAATTAATTCATTTTTGGTGAATTGATCATTAGGAACAAATAAGACCTTTGTTGGTATTATGATCTTTATATAAGCATCCCCAAATCTTATGTGACCTCTTAAGGTATTACTGATTAATTCAAAATGAGGATAAGACTTAATTCAATTTTTAATATGTTAAAAGCCCTTATTTAGTTCATTATAATCATTTGATGAAGTTTGGTGGTCATTGGAAGTATAGAATGCAAAGTACATGGATTAAATGAGGAAAACCTGACACATGGCTTGTCATTTTAGTGTAAACTGTCACATAGCATGTAACTTTAGTGTAAAATGACATGTGCCTCATTGTCTCTAGAAATGGAAAGTCCAAAATCCTTTTAACCTAGTATCCAACCTCCAATTTCCCCCAAATTATATATACATGATTTAGGATGGAAGTTAGCTAATGTGTCAAGAACCTTATAAGGATATTTTGTCCCTTTCACAATAATTTGTTAATACCAGAAATAGGTGGTGTTTGAGAGGTGTACAAAGCTTAAGAAGTAGAGTATAGCTTGAATTTATTCAAAGGTAAGTAGTATCGAATACATGTTCCATAGCAACAAGATTTTCATGTCCTTATAATGAAATTGAGTTAAAACGTTTTCTTGTTTACTTTCTATTTATTAGCTATGTGAAATTACTTGTGCATTTCATGAAAATGATTCCGTAAAAGAATTTTATAACGAGAGAAAAGTAAGATGTTTTGAAAGGTGTTTTTGCATGAATTCATATGCATTCATGTAGATAGGAAATGGATTGTGTGTGTTCCTCCATAGTCCATGTCAAAAGGTATTAAGGTTACTTAAGGTGTTGTGTAGTATCCTAGACATGCCCACTTGTATAAGAGGTTAGCTACCTCTTGTATGGGACCGGTGGATTGATAGCCCACCCGTACCCATTAAGGTGAAAGGTGAGAAGGCATGTATAAGGTTTTGTGTGCCAATATGTCAAAGTCTTTATTGCTATAAAATGAGAACGGTAAGTACGGAAAAGAGTGGAAGGGAAATGCATGTAATTGCGTGTTGCATTGTATTCTTTCAATTATATTGTAAATGTTTATACATGATAAATGTTTTGAAGATTTAAGAGTAATGGTTTTTTCCAAAAAATTTCGAAAGATGTTTTCAAGAGTTTTAAATATAAAGATTTATACATTTTGAAAGGATTTTTAGGGAATTCACCATGGGTCAAGGATTTAGTTGATCCTTGAATACAAATGTGGTTAAGTCATAATATTACTCACTAGGCATTTCTAATGCCTAACATACTACCTTTTTAACATATATTCAGGTTCTAGTGGGAAATAAGGACTAGAGGATTTATGATATATCAATGTCCACTGTTTGTAGTGGTTACTTATCTTATATATGATATTTGAATTGTTCGCCCTCCTATTAAACCTCTCTGATAAACTATAACAATTTTTGTTAAACTAAGAGACTTGTGAGGTCGTTTTCCATAAAAAGTTTTAATTAGATTGAAGTGTTTTGATGTATCCCACCAGGAATCCGTCAAAAATAAAAGAATCACTAAGTCAACAGATGGATCAGCCAAAGAGCAATGCGTAAATAACGTCGGGGCTTCGCCATCACCTTCGAGACCCCGTATCCGTTCCTTGGTGCCCAAGTGCCAAGGCTAACATTAAAGACAAAACAATAATAGGAGTTACCTAGAGTGACAGGTGTAGTGCTCTGGGCGCTGCTTCTGGAAGAGTCTGCACCAATAGTGAACAACCACTCATGGAACACGATCCTCCAACCAAAAGCCATCATCCCCTTCCAAACCAGAAAGAAGTAGAAATACTGTCGGGGATCTGTTCCCCTTATCCACAAGTATAAAGGCACCATTCTCACCCAAGAGAAGGGTTCAAGATCTCTAATCCTTCAACTCTCTCTGTACGCTTTTAACCCTTTGTCAGAACCTTACTGACTTGATCGTCGGAGCCTCATTCCGGGACAACCTCCCGGATGACGACTGACAGTCTCATCTTCTTTGTTGTGATCCATAAGTTATTCATCCCCGCCCTCAGATAGACAGAGTTAGGCCGATGACATATCACAACAGTTGGTGCCATCCGGGCTTGCACTCAGTCCTGCAAAACCCACTCAGGAGCATCGGACCGAAAATGACGAACAAAGGACCGCAACGACAAGAAGGTGGCACCACTAGCCCGGTTGGACCAATGCAGTCCATCGACACTGGAAGGACAACTGCTAGCATAAACACCAACAACGCTGCTACGCGGCGGAATTCATCACTAGTTTATGGCGACCGACACCCGCCGCAACGACACATCCGGTCACGACGACCACCATGACGCCCCAAAGGGCACCAACCATACAATCACAACCAACAACTCATCAGTAACCATCTACGTGGCAGGTAGGGACCATCACATGGTGTTCGAGCACCATCACATCTACTATACAACCAATGTCTTCAGGTCAATTGTGTTCCCCGATGGCCGCCATGTCGCACCTCTCACTATTTGCACAACAACCGGCGTTCAGCCCATACTCCTACTACTACCAAGGCATGTACCCCAACACAGCTGCAAAACAACAACAATCAAGGCACACCGGTGCAAGGAACACAGTCACACAACATGGGTCCAGTAGAGTCGAGGTCACAGTCAGATCAGCTGGTGCATGCATATCCCACAATGGAAAAACCACAATGTAATTAATCTCTTTAAGTCACCAAATTAATATTAATTAATTTATGACTTATATTAATCAAATAACAATATTATTATTCCTTATATTATTCTCATAATATATTAATAATATTTATTCTCTCTTAATAAATCATCCTATCAAGTTGCTATGGTGAAGGCAACCCAAAAGGACCATGCACAATCGGGTCAAATACCTGCCTAATATAGTTGCAGCCTTAGACACTATTCCAACATGATCATCATAGTTAATGCCCCTTAAAGGGACTACATAGGCAACATGTTCTTAGTGATTTCCATCGATGGAAACAACCAAATCTTAACACCACCCTATGAAGTGAGAGCAATACATTGTGTATAATTATGATCCTGGTTTTAAAGGAATATCATTGGGAGGTTGGGATTTTAGGCATGATATCTAATATGGCCAATTCCACTTATATTACAATTAGACATGTCTTCCTAAATGCATGCCATCGTTATATTTCGGATCAGCCAAATTCTGTTGTTCCCAGCTTCATGGGCATTGTTTTTGGAATTTTATTATCAATATGCAATCTCGGACCAAAAAATCGAGTAGTGGATGTTTTGTTATCAGGGATATGAAAAGAAAAAAAATTGATTTCAAGGAGAGTTTGGTTCGCCTTCAACATGCTATTCTAAGGTAATGTCATTAGCTTTAAAAATTGGGTCATGATAAATAGTTAAGGATGTGCATCCTTAAGATGTGTTTCAATATAATAACTTGTAATCTTTTGACGTCTTTTAGGTTTTTCATGGCACGATAGTACGTTGGTATACTCGAAGTAATAAGAGAGGATATACTTATATTTGTGTGCATGTCTATATATATATATATATATATATATATATATATATATATATATATATATATATATATATATATATATATATATATATATATAATTAGGATCATATGTATATGAACAATTATTGTGTAAATGTGTAACAAATTCCTAGCCAATCATAAATTAAATATTTTTTGATTTTTAATTAATTATCTAGGGGTAGTTTTGGTATGGAGAATTTCTCTTCCTAAATGTAAGTATAATTAATTTTAAATAGACTCATTCTCTCTCATGTCTCTCACGTCGACCTTCTTTAACCCTAGTTGTTATGTGAAGCCTCCAATTCGATGTTACTTAACATGCTCCGATGGTTAACTCACAACAATGGACAAACCGTTTATCACAGCCAACATATCAGATTAACTATTTATAGAGCTCTATAGCTTACTTTTGATTTATGTATTCTCTCCCACGTTTTCAATGAGTTGAATTGTTGTTGTCCCTTCTTTTTCATTCTTCTATTAGGTAGTGGGTAATTGAACCTTTAACTGATTGTCAAAAGTGTTACTTAGGACATCCAAAAAACATAGATGTGTAAAGCCACATCCATCATCCGCTACCGCCGATGATCATTGTGTCAAAAACGTGGACAATGTTATGAAGAGTAATTGTTTGATGAAATGCTTGACTGTGATTTTCTTAGTTTCTAGGATTTTTCAAGTATTCCATTTTATCATTAATCATCCTTCTTGTTATATGGATTTATGGCGTTTTATGTAACTACTTTACATGTCTTGATTATGAAAATGTTGGATAATCCCGATTTAGTTATTATGATAGAGATAATTGATCTGAAGAGGTATCATAGTTTTCTTTATAGGAACTAGATGAAAAAACAATATCTTCTGGAATGTTGGATTTAAAATAAAAAAAAATACTAGCATTCTCAAGCACCTTGTTAAGACTCAGAAGTCTATGCTTCAACTCAATGTTCTTAATGTTCTTGGCTAGTGGTGCCCATGAGGTCAACATTTTTTTCCATTCTTTGTACTATTCACAGAACATCTTTACATATCTTCTTGTTATTATAAATAGACGCATATCAATGTTGAGTGTATTTTGTTGCCCAACAGTGCAAGATAATCTTTTTAGCGGATTCCCTTATCCATTAAAAGCAAATGACATTTGCATATGTTTTAGCTTGAGGGAAAATAACCGGTTATAAAATCAGGTAATCCAATTTTCAAAAAGTATTACTTGGATGGAGATAATGAAAAACGTTTTTTCACAGGACCGATGCAATAAAGACTTTAGGTTTGTTCTGTATTGCATCTTTTATTATTAGCATAGAAAAGGTTAGATATTTCTTAAAAGATATTTCTTTTGTTTATGAAGAAAGAGAACACTAATTCCTATATCTCACAGAATATTTACTGTCTTCATGCACAATATTATTAGAGCATCCATTAAAGGTAAAAAAGCACTAACAAAACAATATAGAGATATTTGCTAATTGCTGAGATTTTTTCTAATCTCTCATAGTTGAATTTTTCTAAGTGCTACTTTTGTTTTTTGTAATTAGGTTTCTGTTACTAGGATTAGAAATGGTTTTTTTTTTTGTTATTGCCTCTTTACATTATTTTTTAATTATGATTTTTTTTTATTTTAATCCTTTCATTTCTAGGGGAGAATTTTTCCACTTTATATTTTATGGTTCGTGATTCGTGATGCCATTTAAATGGGTTTAATTATTCTTTCGGGTGTTACTCAATCAAGGAAAAAATATCAAGAAGAGAAGTAGCATAAGATTGTATTCTTTCTATCTTGTAATTCTCTCATTCTTACGAGAATGTTAGAATAGTGCTTGTAACTTATGCTTTCGCTCATCTATTTCTTTTATTCTAAAGAGAATTTTAATTTTGTACTTTTATACTATAGTCATTCTCCTAAGAATAACATATTCTTCAATTATAATTTATTCTTTAGTAATTTTAGTTTTGTATTTTTAAATTTTGCCAGGGTGTTTTCTGTTTTTAAATTCTCCTAGAATGTTATCATAACACGTATATTTTGTCAAATTTTAATATAAATTTCTTAGTCTTGTATATTCGATCAAGAATGAAAATGTAGGTTGTAACGAAAATTTTACATTGTTTGAAGATTGGCACATATTCTGTTAAGAACGGTTTTTAAGTTTAATAGATATTTTTAGCCATGATGAAATATATTAAATTTAATTGCGAAAATTAGATTATAATTGAAATTGAAACAAATAATGGGGAAAGACTCTTCTCTTAATTGCAGTACATTCTATAATAAAATAAACACGAAATATCTACATATGCGGTTGCCCACGTTGGTTCATATATGGTTGCGACTGCATCTCGCCTTCGTCTGGGTGATTCCAGTTCTGGCGAGCTCGATAAAATCAAGGTTGAGCGGGATGATTTAAGGGCCAAGTTGTTGGCGTTAGAAGGTGAGAAGCGTTCATTCGAGAAGCTCTATGATCTCCTGGCAGGGGAGAAGGCATATCTGGAGGATAAGGTCGTTGCTTTGGACAAGTCAGTAGAGCGTTTCTCCCCGCATATCGAGGTGTTGGTGGAAGAGAAGAAGGTGCTTAAGTAGGGATGAGAAAAAGGACCGAACCGGCCGGAACCAGACCGGACCCGGGAACCGGCTTCGGCCAAAATCAAGAACTGAACCGGCCCGACGGTTCTACCGGTTCCCGGTTCCTGGTTCCTACCGGTTCTTGTTGTGTCTTCAAATGTTGAAACCGGTCCTCAAAAACTAGCATCATATAGTTCCGGTTTTTGCCGGTTCTACCGGTTCCCGGTTCCAAAAATCCACAAAAATAACGTCCCTGTCCCCGCCCGACCGGTTCCATCGGGTTCCGGTTCCGGTTTCGGTGCCGGTTCCGGTTCCGGCCGGTTCCCCGATCCATATGCTCATCCCTTTGTTTAAGGACCAGGTGGATCGCGCTAATACGCAGTTGGAGGAAGATATGGCAAAGAGGAAGATCATGGAGGATGATCTGGGGTGGCTGCTTCAGAAAGGAATTGTCTGTGTGGTGGACAAGGTGGTTGAAAGTTCTGAGTTTTTGATGGGAGTGAAGCGGATGAACATGGCGTGCATGGCCGCTGGTGTGGAGAATGGCAAGCAGGAGGTCTGAGAACATTTCATTGTTGGGAAGTTTGTCCCTAGGGAGGCAGTTGCTACCACGGAGCACATTCAGGAAATGCACACTATTGTGAAAGCGTTTATAGAGGCAAACTTTTCCTCCTACCTCCGCCTCGGCAAGCTCGACATGGCAGGCTTTCGGCAGTTGTGTGATGACTCTGACGTCGAGGATAGTCAGGTCGAAGGCGACTCTTCTCATGCAGGTGTTTCCCCTAGTAAGTGATGGCTTTTATTTCCTCTTTGGATATTCTAAAACAATGTTTATTTTAGTTTGGTATTTAAATAATGTTTCACTGTTTTTCTTTGGCCCTGCGTGATCTTTGTGCAAATCCCAGGGGGTTATCTAGATAGACAATTGATCTTAAGTATGTTAAATTTACCTTCTTTTGTCTGTTACACTATCGTTTTGTGATGTCCTTGTGTTTGATGATTTATGTTGTCCATCTTTTGCTTGATTTCTTCCTAGAGGCTAGTGTCACCCTTTTTGGGGTGGTTGTTATTTGTTTTGATGAGTTTTGGTGATCCAGAGCATCTGAGCCTATTGTTTTTCCTTTGACCCGACCTCATATTGTGAGGTTTTGGTTAACTTTTAGGTGCGGGCCCTAGTTGGTCTGCTTCATTTGAACACCCCCTTTTTAGCTAAAGGACTTTGTTTTGCGGTCTTTTTCTATACCCCGGGCCAAGGAGACTTGCGCTCTGGCCCTTGTTATCCGAACCAGACTGAGATCGTCACCTTGAAATCTGGGAGTTTATGTGTTTTGAGGGAAAGGTTATGATCCTGTAAAGTATCTTGTTTTTCATGGTCAGGAGTTGTGGCTCTACTGAACTTGTTGACATGTTTGTTAGGGGAAATTATGAGCCCTTGAGGCTTATAACTATGTTTTCCTCCATAATTTTAATGTTATGCGGCACAGGTGATCAGCCCGTGTTTGTTTTCCGTTTGTACAAAAGTATATTGATACTTGTTCGTTCTAAATTTTCATTGCATATATATTTTGTTTGATGTCTTGGAGACACCTACATCATTTAGGTAGGTAGCGGGGGTTCTATAGCTTATTTTATTCTACTTCTAGGTCTTGTGTTGGCTAGTTGCAGTGTGATTATCCGGTGGGAGTTTGATCGCATAGCCCCTTCTCCTGATTCCTTCCAAGCTAGGACCATTGGCATGGGCCCTGGGGCTCCTAGGTCATGGCAGCCTCCTGTCCATATCTGCTTTTGCAGGGTGGTTCCCTGTCTTTCCCTCCCTCCCGTCCTTTGTGATCCTTGGTATTGTTTGTTGCTAGGCTTCTTCTTCGTGCTTTTTATCTTCACTTCGTGAAGGCGCGTGGGCATGCTTAGTGGTATCCAACCCCTGTTGGTGTTCATGTTATCAATACGTGTTGTATCTGGAGCGGTAATGTTGTTGCTACCGCACCCTCCCTCCCCCCTCGGGGCTACATGCCTGAGGCTTGCGTTCGTTCTTTTTATCGGAGTGTGGGCATCTTTCCTCTTGCCTTTTACTGTTTTCGGATGGGAGTATCATGGTCCGACTTCTTTTTAGGATGCGTGCGGTGGCCTATGCGGCGATTTCCCGGATTGGCCTTGCTCGTGTGTTAATGGTTGTGACTGTTGCTGAACCTTTAGTTGTTCTAAACTTGACCGTTCCATGTATTGTTGATGGGATAGCCTGTAATTGGAAGAGAGTCGGACGCCCGAGGATTATATCGTTATCGGATCAATGCTTGACTACCGAGAACTCGATTATCATGGTTACTTGTTCCTTCCCATCGACACTGACTATAGTCAATGGTAGGTTTATGGTGCCAAGTGGCCACAAGTTGTGTCCCGTGAAGCTAACGACTAGTGCCTGGACTGAGGGTTTCAGGTTCCTTCTTCAACTTTGCGGGAGTTGCTTGAAACAGTGTTCGTAAATGATATTGATGCTGCTACCTCCGTCAACTCAGGCTCGCCAGGTCTTCGGTTGTATGACTGTTACGGGGTTATGATTGGATTTATTAGGTCCTAGTTGGGCACTTGCGGGTCTGATGGCGAGAAACTGATCTTTGAAGTGTCTTTGGGAGGATTCGCATCGCCTTTGGCCAGCTGTTGGTACTTGTCCCGATCCTTTGGTCTATTGTGAAAATCTCCTATTTTTTGATTGGTTGTTTTCCTACTTCCTTACGGGTTCTCCCATATTTTTGGTCAGCTTTGAACTTTGACCGTGGGTTCCTTGATATTTTTGTTAGGTCTCCTTTCAATTTCTTGTCTGCTACTTCTCTTTTGAGTATCATACATTCTCTAGTGTCGTGTGTTTTGTTTTTGTGGTATTCGCAGTATTTTCTTTTTTCCTTCTCCATCCGTTGTGGGGTTTTTTCAATGGTGTGTACTTCCGACCCGTGGCTCCTCGATTGTCTTTAACGAACGGGCATAATCTGCAGGAGAAATGTCTCAAATGTCTGCTCTTTTTGTTGTGGTTTCCATCGTTGCGCTCTTTATGGCTATGGCGAGAGTAGGAGTCAGTTGATTCTTGTTTGAGGTAGGGGTTCGCTACGGCCTTTAAATTTTCTTGCTTGTGTTCTTCCACTTTGACCTGTCAAAGGTATTTCTTGATCCTGTATTTAAGCTCATCTCTGGATTTCGGTATTGTGCCTTGCATTTTCCTTGACAGGGGGCCTGGGAGTAGCCCCTGGGTGAAGGCGCCTGTGACTAAGAATTCTTCATGGCTTGGGACGCTTAATGTTGCTAAGGTGAACCGAACATAATATGCTTAGATGGACTCTCCCTCCTTTTGCTTGCATACCATGATCGAGTTGGCATCTCCTCTGACTTTTCTCAACTGCATGAAATTGTGGATGAATAGATGTCTCAACTGTTCAAAGCTAGAGATGTTTCCCAGTCATAACGCCTTGAATGACTTGTTGGCGTTTCCTGACAATGTGATTGGGAATTAGGTGCAGGTGAATCTCTTGTCCATTCGAAGCGATGTCATCGTCCTTTCATAAGTGTCTTTGTGTTCATCGGGACTTATCGTGTCGTTGTATTTTGGGATATTTGGGATCATAGGGGAATGTGGTAATATTAATATTAATTTCGTATCAAATGTTAATTACATTTATCTATTACACGTTTCTACTACTATCTAATCTATGCTAATATCATCCTTCAGCCCAATACTCCTAGCATGCTGCAAGTGCTTAACCCTACTCAGTCCCTTCGTAAGCGGATTTGCTGGATTATCTTCCGATGATATCCTCTTCACTACGAGTTGTCCTTCTTCTACACGATGTCTAATAAAGTGGTATTTTCTGTCGATGTGTCTAGATCTACCATGATCCCTTGGTTCCTTGGTCAAGGCAACCGCTCCTTCGTTATCACAGAAAATCTCCATGGGCTCCTTTATGGCAGGTACAACTCCAAGATCACCGATGAAGTTCTTCAGCCATATTGCCTCCTTCGACGCTTCGCTCGCTGCAATGTACTCTGATTCTCATGTTGAATCAGCTACGGTTTCCTGCTTAGAACTTTTCCAAGTCACTGCTCCTCCATTTAGGGTAAAGACCCAGCCCGACTGTGAATGGTAGTTGTCCCTGTCGGTCTGAAAACTGGCGTCACTATACCCTCGCACCTTCAAGTCATCACTCCCTCCGAGGACTAAGAACCATTCCTTCGTCCTCCGAAGGTACTTAAGGATATTCTTCACCGCAATCCAATGGGCTCTGCCAAGGTTCCCTTGATATCTACTAACCATGCTCAAAGCAAAGGCTACATCAGGGCGAGTACAAGTCATAGCGTACATGATTGAGCCAACTACGGAAGCGTATTGTACTCGGCTCATTTATGCTATTTCAGCTTCGGTACTCAGACTTTGAGTCTCACTCGACTTGGCATTACTTTGTATCGGTAATTCTCCCTTCTTCGAGTTTTCCATACTAAAACGTTTTAGTACCTTCTCTAAGTAAGTGTTCTGACTAAGTCCTATTAGTCTCTTACTTCTCTCTCTTACTATCCTTATTCCCAAAATGTAAGAAGCCACTCTGAGGTCCTTCGTAGCGAAGCACTTCCCGAGCCAGGACTTAACTTCCTGCAGAGTCGAGATGTCGTTTCCTATGAGCAATATGTCATCGACATATAGAACGAGGAAGCTAACTATACTCCCACTGGCTTTGACATATACACATGATTCATCTTCGCTTCGTACAAATCCAAACTCTTTGACTTTCTCATCGAAGCAAAGATTCCATCTGTGAGACGCTTGCTTAAGTCCATAAATGGCCTTCTCAAGCTTACACACTCTATTCGGATGCTTCGGATACACAAACCCCTCTGGCTGAGCCATGTAAACATCCTCAGCCAACTTTCCGTTAAGAAAAGCGGCCTTGACATCCATTTGCCAAATCTCATAATCATTAAATGTGGCAATCGTTAACATCACTCTAATAGATTTTATCTTCGCAACTGGTGAGAAGGTCTCATCGTAGTCAACTTCGGGAGTTTGAGTAAAGCCCTTCACGACCAATCGCCCGAGATGGTGCCTCCTCTAGTGGGACCAAAGTTGATCCTGCTAAGCCCTGCCCTAACCCAAAGGAGGCAGAGTGCCACCACTGCCACAAGATAGGACATTGGAAGAGAAGCTGCCCAGAGTACCTGCAAGCCATCAAGGAAGGAAAGACCAAGCCATCTTTCGCAGGTATATACACAATTAAATCTAACGATTCTAAACATGATATTTCTTAGGTTCTTGATACCGGTTGCGGTTACCACATTTGTTCTAATGTGCAGGGACTAAGAAGAAGTAGGGATGTGGAGCAAGGAAGGATCAATCTAATCATGGGGAACAGAAGATCGTCGCCTGTGACCAAGATTGGAGTGTATTCTTTAGTGCTTAGGAATAATTTATGTTTAGATTTGAACAATTGTTGCTATTCGCCAGAAATGGCTAGAAACATCATTTCATTTCATGGTTTGTTTAGACAAGGTTTTAGATTCTCTTTTAATAATGAGAATGGTTCTATTTTAGCTTATCTAAATGGTGTCTTTTATTTTGAAGCTATACCATGTAATGGAATATATGAAACTGTTATGATTGTTGATAACTTAGGAAATGATGTTTTGAACATAGATTCTTCCAATAGTATGGATAGAGCATCCTTGTGGCATTGTCGTCTTGGACATGTCAACAAGAAACGCATAGCCCAACTCCAAAAGGATGGAGTGTTGGAATCATTCGACATTAGGGAAGATGACACGTGCGAGTCTTGTTTACTTGGAAAGATGACTAAGTCACCCTTCACGAGTACGTGTGAAAGGGGTGAGGGTCTATTGGACCTAATACATACCGATGTATGTGGGCCGTTTAGATCAACCACGAAGGATGGGAACCGCTTCTACGTGACTTTTACCGATGACTATAGTAGATATGGGTATATCTATTTGATCAAGCAAAAGTCAGAAACTTTTGAAAAGTTCAAAGAGTTCAAGAATGAAGTGGAGAATCAATTGGGTAGGAAAATCAAGATGCTTCGATCCAATCGAGGAGGAGAGTACCTAAGTCTTGAATTCCACGATTATCTCAAGGAGTGTGGAATAGTTTCACAATTGACGCCTCCTAGGACACCACAGTTGAATGGTGTGGCAGAAAGGCGTAATCGAACCTTGTTGGACATGGTTCGCTCTATGATGAGTCGTGCTTCACTACCTATCTCTTTTTGGGGGTATGCCTTAGAGACTGCCGCCCATATCCTTAACCGAGTCCCTACTAAGAAGGTTGCCAAAACACCTCACGAGATGTGGATAGGGAAAGCTCCCTCGTTAGCACATATCAAGGTTTGGGGTTGTGAGGCTTTCGTAAGACGAGATACTCACGACAAGCTCGAACCTCGTAGTGAGCGATGTATTTTCATCGGCTACCCGCAGAAATCCTTTGGATATCTCTTCTATAGACCGAAGGACAATGTTGTCTTTGTTGCGAGGAGATGAGTTTTCTGAGAGCGAGAACTCATAAGCCAAGGAGACAGTGGGAGGCAGATCGAGCTTGAAGAGATTCAAGAGTCGATAGATAAAGGAACCTCTACTGCTGGCACTCAACCCGAGGAGGAAACTCCGGTTAAACCGATTGACGAATCCTTACCTCTTAGACGTTCCGATAGAGTTAGAGTTCAACCCCAGTTTTATGGTTTTTATATTACTACCGAAGGGGACATGTATATTAGTGATGGTACACTAATAAATCTTGATGAACCTAATAGCTGTAGGGAAGCCATGGCAGACCCGGAGTCTGCAAAATGGAAAGAGGCAAGGGTTGCTGCGACGTTCATGAGTACTTATGAACTGGTTTTGAGCATTGGAACAAACCCGCGCTTGCTAGAATCACCTTATGGAATATGATATAAAAGGGTGAACGCAAGACGATAATATCATATAGTCTTAAAACCTAGATATATGGTTTGTTATTTGTTAAGTGGTTGTACATTGATAATGCGAAAACGCATCAGTAACTCGATGTTATAAAATGCATTGTTGTGTATAGTTGATTAATGAATAAGTAAATGCATATAAGTCGAAGTTTATCTGTAACTTTTATCCTAAGTAGGTAAAAGCGATATCTCGGCCGCTCGATGATTTGATTTGACTTATGTGCCGGGCCCGGTCAGAACTGAATTGATGTGTTCGATTAAGTTTTATGTCAAATAAATCAGAGATCGAGAAACCTAAATGCTTGACTGATCATTCCATAGAATTGTCAGCATGATATCTAACAGAGGACTGTACGATCCCTTATCTAAAGGACAAGATTGATTAGATCAGAGTTTGACACCGTCTTTGAGAGCTACGATTGCAAATCGAATTGTACTTGTGCATATAGTTACTAGACTTATCCAAGTGGGAGACTGTTGGAATAGTGTCTAAGGTTGCAACTATATTAGGCAAGTATTTGACCCGATTGTGCATGGTCCTTTTGGGTTGCCTTCACCATAGCAACTTGATAGGATGATTTATTAAGAGAGAATAAATATTATTAATATATTATGAGAATAATATAAGGAATAATAATATTGTTATTTGATTAATATAAGTCATAAATTAATTAATATTAATTTGGTGACTTAAAGAGATTAATTAAATAAGAGGGTATAAACTGTCAATTGTTTGATAGTTAAACTTTAGACTGTAAATCCTTATTGGATAGAGAATGGACGAATTCTAGAAGCTAAGGATAGCTTAAAATTGTCTAAGGATATCTAAGGAAAGGATATGGATTGCTTTAAGAGAAGATTATCCAACTAGGGTTTAAGTTGTAACCCTTAAGGAGTCTACAAGTATAAATAGACCCTATGGCAAAGGGAAATTGACACTTCATTAAGAATAAAGAATCCTTGGCCGAATTTCCTCCCCTCTCCTCTCTCTCAAATCATCCTCCTTGCTATTTGGTGTTTGTAAGCCATTAGAGGAGTTACAATTGTGACTCTAGAGCTCCAAGACAACAAGATCAAACAAGAGATTCAAAGGTATGATTCTAGATCTGATTTTGTATTGTTCTTATACCTAATTAGTCATTAGAAGTCTTGGATTCAAAGCATGTTTAATTAGAAAGCCTAGATCCAAGCATTAGGGTTTTGCATGCGCACATAGGAAAGTTCTTATGGCTAAAACCCATCAGATCAATCATAATTATATTAATGAATCGGCAATTACAAACAAACTAGTGTTTTGCTAAAGTTGGATCTTACCACACAACCTACAATGAGAAAGGAAAACTTAAACCGGTCACTGTCATCGTTCTTGATATGGGTAACTATTACGAGATTGGTGTTTTCAAGATTGTAACAGTAAAAGTTGAGAATGACAAAACTTTTTTTATGATTTCATCTTGATGAACTTATTTTTAGTTGTAGATAATCTATATCCGTGGTGATAAAATATGTACGTATAACCCCTACCCAGTCCAAAATGTGTGTTCGGAATATCAGATCGATCTATTTCTGTCTAATCCATGTCAGTAGTTACATCCAAAATGCATTTTCTAAAAAAATAAGTTTGGAATGTCAGATTCCGACCAAATTTAAGTCGCATCATATCAACTCCCATACCATCCGGATTGTTTTAATTGTAGTCTAGAACAACATGTTCCTTACTCGGTGATCATTTCGATAATCAACCAAAAAGTTGGTCATTTCCATCAACATTCCAATAACTAGTGATCATATTTGTAAATGTGCCTTTGTAAGTCAACTTAGTGAATAGGACAAGGAATAAGAGAAAATAGTGTACTCAATAGGTTGTAGGATTTTGGGTTTGTACATTTCATACTTTCTTAATATATTTTAGTTTAATAATTTTTTATATTTTTTTTTCCGTTTGTAGTTGTTTTTCAATAAAAACATATATTTCTCTCCAACGACTTTCTTCTCTTGTATATAAACTATATTTTCATTTCCTGTAGCTCCAAAAAAAAGTTAAGTTGAACTTCAATCTGCCATATGACAATATTTTCAATATTTTCATTTCATATGACAATTCAATTCTCAACCTTCCCATACATCCCTTTCAATCTGCCATTTTCCATGTACAATATACATCACTTTCCGAAAATTTTGAAACAGTAACCTGTTTTTGCAATTTTAAAAATTAACTCAACTGCAAATAAAGTTATGTTATGATTGATATTTACATATTGAAAGAAACAACAAGTTTGGGCTAAGCTGTAATATTACTTAATATATACGTGTAGTAATGAAAATTCTCTCTCTACATACACATATATGTGCATGCGGATGTATGTTCTCTATATATACAATGATGAATGGGGTAAAGGCATGAGAGACCAAGGGACACAGAAGACAGCCTTTCGCACATAATTATTGATTGAGCATAGTTCTCCAGTGCGCTCTCTTCACCAAAATCCAATAAAGATATGGATTTTGGTTACCATAGGAGGCGCCTTTTGTTGACTTGTGCAATCTTTCTTCTACAATTGCAGCTTTTTCTTGTTGTAACGTTGGCTAAAACACAAGTATCTTTGTCTTCATCCTATAATACCAGTAGTACTACATTAAGGGGGAGAGAGTTATTGGGGTGTGATATCTTCAGAGGAAAATGGGTAGTTGATAATTCATACCCACTCTATGCAGCTTCAAGCTGTCCCTTCATTGACTCTGAGTTCGATTGTCTTAAACATGGTCGCTCAGACACCCAGTATCTCAAGTATGCTTGGCAACCAGACTCCTGTAAACTGCCCAGGTACATATATCCTCCACCTCTCTCCTTCTCTCCTATTGGCTAGATAAAGTAGCTAATGTAGAAATTTATGGTATTTGGGATCTTTCTGAAAAAAAAAATGTCGTTGTAGTCTTTTAAAGAGAAGGGGTGTGACTGGAATCATTTATGTCGTGCAAAGGAACAATTCAGCATAGAGAATTAAATTCCATGCCTGTCTATGTCAAGTTTCCATATGGAAACAGTTCGGTTTAATTTCTTCGTAGTGCTGTAAATGAGTTCACTACAAAGTACAAAGATGTGGAACTTAATTACTTCACCCTCATGAAAACTGAAATGTTTTAACATGGGTAAATAATCATGTTTAGTGCTTGATTAGAAAAACAAAAATACTTTATGCTAATATATATATAATAAAAAATACGGAATCATTGGACCAATGTTGATTCTTTAATGATGAAATGATATGATTCTCACTTTTAGTTTAATTAACTTATACACCTTTAATAAATTGACGCTATTAATCTCCTGTCAACATGATCGTTTATTCGTTCTTATAATATATATTTTCACATATGATTGATGGTTACTTTGTAACTGAAGTATATTATTGGTCAATTAAATAAATTACTTTCCTTTTTTGTTTGATTAGGATTCTAGTGTTTGGTATCATGCAAATATATAAATTCCAAAGTAAATGTATTTTTCTGACCAATATACAATAGAGGATAAGAATTTTTTTTCCATGTCTAGTTATTATTATTATTTCTATTACCTACGCAATAATGGCAACACTTGAAATTCATGGGGTTTGAATTTCTAATACATGTGAAATTTATATAGGTTCAATGGGTTGGATTTGCTGAACAAATGGAGAGGGAAGAAGGTGATGTTTGTTGGTGACTCATTGAGTGAAAATATGTGGGAGTCCATGGCTTGTTTGCTTCATGGATCTGCGCCCAAATCCAAGTATTCTTTTCTGCACAAAGACTCAATTACATCCCTTACTTTTCAGGTAAGCCCTTATATATTGCCCTCTAGTCAATTCACATATTGTACTATGAAGACGATGTATCAAAGTTATAAACCCTCAATTTTATTAAATAAACCTCAATGTCACTTCTTTCTTGTCAACTTGATAATGATTAAGTTTTTTTTTGAGCTCTTTTTTAAATTAGTTTATATAATTAGTATTTTTCTTTTTGTATTTATTAAAATATTTATTCATATTATTTAAATTCATTTTATGATGCAACATATTTATTTTCTTTTAATTAAATCATTAATATCCATTTTTTCTTTTTAATTAGTCATTGTGATTAAACTTGCGTTAACTCAAATAATTGGTTGGCAATATTTCCTAGCTAGTTTATAACACATAAGAATTTTTTGTTTGTAACATGAAAAACTGACCGGAAACATTATAATTCAAAATTTCCTAGTTTATAAAACTAAAATTTTCTAAATTATGATTCAAAAAATGACTTTTTGAAAAAAAAATAATTTATAAAACAAAATAATAGGTACATTATATAGTCAAAATAGTAATGAAAACATAACTAATAAATAAATAAATAAATAATATAAGTTTTAATTAGTTCATTTGTAATGATAAATTAATATTAGATCTCCTAGATTGTACTTGAAATTCAATAAATTAGTATATCAAAATTCCATTTTTAATACTCAAAACCATTTTGTTTATATAGCGTATGTAGCATACTAACTTTGAAAACAAAATATATCATATTTTTTTTTATATGTCAAAATAAATATTAATGGGTTAGAAATACGTAAAATATATAATTTTTTTCAAGCACGTACATCATATTTGCAACTATACGGACGTTTTAATATGTACGTGGCCCCTTTTTTTTAAGAAATGCCGCCAAATTTGAATAATTAATTATTCTTAAAAAAAATATTATTAACAACATATATTTATATTTAAAAAAAAAAAAAAAAAAACTCAACATCATAAATTAAGTAACGATACATACGTATTAAAGTTGATTGATTACACCAATTCATAAAAAACCAAGTAATAAAAACTCCCAAAAGGAGTTTTTTTTACCACCATCTATTGATTTAATGTCGGAAACTGGAACTATAAAAACTGTAAAAAGAACCATCTTCTTGTGTCAGTTGTGGTTATATAAGCCAGTGTTAGATGACAGCAAAATTTAAATTAAATAATTGATATGCATATGACATGATTAGTCGACTCCAGATTACGAAATACAACAGTAGCTAGAGTAAAACGTTTTGTCACTATTCAGTCATTTATTTTACATATCTCTTTGCAGATTAGTTTTCCTGATTTAAAAAAATTCATTATATATTATTTTCTTGCCATGTAAATAAATATGTATTATACTCAGATAAGTACATCCACATTAATATTGTCCTGATTGAGAAGCTAGAATATGAAATAGCCGAGCAAACATGTTTGTTAATTTCTGTGGATGTAAGTCTTTGATAGCTAGACCTTCTACCTACTGCCATGTCTTTGTTTCTATTACCAAGTTGTCGGCAGAAAAGGTCAGCTAAGAAAGGACACAAGCATAAAGGAGATGAATACGAAAATGCTTTAGAAATGGCATATTAAATAAATAAAATACACCTAACATATTCAGTAGTGAGACTAGCAAGCACAATCTTTACATCCATAGATTTACTTAAAATATCAATTCATAGTCTTTTCATATATACAAATATTTAAACAAGTATTTTTAAAAGATAAGGTATATGATGAAGACAAAAGAAAACAGACAACAAGGTTCACAAGTGCGTTCTCATTCTGGAAAGTAGTTACTAAATGATTGCAAAAAAGTGTTTCTCCTTCTCAACCCTTTTATGTTGGAAATAGCAACCTTTGTTTTGGTTGTTTTTATTTTTTGTGGTTAAAAAGACATGTGGCGTCACGTTTCTTTTTTGTAACAAAAAATTGATATAATTTCATAATAATCTAGAGATATTGAGGTCGAATTTCATCTATGAATCTCAAATTTAATACTAGCTACTACTACTACCCCGTACAATATAGATGAAAATGAAGAAATTCTGAAGTGTTTCATGTGTTTAACAATTAATGAATAAATCTGCAGGGTTATGGAGTAACAATATATTTATATCGCTCTACATATTTGGTCGATATTGTAAAAGAAAGCATTGGGCGTGTACTCAAATTGGATTCTATTCAAGGTGGTGATGCATGGAAAGGAATGGATGTGCTAATTTTCAATTCATGGCATTGGTGGACACACAAGGGACACATACAACCGTATGAATCGCATTAATAACATTTATATATATAATACTAATAGTATGATGATCTCGCATGTTAATGTTATGTGCTATTTGGACAGATGGGATTATGTGCAATCCGGATCAAAAGTATCAAAAGATATGGATCGACTAGAGGCATATTATAAGGGCATGACAACATGGGGAAGATGGGTTGATCTCAATGTCAATCCATCAAAAACCAAAGTATTCTTTCAAGGGATCTCTCCTTCACATTACCAGTAAGTGCTTCACCCAACAATAAGCCAGAATATTCTTAAAAAGTTTATAACTTGTAGCATCAGGAAAGGAATATGTGAAAATGTGTGTCTTTTAGAAACGATAGTCTATTTATTTTTAATTTTCTTTTCAAAATCAGGGGAAGAGAGTGGGGATCATCATCAAAGAATTGTCGTGGAGAACTACAACCACTACAAGGATCAACATATCCAGCTGGATTACCTGAAGCTCAAGGTGTTTTGAACAAAGTTCTTGGGAGTGTAAAGAAACCAGTTTACTTGCTTGATATCACAACCTTATCCCAATTGAGAAAAGATGCACATCCCTCATCTTATGGTGGTGGCTCAGGCACAGATTGTAGTCACTGGTGTGTACCCGGGCTACCTGATACTTGGAACCAACTTTTATATGCAAGCTTTAGTTAATTGATAGATTGATGTAATTTGTCTCATTAAATATTTGTGCTATGTAAACTGTACGTATTTGCATCCGATTGAAGTGTGAAAAGTTATTAATTTCAAAGCCGATTAGTGTTTCAGGGGTAAAGTATTATTTTGGCTAATGTTGGAGTATATATTGTCCTGAATTCAAACTCTGACGTCTGAACTGCACATCTTTATTAAAAGCCTGCCTTTTCCTTGATCAACATTATGCTTTATCGGTAAAATGTAGGGTTTGGTATGTGTAACATCCTAATTTGGGGCCTAAATAATTTAGGTTATTTAGTTAAATAAAATTATAATACTAATAACATAATTAATTAATAAAAATAAAAGAGGATAAATAGATGAAATAAATAAATATATAAAATAATTTTATAATTATTAAATGAGTAATTAGTTAGAAATATAAAGAATAATTATGAATTTTGATAATTTGGACATTAATCTAAAAATAAATAAGTAAGGGCTAAAACATCAATTATCCAAAATTGTGACAATTAGTCTCAACTTGACTTAAGGACTAAAGTGAGAAGAATTTTATATAGAAAGGGTTAGTTTGAATCATAAGAGTGTTGACCAAGCTTCTAGGTTAACTAGGGGATCATTTGAGAGGATAAGCGGATGACGGAGCTTAGTTGCCAAGTCCCTAAAACATCATGATTTATGATTTGAATAGACGATGAACAAGTCATGATCCTATGAATATATGAAAGTAATTTATAGACTTGCATTAAGTCATTAAAAGCTTAAGACATAATAGTTGTTAGTTGATGTCATTTGAGTTTGCCTTGAAATGAACTCTACTGACATTAAGTGCTTAAATCATTAAGTCAATTTTGAGATATAAATGAGTTTAATTCAAATATTGATATTAAGACTTATTTTATCCATAAACACTAATTGGTTAAATCTAGGAATGTTTGGATGCAAATGGAGAAAAGAACAATGCTAAAATGAAAACAAAAATGGATATGACAACAACTAAGTTGTAGGCATCCAACCTCTAGAATAAGAGGTATTCATAACGCCTAGTTCCTAGTACGTATTTAACTTACATTTATTCCATTTTATAGAGCAACTCGACGAGTTGGGAGCCCAAAACTCATCGAGTAAAGATCATAAGGTCCGCGTAATTTAAGTAACCTACTCGATGAGTTGGGAGGCCTCAACTCGACGCGTAGGCCGACAGGGATGAAACCCTAATTTCCGGGGTTTGCACCTTATTTAAACGTCTTAAACCTTTCATGTTGGCCTTATTTCCAGCCTCCAAGTCCCAAACACTAAATCTTGAAAACCCTAAAGCCATTTGAGTGTTTGTGAGCTATTTTTGAGTGTTTTGGTGTGTATTTGAAGCTATTGGAAGAAGGAAGAGCTTAGAGACCTAAGAAGGAGTTTGTAGATCCATAACCCTTGCTTCAACCACGACATTTTGCTGGTATAAAGCTTAAACCTTGCTTTATGGTCATTTAGATCTCCATTTTTGAAGTTCCTTTCTTATTTTGGTCCGAATGATATGATTCTTGGGATTGGGACGTCCCAAGTAGAGAGCACTTCAGATCTAGGGCCTTAAGGGGTTTTCATGGCATAAAGGTGCCAACTTTATGGCTATGGAAGTCCCATGCAACCTTTAGACCATCATGTTGGTCTTTTGAAGCTTCTAGGGCCATGCATGTGGATAAAGTTTAAGACTTTACGTGATTATTTAGTCCCTAAAGTCCAGATCTATAACCTCATGGTCTATCTTGTAGTTTGGTGGTCTTTGGATGAAGACTTTGGCCTTTTGGGTTAGGGTTTGAGCTTAATCTCATTAGGAAGGGTATTGATGGGTAAAGTTGGAAACTTTACCCTTCTAAGGGAATTTTCAGTCTAGATCTGGAATATGAGACTTGGATTTGAAGAATAAGGGCTTAATGCAATTAGAAGGGTTGACAGACTGATAAACTTGATGAGTCCATAAGGGAACTCGGCGACTTGGTTTGGAATGTTCCCGATTCTGTTGAAGAAACTCGACGAGTCCATAAGGGAACTCTACAAGTTGAACTGCGAAACTCCTGGTTGAGAAGTAGGAACTCAGTGAGTTGGAGTAAAACTCAACGAGTTAGATCGCAATTTCACGATACTGTGATTTATGGTAACTCGACAAGTTGAATGGTAAACTCGACAAGTTGAGTCAACTTAGAGCGTTGACATTGACTTGACTTTGACCATAGTTGACCCTAAAGGGGTATGAGTAAGAATGGTATCTAAGGGGTTGTTTTGATTCGAGGAGCGTGTAGAGCTGATTCTGGGATAGAGACATTTCAGCTATTTAAGGTGAGTTTCCTTTTGGATTGAACAGGTCGAAGGCACCAATTCTGACCCATATATGTTATGTGTGCTAATTAGTAGCTAAGTGTGGGTAGGGCTCGTATCTTAACATTGCTTGAGTATGAATATGGAATGGATTGGCAGATTTTGGTTATAGTTGTTGTTTGTGTCATACTTGTATGTGTGCTTAGTTAGTTGAGTGTGTGCAAGGCACGTATCTCATTATTAGTTGAGTGTGGGAGAGGCCTGTATCTTATTATTAGTTGAGTGTGGGCGAGGCCCGTATCTCATAGATAGCTTAGTGTGGGCGAGGTTCGTATCTTATAGATTGTTTAGTGTGGGAGAGGCCTGTATCTCATAGTTAGCGGAGTGTGGGCGAGGCCCATATATCCTATTTAACCGAGTGTGGGTGGGGCCCGTACCTCCTAGTAGCATGATTATGTGTATGGTATGTGGTAGTTTGGGGGAAATTCACTAAGCTTCATGCTTACAGTTTACAGTTTTGGATTCAGGTACTTTCGGTAGTAAAGGGAAGAGCTCGGGATGACTGCATTGCACACACCATGATGTTTAGCCTAAGATGTTTACTCTAACATATTTGACAGATGTTTTGATATGAGATGCTATTACTTATTTTTCGATGAGATGATTTTGATAACTATGGTCTTATTTATGATTTAAAAATGAAAATTTTTGGTCATGATTTTTGGGATGTGTTAAGTTGGTATCAAAGCCTTGGTTTGAGGGATTCAGGCACACTCCCGGGTGTGTCTAAACTCAAACTGAGGACTTGGTATGAAAAGTTTCAAAAGAAAACCATTTTTATAAAAAGCATTTTGAAAAGAGAAAAGGGTGTGGTGCATACAATCAGCCGAGCTTAAATAAGTTCTCATAAATTACCCATACACGTTTATGGTATGATATGAATTGTCAATTGTGAATATGTGAACTGCATGGTAGATTAGGGCTAAGGATCTAGAAAAGGTGCCTTGTATGCCTACTGTATGAGCTTATTGAACTACATGCTAGTACTGATTAGTCAGTGATATGATGTCCTGAATAGGATATGCTTGATTATGGTTGCTCAATGCTCAAATGCTGCTTGCTTTGTGATTTTAGGAGTCCTAGATATCTTTAACTAACTAGTAAACGAATACGCTAAGTTACATATTACGAGGACTAAATAATTTCAGAAGGCTAGGTTTAGCCTTATTGCACAACTCTTGTTTGAGTCCAACCATTGTAAGGAGAGACCTCTCATTTGAAGAATTATTTGGTCTTAGTAATATGTAATGGTATTCGAGAGCTAGTTAGGGGAAGGTAGCATGGACTTCTTATGCAACTGATAACGGAGATTTCCCTAGGGCAAGCCTAGGATGAGATTAGCATTCAGAGCAGTGGTAGTGAAAGGGACTTGGTGGATTCAAGGCAATTCTTGAGGAAAGTATGGATAGATGTGGAAGGTAGTATGGGCCCGTACTACTGAAAGCAGAGGATCCGTACTCGAGTCAATGAGGGCTGAGATGAAACCAGGGAACTTGTAGCATGTATGATCCCTCGAGTTATGATGAGTATTCTAATGATTCTTATGGTGTATTTTAAGTATGGTGACACTATGCACTAGGCCAGTTGGCAGCTCTGGCGAAGGCGAGGGATCATGCTCGGGATCTGGAGCTGTGCAACTCGATGAGACGATGACCATATGAGTAGGGGTGTTCGTTTGGATGGATCGGTCTGATCCAATCCAATCAAGTAAATCCAAATTGATTTCGGTTTTCAAAACATGGATCCGAATTGTCCAAACAAAATTCAAATCCGATCTGATCCTATCCAATTACAATTCAGTTGGATCGGTTTTTATAATTCAGTTTTCAAAAATCCAAACATTTTAAAACAACATATAATTATAATATTACCCAACTATATACAAGAAGCAAAAACAGATAATTTTGTTGTGATTTGAAATTTATAAACAACTAATAAGAAGATATATTATAGTTAAATATTTTATAGATACAAAACTTTTGAGAGAAAATGCATATTAATGTTTTTTCTATCGGGTGAAACATTTTGAACCTTTTTTGAAAAAATAAATTACAAAATTAATAAATAACTATAGATATATATTATAAATAGATAAATAATAAATTTTTATTCGATTTTTTTGGACTATTCGGTTCTTATTTTATAAACCAAATCCAATCCAAAATAATAATTTGGTTTTATATAAAATCAATCCAAAAATCTGAATATCCGAACCAAATAGTCCAATTCAAATTGTCAAATTGGATAATTCTGTTTTATTCGAATGGTTAACAGCCCTACATATGAGGGAGTTCATCTCATCTAAGATCACGCGCAACATCATTGACCAGACTCCTATGATCTTCCGTACAGTCAAGGAGGGCATTTTGGAGATTTTGGATGAGAGACTGGGTGCATTCCGCACTGAGATGGCGGCCATGATAGGGGCGCACACGATGACATTCAGGGAGTTCCGAGGTTGTGGGGCTCCAGACTACCATGGGGCTAGGGACCCCATTGCTAGCAACATGTGGTTGGAAGATTTCGCTAACGCCTTTCGCACCAATAGATGTACCGGGAGGGAAAACGTCCGATTTGCTTCCTATCTCCTGAAGGACAGGGCACGCGACTGGTGGGAGGAGGTTGGGCATGCAGTTGGTGATGATGTCCTTAATAATATGACCTGGAGCGACTTCTCGACTAGGTTCAGGGTCGAATTCGCACCTGTGATCGAGGTGCAGTAGGTTAAGCGGGAGTTCTAGAATCTCCGACAGACGACTGAGACGGTGACGAAGATCGCCGCTATGTTCAGGGAGAAGGCCCTTCTCATTTCGCAGTACGTGGCAGACGAGGAGATGAAAAAGGCCCGGTACCATGAGATGTTGAGGAGTGACATTCGACAGTTTGTGAGCCTATCCAGCTGCAAGACACTGGAGGATATGATAGCGAGAGCTCGAAAGAGGAGATTAATTTAGAGATGGAGAGGAAGAGGAAGCCAGATTCGGTGTCTGGCGTGGAGGGCTCGGGCAAGAAGCCCAAGGTACATTCCCGAGGGAAGGGCCAGCAGGGCCGAGGCCATTGCAGAAAGTGTGGGAGGACGCACGAGGGGACGTGCAGGCCGGGTAGTTTGGGCTTCTTTAAGTGCGGCCGAACAAGACATGTCAGCAGGGATTGTACTGCTACCACCAACACACTACCACATTATCTGATCTGATTTGCCTCCAGTGCAATCAGAGGGGCCACAAGAGGTCCTAATGTACGAGTTTAGCAGCATCAAGACAGGTGGTGGCACCTACTCCTGGTACATTAAGGATTACAGATGGCTGTCAGGGCCGGACAGAGGCGCCTGTGGCAAAGAGCAAAGCCTTCCAGCTGGCAGCAGAGGAGGCACGTGCAACTCCTAATGTTGTGATGCGTATGCATATTCTCCTTATCTCTTTATTTATATTGATTATTGCTTATGTTTATGTGTCTTATTATAGGATCATTCTTAGTGAACGACATATACGCTTTGGTATTATTCGATTAGGGGGCTACTTGGACTTTTGTATCGCTCGTGCTTAGCAAGCAATTTGTTGGAGCTCTGAGGGAGTTGGACTGTCCCCTTGATGTGGAGATTGCGGATGATAGGACCGTTCGGGTTGCGAGGGTTCATCGAGGATGTACACTGTAGTTGTTTGATTAGCGGTTTTCCGTGGATTTAGTCCATATTCCCCTGAGAGGGAATAAGGTTATTGTGGGTATGAACTGGTTGAGCCCCAATGGGGTAGCGATCGATTGTGAGCAGCATTTTGTACGAGTTTAGACCCCAAGTGGGGGAGGGTTAGTGATTTAGGGCAAGAGACCGCAGTGTGGACTGACTTTGTGTTCGGCAGCGAGGGCGAGACGCTACCTTTAGCATGTTTGTGCAGTGTACATCGCCTATGTTATGGATACCCAGGATAAGGGTAAGGCGACCGTGCATTATGTACCGATCGTATGAGAGTACCCGGATGAGTTCCCAGAGGATTTGCGTGGGATACCTCCGGAGAGGCAGGTAGAGTGTTCCTGGTGCGGCTCCGATAGCCAAGGCACCATATCGGTTGGCTACTCCTAAGATGCAGGACTTGTCTACACAGCTGCAGAAGCTGTTAGACAATGGATTTATAGGCCGATCATTTCGCCATGCGGAGCCCCGATCCTGTTTGTAAAGAAGAAGGACGGGTCGTATTAGATGTGTATAGATTACCGGGAGTTAAATAAACTAACGGTGAAGAACCATTATCCCCTCATGAGGATTGATGACTTATTTGACAAGCTTTAGGGTGCATCTTGGTTCTCCAAGATTGATATGCGATCGGGTTATCACCAGATGCGAGTTATGGACGACGATGTGTAGAAGACAACCTTTAGGACTCACTATAGTCACTATGAGTTCGTGGTGATGTCGTTTGGGCTCACCAATGCTCCTGCCACGTTCATGGATCTCATGAACCGCATGTGCAGAACTATGCTAGAGTGCTCTGTGATAGTCTTCATCGATGATATCTTGGTTTATTCCAAGACTTAGGAACAACATGAGGAGCACCTGAGGGAGGTGTTGGAGACACTGAGGAGGGAAAGACTTTTCTCAAAGTTCTCCAAATGTGAGTTATGGTTGCGCGAGGTGCAGTTTCTGGGGCACCTTGTGAACCACAAGGGTATTTTGGTCGATCTGGCCAAGGTAGAGGTCGTGATGCACTGGGAGGTTCCAAGGTCTCCATATGAGATTCAGAGTTTTCTTGGTCTGGTGCGTTATTATCAGAGATTCATCCAAGATTTCTCCAAGATTGTTGTTCCCTTGACTTGATTGGCCAAGAAGTCGGTGACATTCCACTGGAGGCCTGATCAACAGGCAGCTTTCGAGGCTCTCAAACAGCGGTTGTGTGAGGAACCGATTCTGACCTTACCAGAAGGTGTTGATGATTTCATGATTTACTATGATGCATCGATCACGGGAATGGGTGCAGTGTTGATGCAGCGGGGTCACGTGATTGTGTACACGCCGAGGCAACTAAAGCCTCATGAGCCGAACTATCTGACACATGATCTGGAGCTGGGGGCTATCGTTTTGGACCTCAAGATTTGGCGACACTACCTCTATGGGGTCGTTGTACCATTTATACGGACCACAAGACCTTGAGGTACCTGATGGATCAGCCGAATCTAAATATGAGGCAGCGTCATTGGTTGGACGTGGTAAAGGATTACGACTATGAGATCCTTTATCACCCGGAGAAGGCCAATTTGGTGGACGATGCTCATAGCCACAAGGCGGTTGCAGCTCCGATCCAAGACATATGCTTGAGGATGACAGTGATTACTCTGTTGCTGGAACGGATTCGGTAGGCGTAGGTCGATGGAATGAAAGAAGAGTGTTGGAAGTGTGAGCGGATCATAGGCCATATGGCCTCATTCGATTAAGACAGTCGTGGGTTGTTGACCCTACATAGGAGGGTCTGGGTTTCGTACTGGGGCAGGGTGCACCGGGTTCTGATGGAGGAGTCCCACAAGTCTAGGTTCGCCATTCATCCTGGGGCAACGAAGATGTATCGGGATCTTTAACCTGATTATTTGTTGCTCTGCATGAAGCGGGACATGGCATGGTATGTGGAGCGGTGCTTGAATTGCAGGAAAGTCAAGGACGAGCACTAGCGACCTTATGTCAAGATGCAATCGTTGGATATTACTGTGCGGAAATTGGAAGGTATCACTATGGATTTCATCACGAAGCTTCCCAAGACCGCACGTGGAGTGGATTCGATTTGGGTTATTGTGGATTGGTTGACCAAGAGTGTTCACTTCATCCTGATCCAGGAGAGTATATCGATTGAAAAGCTAGCTGAGATCTATGTATGCGAGGTGGTGACACGTCACGGAGTGGTGATGTCAGTTGTGTCAGACCGAGATGTTCGCTTCACTTCCAGGTTATGGAAGTGCTTTCATGATGAGATGGGTACTCGTCTTCACTTCAGCACAACTTTTCACCCTCAGTCTGATGGGTAGAGTGATAGGATGATCCAGATTCTCAAGGATATGCTGCGCACATGTGTAGGAGCATAATATGTTATAACGCCATAATTGATCGACCTCTCACCGAGATGCTTTACGGGAGAACGTGTAGGAGCATAATATGTTGGAGCGAGGTCAGTTAGAGAGTCATGGGGAGTAATGAGGTGGTACTCAAGACCACGGAGAAGATACAACAGGTTTAGAGAAGGCTCCTGACTGCTCAGAGTCGGCTGAAAAGTTATGCCGACAAGCGTCGATCAGACCTAGAGTTCTAGGTAAGGGACATGGTTCTCCTGAAGGTGTCACCTTGGAAAGGTGTCATCCGATTCAGGAAGCGGGGCAAGATGGGTGCCAGGTACATCAGTCCGTTCAGGGTTTTGGCTCAGGTGGGCCGGTTTGCTTATAGATTGGATCTGCCAGCCGAGCCTAGTTAGATCCACAATACTTTTCATGTCTCTTAGCTACGGAAGTGATTAGTGGAGGATTCTTCAGTTTTCCTTTGGAGGATAATCAGGTGGACGACCGCCTGAATTACATCGAGAGACCAGTAGCCATCCTCTACATGAAGATGAGGGATTTGAGGAATAAGATGATAGAGTTGGTGAAGGTGCAGTGGCAACACCGTAAGGGCTTAGAGTGGACTTAGGAGCCAGAGGAGGAGATGAGAGAGCATTACCCAGAGTTATTTGAGGCAGCAGACTTCGAGGACAAAGTCTGAGACAAGTAGTGGAGAAATGTAACGTCTAGTTCTTGGTACGTATTTAAATTAAATTTATTCCACTTTATAGAGCAACTCGGCGAGTTGGGAGCCCCAAACTCTTCGAGTAGAGATCATAAGGGCTGTGTAATTTAAGTGACCTACTCGATGAGTAGGGAGGCCTCAATTCGATGCGTAGGCCGGCAGGGATGAAACCCTAATTTCCGGGGTTTTCACGCTATTTAAACGTCTTAAACCTTTCATGTGGGCCTTATTTCCACACTCCAATTCCCAAACCCTAAATCTCGAAAACCCTAAAGAGATTTGAGTGTTTGTGAGCTATTCTTGAGTGTTTTGTTGTGTATTTGAACTTATAGGAAGAAGGAAGAGCTTAGAGACCCAAGAAGGAGTTTGTAGATCCAGAATCCTTGCTTCAACCACGACATTTTGCTGATATAAAGCTTAAACCTTGTTTTGTGGTCATTTAGATCTCTATTTTTGAAGTTCCTTGCTTATTTTGGTCCGAATGATATGATTCTTGGGATTTGGACGTCCCAAGTGGAGAACACTTCAGATCTAGGGCCTTAAGGGGTTTTGATGGCATAAAGGTGCCAACTTTATGGCCATGGAAGTCCCATGCAACCTTTATACCATCATTTTGTTCTTTTGAAGCTTATAAGGCCATGCTTGTTGATAAAGTTTAAGACTTACGTGATCATTTAGTTCTTAGAGTCCATATCTATAACCTCATGGTCTATCTTGTAGTTTGGTGGTCTTTGGATGAAGACTTTGGCTTTTTAGGTTAGGAGTTGAGCTTAATCTCATTAGCAAGGGTATTGATAGGTAAAGCTGGAAACTTTACCGTTCTAAATGCATTTCCAGTCTAGATTTGGAATATGAGACTTGGATTTGAATAATAAGGGCTTAATGCAATAAGAAGGGTTGACATACTAATAAACTCGATGAGTCCATAAAGGAACTCGGCGAGTTTGTTTGGAATGTTCCTTATTCTGTTGAATGAACTCGACGACTCCACAAGGGAACTCGATGAGTTGAACTGGGAAAGTCCCGTTTTTGTTAAGAAGGAGGAACTCAGCGAGTTGGAGGAAAAATCGACGAGTTGGATCGCAATTTCATGATACTGTGATTCAAGGTAACTCGACGAGTTGAATAGTAAACTCGACGATTTGAGTCAACTCGGAGCATTTACATTAACTTGACTTTGACCATAGTTGACCCTAACGGGGTATTAGTAAGAATGGTAGTTAACGGGCTGTTTTGATTCGGGGAGTGTGTAGAGCTGATTCCGGGACAGATACATTTCAGCTATCATTCGGCATTTGAGGTGAGTTTCCTCTTGGATTGAATGGGTCGAAGGCACCAATGTCGGCCCGTATATGTTATGTGTGCTGATTAGTAGCTAAGTATGGGCAGGGCCTGTATCTTAGCATTGCTTGAGTATGAATATGGAATGGATTGGTAGATTTTGGTTATACTTGTTGTCTATGTGATACTTGTATGTGTGCTTAGTTAGATGAGTGTGGGTGAAACATCCCAAAAATATAGCCCAAAAATTTCATTTTAAAACTTACAGTAAAACCATAAATCATCTATCATCGTCAAGAGAATCAAAGCCATGTATCTCAAAACATCATGCCAAATACTGTATCGAAATCATATGAGTAAATATCAAAGTCTAAAAGAATCTCAGGTTGAATCTGTGGTGTGAGTCATGCGTTCATCCCGAGCCCTTCCGTTTTCTAGTAGAAGTACCTGAAACCAAAACTAAAAACTGTAAGCACGAAGCTTAGTGAGTCTCCCCAAAATACCACATATCATACACATATAACATGCAACTCCGAGAGGGAGTGCAAGTTCACGGAAGTGAAAGCAGCAGAGCAGAGTTACGATTAGAGTAACTCGAGTATGGTTTCTGAATAGCGTGTTTGAGGCAGTGGAATTGAAGCACATCCGGTTTGGGATGTCTGCTGAGGTCGCGGAGGGAATTCCGCAGGTGTAGAGCCAAGAGACTCGAAAGGGATGCGGCAGGAGAGTCTTGGGCTCTCAGTGTGATTCTGATCAGGATATTGGATATGTATTAGTGGTTCATCCTGGGGGATGTTGGAGGATATCATCAGTGTATCAGGTTTTTCCCAACCTGAGGGTGCTGGAGAAGTTCAGCATGTGTATGTGAATGCAAGAGGAGAACTCATGGGAGTTGCTCTGAGATTGAGAATGGGTCTTTCCGTCGTCGCGGAATGGATAGAGTGGGATTCGGATCGGGGATCCGATGGTTCATGGCTTTTTAGCCCTTATGGGTCGAGCGATTTTTGAGATTTGGAGCAGTGATGCATCTCGGGTAATTCTCGATTGTTGAGTGTGATTATCAGAGGGTACAGCCGGTGCCCGGCTCGAGACGGTGGTCAGGACACCGTAAGGAAAGAGAAAGTGTGTTTGAGTTTCGATGGATATGCCCTGAGGGACTTGGCCAGGTTAAGGCCAGGTGGCGCGTTGTGGGAGTATCTTTGAGATTGAAGTGTTGTAGGCTTCGAGGACGAAGCCTAATTTAAGTGGGGAAAAATTGTAACATCCCGAAATATCAAGAGTGGAGTGGAAGGGCTAAAAGAGTAATTAGGAATGAGTGACTCGGCGGGTCCATGGGTGGACTCGGCGAGTAGAGTCGCGACTGGGTCGCATGTTAAGTAGCCGACTCGGCGAGTCAGTTAGATGGACTCGGCGAGTAGGCGCTGAGTGGAGAAAACCCTAATTCTCGGGGTTGAGCCCTATATAAAGACCATTATGTTTTCCTCCCAGCCTCTTTGTTCCCCCTTAAGTTCCAGAAACCCTAAAATCGTGGAGAAGCACCATTGTTGAGCAATTTGGGGCTTGAAGAGGTGGTTGTGGAAGAGATTCCAAAGAAGAAGAGGCTTGGATCAAAGGGGTTTGCAAGGATTCGGGATAATCTTCTTTTAGAGCTTCCTTTTGAGGTATCTTTCCATTGTTTGAGCTGCTATTGTCTAGATTCTTCATTTTGGGGGTGTTGAGATCATATCCTTTGGATGTATTGGAGTTTAGAGGCTAGATCTGAGGTTGCTACCTCAGATCTGGGATGGAGAAGAGTTAGAATGCATGAATGTCCCTGTGTTGAGTGTTGGATGAAGCTATCTTGTCCCAAACCTTAGCCCTAATGTGTAAAATGCATAGATCTCTTTGGATTCACGTAAAGTTTGCCACTTTACGTGATGGATGAGTTGTAGGAGGCTAGATCTATGTTTTGGAGCAATTGCATGGCCTGGAGTGCTTCTGTATGGATTCAGACCGGTGGTACTCGGCGAGTCACATGGGTGGACTCGATGAGTTGCTTGAAGATAGCCTGGAACTCGGCGAGTTGTATGAACAACTCGGCGAGTAGGATGAAGATTGCCTGGAACTCGGCGAGTTGTAAGAACAACTCGGCGAGTAGGTTAAAGTTAGCCTTAGACTCGGCGAGTCTGTTCTTGGGCTCGGTGAATCTTGTCGAAGAGTCCCAATACTTTCTGGTCGAGTCGAGAATCGGTGAGTCAAGGGATGACTCGGTGAGTTGTGTGCGAGTGGACTCAGAGTTGTTGAACTCGACGAGTCTCGGGGTGACTCGGCAAGTTAGGTCGCGGTTTGAAGGAAGTTCTGAGTATGGGAACTCGACGAGTCATCGGGTTGACTCGGCGAGTAGAGTTAGTAAGGGGTTGACTTTGACCTTGTTTTTGACCAAGGGTTGACCAGTGGTTTCCAGGGGCATTTTGGTAATTGTTGATTGTTGTTTTGATTTCAGTGCATTGGCGGTTGTCCAGTGGTGGAGATCGTATCAGTGATCGGAGCAGTTCGGGTTATCTGTTCAGTCGGCAGTTTCGAGGTGAGTTATCCTCACTATATCAACAGGGTCTAAGGCACCAAGGCCGGCCCTTATTGGATTGAGATCCGGGTAGTTGTTGTTATGTTGTTGCTATGTTATGTTTGCATCCTGAGAGCTAGGATGGTATATAGAGACCTGTTTGAGATCGGTATCCTGAGAGATAGGGTGATGCTATGCTAGTGACCTGTTAAGTCGGTATCCTGGTTAGGGGGATGATATGCTATGTGATCTGTTTGATCTGTTTGTTGACTGTGAATTTCTATATGATTGTATGTATATGTGCACATGGTTGTTTGGACTGGAGTTGGGTTGAGGTGGGTCCTGCTGTGTGCGGTAGGCCAAGATACCCAGGGCAGACCAGTTGTCCCGAAGGCCCAGCGAGCGGCCTGGATAGGCTGTAGGCCCTGAAAGGGCGGACCAAACGTGCCGAAGGCTCGGAGAGTGGACCAGAGAGACTGAAGGCCCGGTGCGGGCGGACCAATCATACTGTAGACTCAGAGAGTGGACCAGGTGGATTGAAGGCCCGGGAATGGGCGGACCAATCACACTGCAGACTCGATGTATGTGGATAGACTCGGAGGTTGGACCAGGTGGACTGTAGGCCAGTGCGGCGGACCAGTCACACAGTAGAGCCGAAGTGCATGGCTGTTCTGTGATTGGATATGTTATGGCATGTTATGCGTGTATGGTATTTGTGGTTGGTATTTTGGGGATATCTCACTAAGCTTTCGGGCTTACAGTTGTGGTTTCATGTTTTTCAGGTTCTTCAGGAGACTGTGGCAAGGCGAAGGCGTGATCGTACCGCTCCTCATGATTTTGTTGTATTGTGATTCTGGGAGCACGTTAAATGTTTTGTATTGAAAACTTTTTTGTAAAGATTTAACGGAATCGAAATGTTTTTGAAAAATTAAAATTAGTTGTATTTTTCGGTTGTTACAAGCAACATCCTTTTTGGGTTGCTCTCATATCCAGTAACTGAATAAAATGATTTTTGGAGAGAAATGTTGATTTTTTAATTAATTATATGATTAATAAATTGCAATAAATGATTTATTAATATATTAATTAGAACTACAAATAATTAATAAAGGATTAATTATAAGTTAATTGCAATTAATTTTGGGTTAATTAGAATAAATTGGAAATACAATAACTAAGCTGTAATTGTTCAATAGTTGAGGAAAATAAGGTTTTTAGAACCTTCTATGAATGTCCTATTTTGGCTAGGCCTTTTAACGTTCCTAGATTAATCCTACTAGATAATTATGTAGTTGAATAATTACCTAATTCAAGATATTACTAATCTATTCAAATTAGGGTTATCCAAGGCTTCTTTATCAGCTATAAATAGGACCTTAGGGTCTCTGCTTTTCGTATACTCCTTCAAGAATCTCAATAACCAAAATTTTGTTCTAAGCTTCCCCTCTCCTCAATTCTTATATTTATTAGGGTTTTAGGTATAAGCCATTAAAGGCATTCAAGCTTTTGGTTCTTGCTTTCGAAGGAATTACAAGAGGATTCAATTTGTTTATCTTCTATAATAATCAAAAGGTATTAAACCCTAATATTTATGTGAATTTCGATTTCATAGCCTCTCTCTTAAGTTTTTTGATATTCATTTTTTTATTGCTATCAATAGAGAAAACTTAGATACAAACTACGTTGGATGTGAACTTAAGGGTTAAGTGTTTTTCTGCTCATATGTAATTTTATAACCTAGAAAACCTATCAGAAGGAACATAAGGAAGGGAGATAGTGCCCTTCTGGATATGATGATGTATGAAATGACAATCAATCTCAATGTGTTTTGTGTGCTCATTAAACACTAAATTCTTGGTTATCATTATCGCACTATCGTTTTCACAATACAAAGGGATAGGCTGAGAGATGTGAATACCCATATCTGCAAGAAGCCATCTCAACCAAACAATCTCACTAGTTATGATAGCCATAGCTCGATACTCAAATTTTGTAGAAGATCGAGAGACAAGATCAAGTTTCTTACTCTTCCACAATATCAAAGAATCTCTAACAAAACCCAATACCCAGTAGTGAACATACGATCATAAATATCACCATCCCAATTAGCATCACTATAGTCGTGTAGCTTAAGAGAGGATGTAGATGGGAACACAAGGGTGAGGAACTGAGTACCACAGAGATATCTCAAAGTATGAAGAAAAACTCCCCATTGAAAAATTGAAGTAGCAGAGTCAAAATGGCTAAGCACGTGAAGTACATGAGCAATATTCGGTCTAATGATAATGAGATAAAATAAACTCTGTATAATGGTACAATAAATGCTTGGATCTGATAGGGGAACACCATCAGGTGGAGAATACTTTGTATTACTCTCTATAGGCATATCAACTGTCCAAGTATTTGTGAGTCGTGCTCGTTCAAACGAATCTAAAATATATTTCGTTTGAGATAAAAGATAACCCTTTGAAGATTGAGCAACTTTAATTCCAAACAAATAATGTAGCAAGCCTAAGCCTTTCATATCAAAACGGTGAGCAAAATCACACTTTAAAAATTTTATAGCATCATGATAATAATGTCATCTATATATAAGGAAAGAATAATCCACCCTGAACTCGTACACCAAACAAATCGAGCCAAACCATGATTATTTGGTCGAAAACCAAGCGAAGTAATTACCGTAGATAAATTCTCAAAACAAGAACGAAAGGCTTGTTTGAGACCATATAAAACCTTTCGAAGTCGAAAAACTTCACCTTGTTAGTGAACAATACCTGGGAGAGAATACATGTATACTTCTTCATGAAGATCACCATTCAAGAATGCATTCTTGACATCCATATGATAAATATTCCATTGGAAAATGGTAGAAACTGCAATCAAAGTGAAAACAATCGTCATTTTTATTATAGGAGCAAAGTCTCCTCATAACCCATATCATACTTTTTGCACGTACCCTTTTACAATAAGTATGGCTTTATAACACTCAACGGATCCATCATAATTTTTTTATATATACCAAACGATAACCAATTGTGTGTTTTTTGGGTGGAATGGGAACCAAATCCCATGCATAAGTCTGTTAAAGAGGGGAAAGTGCCTCAACCATAACGGTTTGGGAAAAGGATCAGAGACGGCCTCTTTGTAGCATGCTAGCTCAGAGAGACGGTATACATTAGCAATAACGGAGGCAAAATTTTGTGAGTAAGAGGAATAGACAAATTCAGGAGGCTTTGTGGACTTCTTATTACGATAATACCTTGATGGTCAGGGTTCCTAATGAGTTGTAGGCAGAGGATCAGCAACAGGCGGTGGATAAGGAGGTGGTGGATCAGTGGTAGGTGGTGTATCATCAATTTCAATGCTAACCAGATCAATAGTATGAAGCTCCCGTCCAATTGCATCATGCGAATGAATAAGATTGTTATAAAATGCAATGTGCTCCCAAAAACTGACATTGCAGGAGAGATACAATTTTTTATTCAACGGATTATAACACTGATAACCTTTGTGACCAATACCGTATCCTCAAAATACAAAAATAGATGATTTTGATGACAACTTATCACTTTCTACATGAGGCTTCAAGACAAAACAGGTACACCCAAACACTCATAATGAAAAATAATCTAGATGTTTCCCAAACAAAATTCATAAGGAGACTTCCCTGATGTGTGAGCAGTAGGAATGCGATTAATAATGTTAGTGGTGGTAAGAACAACTTCTCCCCAAAACATATTAGGAACTTAAGTAGAGAGTAGCAAGGATCTTGCAGTTTCTAGGAGATATTGATGTTTTCTTTCTACAACATCATTCTGTTTAGGGGTGTCTGTACATGATGACTGATTCACAGTACCATTATACGCCAATATCATTTTAAAATCATTGGAGGTAAATTCCCCTCCCAAATCACATCGGAAACATTTGATAATAGCAAAGTGTTGAGTCTTGACAAGGGCAATGAAGTCACCATATATGGTGAAGTAATCACACTTGGGCATTATAAAATAAACCCACGAGTAATGAGTGTAATCATCTATTAATGAACATAATTGTTAGATCCCGATTTAAAGGTGACCTAGGATGTGCCCAACACATTAGAATGCACAACATCAAAGGGAGCAATAGAGCGAGTGACACTTTTATTAAAACATAAAGTAGAATATTTTCCTAGTTTACAACCATAGCAATCAGAAATATAAATAGTTTTCAAAGAACCTAACACAACAGTGGAAACCAGAAACTATAAACATGATGCTGACACATGTCCCAAATGAGAATGCCCAAGATAAAAATCAGACAATGAAAGACTTAAAAGAAAAGATGACAAATCCACACTAGAGGCAATAACATCAGCAACATGTAGCTGCTCCAAAACCTAAGGACCCTAAGTCTACCACCTATCATAATCACCCTCCGATATTGAATATCCTTTACACAGTAGAAAAAATCAAAATCGAACACCCAACAACAAGACTTACACAAATGACTGACCGAAGCAAGATTCCAATCAAGTGTGGGAATATAATAAACATCTATTAAAGATATATAAGGAGTGACAACAAAACCAACACCCTCTAATGTCATAAGTGTAGCACTAGCAGGCATAACAAAAAGAGCTGAATGAGGATATATTGAAGCAAAAGATGACAAATGTGGTGAAATGTGATGAGATGCACCAAAATCCAATATCCACAAGGATGAAGGAATACCTGAAATGCTCGATGAAGACATACCTAAATGAGACACTGAAGCTGACATGGTAGTTTGATTGGAAAAAATAAATTTGATTATTTGCTATAATAATATAAATGTATGTAACCCTAATAGATATGTGAATTTAGATTATATAACCTCTCTCTAGGGTTTCTAGATATTCATTATTTTTATTCCTTTCAATAGAGAAAACTTAGATCCAAACTAGGTTGCATGTGAACCTAAGGGTTAAGTCTTTTTTCCGCTCATATGTTATTTTATAACATAGAAACCCTATCAGAAGGAACTTAAGGAAGGGAGATAGTGCCCTTGTGGAGACGATAACGTGTGAAATGACAAGCAATCTCAATGTGTTTTGTGTGCTGATTAAACACTGAGTTGTTGGTTATCATTATCGTACTATCGTTGTCACTATACAAAGGGGTATGCTGAGAGATGTGAACACTCATATCTGCAAGAAGCCATCTCAGCCAAACAATCTCACTAATGGAGATAGCCATGGCTCGATACTCAAATTTTGTAGAAGATCGACATACAAGATCGTCTTTCTTACTCTTCCATGATATCAAAGAATCTCCAAGAAAACACAATACCTAGTAGTGCACTTATGATCATAAATATGCCCATCCCAATTAGCATCACTGTAGACATGTAGCTCAAGAGAGGATGTAGATGGGAACACAAGGGTGAGGAAATGAGTACCGCAAAGATATCTTAAAGTTCGGAGAAAAGCTCCCCAATCAACAATAGAAGGAGCAGATACAAAATGGCTAACCACATGAACTACATGAGCAACATCCAGTCTAATGAAAATGAGAAAAAATAAACTCCATATAATGGTACAATAAATGCTTGGATCTGATAGGGGAACACCATCAGTTAGAGAATACTTTGCATTACTCTCTATAGGCACATCAACTGTCCAATAATTTGTGAGTCGTGCTTATTCAAACGAATCTAAAATAAACTTTGTTTGAGATAAAATATAACCCTTTGAAGATTTACCAACTTCAATCTCCAAGAAATAACACAGCAAGCCTAAGTCTTTCATAGCAAAATGGTGAGCCAGATCACGCTTTAAAAATTTTATACCATCATGATGATCGCCAGTAATAATCATTTCAACTTCATATTAGAAAGAATTATCCACCCTACACTCATACACCGAACAAATAGAGCTAAATCATGATTATCTGGTCGAAAACCAATCGAAGTAATCACCGTAGAAAATTTCTCAAACCAAGCATGAAAGGCTTGTTTGAGACCATATAAAACCTTCCGAAGTCGAAAACTTCACCTGGTTGGTGAGTAATACTTGGGGGAGGAGACATGTATACTTCTTCTTGAAGATCACCATTGAAGAATGCATTATTGAAATCCATCTAATAAATCTTCCATTGGCAAATGGTAGAAACTGCAATCAAAGTGAAAATAATCTTCATCTTTGCAATAGGATTAAAGGTCTTCTCATAACCTAAACCATACTTTTTGCACGTACCCTTTTACAACAAGACTGGCTTTGTAACACTCAACGGATCCATCATATATATATATATATATATATATATATATATATATATATATATATTATTTTATATACCCAACAATAACCAATTGTGTGCTTTCCGGGTGGAATGGGAACCAAATCCCATGCATTAGTCTGATAAAGGGTGGCAAGTGCCTCAACCATAGCGGTCAGCAAAAAGGGATCATAGACGGCCTCTTTGTCTCATGCTAGCTAAGAGAGACGATGTACATTAGCAATAACGGAAGCAAAAACTTGTGAGTAAGAGGAATAGACAAAGTCAGGAAGGTTTTTGGACTTCTTTATATGATATTACCTCAATGGTGGGGAATCCTAATGAGTTGCAGGTAGGGGATTAGCAACAGGCGGTGGATCAGTAGCAGGTGGTGGATCCGTGATAGGTGGTGGATCACCAATTTCAATGCTAAATGGATCAATAGTATGAAGCTCGCCTTGAATTGCAACATGTGACTGAATAAGTTTGCTATAGAATGGGATGTGCTCCAAAAGAGTGACATTGCGAGAGATATACAATTTTTGATTCAACGGGTTATAACACTGATAACCTTTGTGACCAATACTGTATCCTGAAAATACAGAAAGAGTTGATTTTGAAGACAACTTATATCTTTCTACATGAGACTTCAAGTCAAAACAGCTACACCCAAACACTCATAATGAAAAATAATCTGGATGTTGCCCAAACAACATTAATAAGGAGACTTCCCTGATGTGTGAGCAGTAAGAATGCGATTAATAATGTAAGTGGCAGTAAGAACAGCTTCTCCCCAAAAAAATATTAGAAACTTGAGTAGGGAATAGCAAGGATCTTGCAGTTTCTAGGAGATGTTGATGTTTTCTTTCCGAAACACCATTTTGTTTAGGGGTGTCTGTACATGATGACTAATGCACGGTACCATCAAATGCCAATAAGTTTTAAAATTATTGGAGGTAAATTCCCCTCCCAAATCACACCAAAAAAATTTGATAACAACAAAGTGTTGAGTCTTGACAAGGGCTATGAAGTCACTATATATGGTGAAATAGTCACACTTGGGTTTTATAAAATAAACCCACGAGTAACAAGTGTAATCATCTATTAATGAAACATAAGTGTTAGATCCCGATTTAGAGGTGACATGGTATGGGCCCCACACATCTGTATTCACAACATCAAAGGGAGCAACAGAACCAATGACACTTTTATTAAAAGATAAAGCAAAAAATTTTCCTAATTTACAACCATAGCAATCAAAAATATCAACAGTTTTCAAAGAATCTAACACAACAGTGGAAACCAAAAACTATAAACATGATGCTGACACATGTCCCAAATGAGAATGCCAAAGATAAAAATCAGACGACGAAGGACTTAAAAGAAAAGATGACAAATCCACACTGGATTCAATAACATCAGCAACATGTAGTTGTTCCAAAAGATTAATCTCCCCAATTCTATGACCTATCCTAATCACCCTCCGAGATTGAATGTCTTGTACCTTGCCGAACAAATCAAAATAGAAGACCCAACAACAAGACTTACACATCTGACTGACTGAAGCAAGATTCAAATCAAGTGTGAGAATATAATAAACATTTGTTAAAGATATATAAGGAGTGAAAACAGAACCAACACCCTCTACTGAGATAGGTGTAACACTAACTGTTGGTGATTTTATATCACTAATATTATTTAAGTGTAATGGGGTTAATTTGTTGATCAATGTCACTTTGACAATTATCGAACAAATTAGTACGGTGCGGAGTGCACATTTGTTTGATTTTGTCATTGTTGAAAGTATACTGCTATTTAGAGGTGAAGCCCCTGAAATGACGGGGGTCTGGGGCAGCGCCCCTGGGAGCGGGGTCCAAGGGGCGGCAGCCCCTGGCGGGGTCCAAGGGGCAGAGCCCCTGGCTGGGGTATTTTGTTAAAAACACTCGGTTTTGTGATCCTTTTAATAGACCCGATTTTATGGTAGTTTATGACAGGTAATATGACCGTTTTTGGACAGGAAGTTATTTAGATATATAACTACCATATGGCAGTTTTAAGACAAAAAGTTAGTTTTCTGTTATATATGATCAATTTTGGATTCTCTTTTGGGTACAGATTCATAACATCTTCTTCATTCAATATTCTAGAAAATTAGTGAGTTTCATCCGATTAGAGATTTTGAGTGTACCCTCGAAATGCTTTAATCTGAAAGTGTTTCACAATTCTCACTGATCCAAGTATATCTATACCCCAAAAATCTAACACTAACATACATAACAGATACATGTGAATAAGGTGATATCGAAGCAAAAGATGACAAATATGGTAAAATGTGATGAGATACACCAAAATCCAATATCCATAAGGATGAAGGAACACCTAAAGTGTTGGATGAAGACAGACCTGAATGAGACATTGAATCTAACATGGTAGTTGGATTAGAAAAAATAAATTTGATTCTTTGCTATAATAATAAAAAGGTATGTAACCGTAACATTTATGTGAATTTCGATTTCATAACCTCTCTCTAGTTTTTCTTAATATTCATTTTTATATTATTGCTATCAATAGAGAAAACTTAGATCCAAACTAGGTTGCATATAAACCTAAGGGTTAATTGTTTTTCCGCTCATATGTAATTTTATAACCTAGAAAACCTATCAGAAGGAACTTAAGGAAGGGAGATAGTGCCCATCTATAGATGATAACGTGTGAAATGAAAAACAATCTCAATGTGTTTTGTGTTCTCATTAAACACTGAATTCTTGGTTATCATTATCGCACTCTCGTTGTCACTATACAAAAGGGGTAGCTGACAGATGTGAGCACCCATATCTTCAAAAAGCCATCTCAACCAAACAATCTCACTAGTGACGATAGTCATGGCTCGATACTCAAATTTTGTAGAAGATCTAGAGACAAGATCATTTTTCTTACTCATATATGATATCAATGATCTCCAAGAAAAACACAATACCAAGTAGTGCACTTACGATCAAAGATATCGCCATCTCAATTAGCATCACTATAGGCTTGTAGCTCAAGAGAGGATGTAGATGGAAACACAAGGGTGAGGAACTGAGTACCACAGAGATATCTAAAGGTACAAAGAACAGCTCCCCAATGAGCAATAAAAGGACCAGTGACATACTGCTTAACCACATGAATTACATGAGCATTATCCAGTTTAGTGACAATGATGTAAACTAAAATCCCTATAATTGTACAATAAATGATTGGATCTAATAGGGGAATACCATAAGTTGCAGAATACTTTGTATTACTCTCTATCGGCGTATCAACTGTCCAATTATCAGTGAGTCGTGCTCTTTCAAACAAATCTGAAATAAAATTCGGTTGAGATAAAATATAACCCTTTTGGATATTTAGCAACTTCAATCTCCAAGAAATAATGCAACAAGCCTAAGTTTTTCATAGCAAAACGGTGAGCTAAATCACGCTTTAAAAATTCTACAACATCATGATCATCACCAATAATAATCATGTCATCTACATATAAGGAAAGAATAATCCACCCTGCACTCGTACACTGAACAAAGAGAGCCAAATCATGATTATTTGGTCGAAAACCAAGCGAAGTAATCACCATAGAAAATTTCTCAAACCAGGGAATGAAAGGCTTGTTTGAGACCATATGAAACCTTTCGAAGTCGAAAAACTTCACATGGTTGGTGAATAATACCTAAGGGAGGAAACATGTATATTTCTTCATGAAGATAACCATTCAAGAATTCATTCTTGACATGAAACTGATAAATCTTACATTGGTAAATGGTAGAAACTACAATCAAAGTGCAAACAATCATTATTTTTGCAACAGGAGCAAAGCTCTCCTCATAACCCACACTTAACTTTTTGCCGTACCCTTTTACAACAAATCTAGCTTTATAAGACTCAACGGATCCATCATTATGTGTTTTGATTTTATATACCCAACGATAACCAATCATGTGTTTTCCGAGCTTAATCAAAACCAAATCCCATACATGAGTCTGATAAAGAGCTTCAAGTGCCTCAACCATAGCGGTCTACAAAAAACGGATCAGAGACAGCCTCTTTGTAGCATGCTAGCTCAAAGAGACGATGTACATTAGTAATAAAGGAGGCAAACACTTGTGAGTAACAGGAATAGAAAAGTTCAGGAAGTATTTTAGACTTCTTTTTATGATAATACCTCGATGGTGGGGGATCTCGATGAATTGTAGGCAGAGGATTAGCAACAGATGACAGATCAGTAGCAGGTGGTGGATTATTGGTAGGTGGTGGATCATCAATTTCAATGCTAAATGGATCAATATTACAAAGCTCCTCTGGAGTTGCATCATGTGACTGAATAGGATTGCTATAGAATGGGATGTGCTCCAAAAAATTGACACTGTGAGAGACATACAATTTTTGATTCAACAAATTATAACACCAATAACCTTTGTGACCAATACTGTATCCCAAAAATACAAGAGGGGCTGATTTTGAAGACAACTTATCTCTTTCTACATTAGGCTTCAAGACAAAACAGGTACACCCAAATACTCATAACGAAAAATAATATGGATGTTACCTAAACAACATTCATATGGAGACTTACTCGATATGTGAGCAATAGAAATGCGATTAATAATGTAAGTGGCAGTAAGAACAACTTATCCCCAAAACATATCAAGAATTTGAGTAGAGAGTAGCAAGGATCTTGCAATTTCTAGGAGATGTTGATGTTTTCTTTATGCAAGAACATTCTGATGAGGGGTGTCTATACATGATGACTGATGCATAGTACCATCAAATGCCAATAACTGTTCAAAATCATTGAAGGTAAATTCCCCTCCCAAATCACACTGAAAACATTTGATGACAACAAAATGTTGAGTCTTGACAAGGGTTATGAAGGCACTATATATATGGTGAAATAATCAGACTTGGGCTTTATAAAATAAACCCACGTGTAACAAGTGTAATCATCAATTAGTGAAACATAAGAGTTAGATCCCGATTTAGAGGTAGCCTGGGATGGGCCCCATACATCAGAATGCACAACATTAAAGGGAACAACAAAACGAGTGACACTTTTATTAAACGATAAAGCAGGTAATTTTCCCAATTTACGACCATAGCAATCAAATATATCAATAGTTTTTAAAGAACCTAACACAACATTGGAAACCAAAAACTATAAACGTGATGCTGACACATGTCCCAAATGAGAATGCCAAAGATAAAAATTAGACGAATAAGGACTTAAAAGAAAGGACGACAAATCCATACTAGTGGCAATAACATCAACATGTAGCTGCTCCAAAACATAAAAGTTCCCCAAGTCTACGACCTATCCCAATCACCCTCCGAGACTGAATTTATTATACACAACAAATCGAATCAAAATAGAAGACCCAGCAACAAGACTTACACAACTGATTGACCGAAACAAGATTCAAATCAAGTGTGGTATTATAAAAAACATTTGTTAAAGATATATATGGAGTGACAATAGAAGCAAAACCCTCTACTGACATAGGTGTAGCACTAGCATACATAATAGAGACAGGTGAACGAGGTGATATCAACACAAAAGATGACAAATATGGTGAAATGTGATGAGATGCACCAAAATCCAATTTCGACAAGAATGAAGGAATACCTGAAGTGTTGGATGAAGACAGACTTGAATGATACATTGAAGCTGACATGGCAGTTGGATTGGCAACAATAAACTATCTGAACTGCTCAATAATATGTGGATCGAAGGCTGATGTTGCTGTAATCATATCTCATTCTCAACTAAAGGAGAAACAACATATTGTGGTGGCCTAAAAGGTGTAAACAGGGGAAGAAACATTCCAAAAGACATGTTCTTCTACAAGGCCGGCCTTATGTACATTTGAGTAAGGGTAGGGCTTAGGGCCCCAATTTTTAAGGGGCCCCACTTAATTTTCCACACGTTTATTCTTTTGTATCGATCACGCGTCTGACTCCCAAAAATCAAAAGTATTGATCAACTACAACCGACGATTACTCTTCCTATTCTTCTTCTTCTCTACGATTACACTTCTGTTCTTCTTCTTCTCCATTCTCGAACTCTGATTCTCGGTTCTAGCTTTCAAGGAATCTCCGATCTCGATTCTAGGCATCATCGATCTCGATTCTTCCACACTAATAAGCGCTGAAAATACCTTATGTACTTCGGTTCTTATTCTTCCTTCTTCATTCTCGATTTCTTCATAGAATCCATTGTTCAAAATCATTGATGATTTAACTATTCAAGGTTGTCACTGGACACTGAAATGGTAATGTGTTTGTGTTTTCACATTTCACTTTTGATTTTTTTCATTATTTAGGGTTAATAGCTGATTAGGGTTAATCTTTTCAATTATATTTTTAATTCTAGATTTCATTGTTAACTGTTGGTTGATTACTATTGACGTGAATCAAGTTAGAATGAAAATTTCAGTTTTCTAGATTTGAGCTTTATATTATATGAGGGGTGGTATAATCTTAATCCATATCTTCTACACATATCTTCTATGCTTATACCGGTTGTCTTGGTGATTATTTATTGCATCTAAAAAAAGCTAGAAAAATTAATTTTATGTCTTAAATTTATTCATAAAGAATATATATGTATTAGAAAAATTTAACTCCGTCATTTATAAACTTTTTAGTTTATTATTGCAAGTCCTGGATAAAGGAGGAGAGTTTATAACATTGAGTATAGTAAATGCTAAAGGGCCCCAAATTCTTTGTTCGCTTAGAGCCCCCAAACTAGTTGAGCCGGCCCTGTTCTTCTATAAAGGTTGAGACTGCGCAGGTGATCTGGTTTGCTATTGCTTCTGTACGAGCCAACTGATCACACAAATCCGACATAGCAGCATAGAATTCCTAAACACTGAGATTATTCTGTTGGAGGGCTCGAATGTCAACTCTAACGGGTACTGCTTTGCAAAATTATACCGAGTATATAGCCTATCCAAGTGATCCCAAACCTCCTTTAATGTGTCATAGTTCGCCAACTAAGTACTAATAGATTGGAAAACAAAATTATTATAATCTTAAAGTTATCAGTTCTCCATGAATCCAGTACGGCTACATAATTCACAACCATGTGATCTGTTAGTTTCTTCTTATCACCTTTAATAGTCCCCCACATACCCTTGCCTTGCAAGAAAGTCTTCAAAACATAACTCTAATAGGCATAATTCTTGCCATCGAGGTAGGTACTAATAGACTATAGAGAATCGTCTTTCGGGACCATATTTCAAATAACAGTAAAATGAAAATAACAAAAACTAACAACAAATACGAATAGCAGCAACATAACTCTTGATCTCGAAATCAACAAAATCGAACAAATCATACCAAGTAGAATATCGCGCAACGTCGTACCTGTTGCAACTCGCCCCCGAAAATACAAATAATCAACCGAGCTTTGATACCATGAAAACTAACAAGAAAAAGACATAGAATAGCTACAACTCGTCTTTTGGGACCATATTTCTAATAACAGTCAAATGAAAATAACAAAAACCAACAAAAAATACAAATAACAACAAAAACAATCTAGATCTCAAACTTAACAAAATCGAACAAATCATACCAAGTAGAATACTGCGCAACGCCGTGCTTGCTACAACTTGCCCCCGAAAATACAAATAATCAACCGGAAAAACTAACAAGTAAAAGACATAGAACAACTATGATTTTGTATTATTATCAAATGAGAAGTATAATTTCAACACAAGAGAAAAACATAATTTATAGACTAGCTAATTAGGCTAATATACAACCCAATACAAAATAAGGTCAAAGTCTTGTTAAGCTAATGGAAATAATAATAATAATAATAATAATAATAATAATAATAATAATAATAAGAGAAAATGACAAAAATAGCCATTTACACTAATTGCATTACAAAAATAGTAAAAAAAAATCGAAATTACAAAAATAGCCACCCATTTCGCAGATAAGAAGGTCCCATCTGCGAAATGACCTTCTCATCTGCGAAGTACAAGCACCTAAAGCACAGTTGTGCTTTAGGTACTTGTACTTTCGCAGATGAGAAGTTATTTTTTTTTAATATTTTTGCTGTATATATAGGGGTAAGTTCGCAGATGGAATAGGTCCATCTGCGAAATCCTCTCACTCTATCTGCGAAATGGTGTTTTTTTTGTATTATTATTTTTTTTTAAGTTTGACTATGAAATGAATTGGTTTGACTACGAAATCATGTTGCTATATAAAAAGTTTTGTAGAAAAAATATCATTTTGGTTGTTATTTGTTTAGGAACTCTCTCTACAATTTGCTCAAAAAATGATTGAATATTTGGTTTGTCTTGTAACCGGTGGGAGATGGCAAGTTAATGGAACTAATCTGGAATACATATGTCCACAGGGAGGTATTTCTGAATTCGCTTTGATATTTTCTAAGTATATTAGTTATAGTGATTTTGTATCTTTGGTAAGAAGCAAAATTGGTTTGTTAGACAAATATAGAATTAGTCTTCGTTTCCACCATCTTGAATTAAATTGTTATATAGCTATAGTTGAAGACATGGATGTTAGAATGTTGATAAACGTAATCAAATGTAATGGAGGAAGGGCTGTGAAAGTGTTTGTGGTGGTTGATGAAGTTGAGGAGGTTAATGGGGGTGGTGAAATTGGAAACCAGCTTGTTGGTAATTTATGCAGTTATAAAGGGAGCAACGATCTGATAGGTACTTTCAATACTCCTAGTGTACCTCAGTTTCACAGTGTTGCTGAAAATGTTAATGTTAGTTATTCACCTATTCACTATGTGGATCCTGAGAATTACAAGTCTGTTGGTGATGATGATGTTGGTACATATCTTAATCATGTGGGTGGTCGTTGTGATGATGTTGCCGAACAAGAAGTTAAACTTATGAATAGGCGTGTGGTAGATAAAACTAAAAAGAAAAAAAAAATCAAGTCAAAAAAATGAAAAAAATCATGTTTACGGGCATTATGTTGATGTTGGTGATGTATGTTTAGATATAACCGAGCTACAAAGCAATTCCGATAGAGATGAGTTGGGTGATGAAGTTAAAGCTAAGTTTCCCGGTAACCTTTTTCACGGTATGCCCCCTGTACCAGCATGGCCAGTTGATATTAATGAAGATATCCCAACACAGATGGTAGACATGAATCTTCAAAAGATTCAATGTGAGAGTATATTTAAGAACAAAGAACTTTTAAAGCGGTGTATTGGTAAAAAATGTCTTCGAGAAGGTTTCCAGACGAGGACAAGTAGATCCACCAAATCAAGGTATGAAGCTATGTGTGTTTCGAAAAATTGTTCTTGGTTACTAAGAGCAAAAGCAATTAAAAATTCTGATGGACTTTTCCAAGTGAATAAATTTGTTGATGTACACACATGTTCTTCAACATTGTTGCAACCTAATCATCGACAAGCAAACAAATATGTTTTGGGTGAATATGTTGCTGATGTTTTGGCTGAAGACTATAGTAGAGTTTATCGGGGAAAAGAAATTGTTAATGATATGAATGCTCAATTGAATATCAATATCTCATCCCATCAGGCATGGCGTGCGAAGCAATATGCATTGTTTTCGTTAAGGGGTATGAAAGAGGATTCTTTTACCAAACTTCCGGCGTATTGTCACAACTTGGCCAAACATAATCCGGGTACTGTCACACATATTAAAACATACGCTGATGATCGCTTTGAGTTTTTGTACGTCGCACTCGGTTGCTCGGTTAGTATTATCATATCCTAATTTAATTTTTTAATATTTATTTTGGTGTATTTGAATAGATATACAATGTATTGTAGGTACGAGCTTTTGTCAATTTTTGTAAGCTGACCCTAGTAGTAGATGGAGCTCACCTAAAGGGCGAGTTCAAAGGTACCATGCTACTTGCAGTTACTAAGGACGGACAAAACCAAATATTACCGGTTGCATATCGTATATGCAAAAATGAGTGTACCGATTCTTGGACATGGTTTTTTCAAAAACTACATGATTACATAGGAAATATGCAGGAGCTTACAATTATATCTGATAGGTCTCCATCTATAGCAATATCCGTTGCCAACATTTTTCCTCACGCTCATCATGGAATATGTGGTATCCATTTGTATTTCAACATAGTATCTAGATTCGGCAAGAGTAAGACGGTTAAAGGAATTTTTTGGGAGGCGTGTAGGGCGTACACAGTTGATGCTTTTGATGCTGCCATGGATGTTATGAAAAAAACAAAAGAACCAGTATGGGAGTACTTAAAAAGTATAAATCCAGAAACCTGGTCAAGGGCACATTTTAAAGGGAACCGATACAATCTTATGTCGTCCAACAGTGTGGAGTCTATAAATGCATTATCTAGACACGCACGTAAGGTGCCAATACTTATGTTGATTGATTTTTTTTGTGCTACAATGCAACAATGGTGGTTTCAAAGACGTAACTTTGCAGGTATTAAGTAAATTATTAATATTAATGTTTTATTAGTTTTGATGTTATTGATCTTAACTTCTTCATTTTGGCTGTTTTTTTAGCGAAAGCAACAACAACACTTACCCCTTGGGCGGATGAAGTTGTAAAAGAAAACAAGAAAACTTTTACCAAATGGGATGTTCGCATGATCTCAAATACGAAATGCGAGGTCAAAAAGGGGGCACAAAATGTGATTGTTGATTTTCAACATATGACATGTACATGTAGGCATTGGCAACTTGATGGGATACCTTGTGGTCATGTCATAAGATGTTTAACAGTGAACAATTACCAAGACTGCTCGAGGTTTTCATTAAATGCTTACCTTACCGAAACACTGAGGAAAACATATGAGGAATCAATAAACCCTCTGCCAAAGCCATCCGAATGGGAGATCCCCGATGATTTGATGATTGTTAAGCCACCTATAATGGATAAACGTCAGCCAGGCAGGCCAAGAAACACAGACCGCATTCCATCCCAAGGCGAGGGTCCAATTATAAAAGAGTGTTCTACATGTGGTCAACTAGGACACACGAGAAATAATTGTACTGGAAGGGCGTCCGGTAGCAGAGCAGGTCACATAATTTCTACTGCAGAAATGGCATATAATATTGGTGGTTCAGCGGGTTGCTCACAAACCCATAACGCTGATTTTGATATAAAACAACCTTGAAATTAAGAGTAATGACGAGTTGTGAGCTTATTATGTATTGTAATATTTTTATTAACTCTTACAAGACATTGCTATGCTTTCATATTTTAGTTAAGTTTGTTGATTATAACAATGAATGAAGCCTTTATATTATAAAATATAGTTTGCAGATTTATTTTAACAGTTACAACATGTTATTTAAAAAAAACAACAAATGATCCTTTGGATCCCTAATCTGTTTCCTGATAATATTACAACAACTTTATAACTAATTTTTAAACTCAGGGAACTGCAACGGGTACTTCTCTTTCTCCATTGTTATATAGTTATCCCTAATTCTCATTTTGTCTTCGAAACGATCCTTTTTTACCATAATGTGTATCAACTGCTCATCCTTCTCAGCAAGCCGTTTTTCAGTCGTTTTGATTGCCTTCTTACTCTTTTTTATCCAATCTTTATGCTCTTTGATTTTGTTTTTATTGAGGTTAATCAATTCTTGAGCTTGTTTGCATTCCGAATCTATATCATTAGCAAGTTGAGTGAGAAGTCGGGATGACTCTTTGTCCTCTTCTTGTTGTGCTTCAGCCTTCTTTAATTCTTCAAAATTTTCATCTGACATATATGGCCCGGCTGAAGAGGGTGTAAAAAAAGGGTCTACAGAATCAGTAGTAACAATCTACTTCGTTGCATGAGCAAATTTCGAATTTGTGTGAGGAACTCATAATAAAGTCGATATTGTATTAAACTGGAGCAATAAGTGGTATTTATACATACTAGACAGTAATGAGAAGTCCAACTTTGAAATGACTAGACAATAATGACAAGTCACTGTAGTAACCTGCACATCCCAATGGGACCCTTAAGTGACAAGAGATAAATGACAGTTTGACATGACAAAACACTGCATAAAGCTGAAAATGGTAGTCCAAATATAACCATTTCGTAGTCAAAGTATTAATTCATAGTCTATTTATTTATATAAATAGATGTTTAAGATCTATAAACCAAACACCCAAATCACCTAAACGAAACGAATTCCCATTATTAGAAATGTCGTCAAATGCAGCAAGTTCTTCGAATGAAGTACCTGGTTCCAATTCTGAAAGGCCATGGACGAAAAACGAGGTGTTAGTTCTAACACGATGCTGGCTAAGTGTTAAGGATGGTGAACCGTTACTTGCTCCCCCGCATTGCCTAATTGGTGATGAATGGAGTCGCATCACATCTTTGTTTAACCATGAGATAGGAGAAGGACAAAAAAGAGAAAAATCAGATGTTGTTACTAAGTGGACGGATGTAAAGGAAGAAGTGACATGGTTCAATCGAGCATGTAGTTATGCGAAACGTAACAATGTTCGTTATCGTGATGAAGAAGAGTTCTTGGAAGTTGTTACAGAGTTTTACATCTGTGAGCATGACGGCAGAGACTTCGAATATGAGGAATTTTGGAAGGTTGTTAGAGATAAACAGTATTTCAAGTAGACCGCTCTAATTTGTGTTAAGAATAACCCATGGACTTGTGTTTTACGTTAATGCTTTGTTCGTATTATGTCGTTGTTTTTCATGTAATTGTTGTGATATTTTTAATGGTTCATGGAATCCTTGTTACTAATGTATTCTAATATATTGTGATAACTAATGCAATGGCCATTTATTAACTCAAGTTAATCATACGAGTTGCTCACATAATAAACTAAATATATTTTAAACAAATGAAATACATACGAAATACATGAAAATAACCTAGTACTCACATAATAAACTAAAATAGATTTTAAACAAACGAAATACATAAGAAATACATGAAAATAACCTAGTACATAAAAATAACCTAGTACTCAAATAATAAACTAAAATAGATTTTAAACAAACGGGATATATTTCAAAATATTCCAAGGGGCTTCAAACTAGAATTCCAACCCGTTACTTAATGACTTGTATTCCTCCTTAGCAGCTTCCAAGATGACATCCTCAGTAGCATTTAAACGGGTGTCGTCAATTTTGTTATAAAGATCGTTGAATAATAGAACTTCGGTTTTCATTTCATACCATCTTGCTAAGATGTCTAGTTCGTCATGATCGTTTCTTGTAGCCATTCGGTTTTCAGCATTGAAAATATTGGTTAAACGGCTCCAAAACATTGGATCGTTCAACTTGCTTGTCTCGTACACATGAATATAAGCATGTGTAAGAACCAAGAACTCTTCATTGCTCCATGATATAGAACTCATTTTGATTGAAACAAAGAGAGTAGAATCTAAAACACAATATTTGAACAACTTTATTGGTTAATTTAATAAAGTATTGCAAGTAACTTAAGGTCAATTTATAGTAGTTTCTACACAAAATCGCAGTCCAATCTTCTAATATGTCTGCAATTCGTAGTCAAAATTAACTGACGAATGCAGTGTACTATACTTATAACACAATAGATCACTGTTCGAGTTGACAATTCATCCCCGGTTGAATGACAACACAATACATTGCTGCTTGAGTTGACAAGTCATTGCACCAGGAAAGTAAGGAGTGGTTATAAATAGATTTCAATATCCGTTGTAATTGTATTGTATTACTTCCCTCCTTGCAATTATGGACTCACCACATATATGGAGGAACGCAGAGGAGGTCGCTTTGGTTCAAGCTTGGATTACAACTGTAGAGGTGGATTTTCCACCGGGTCCCCCACAAGTTCGTGCTGGATCATTTTGGTCTCGTGTCTGTCATTTGTTTCACCATTTAATGAACCGCACTCAATATCGAAGAAGAAGAGATGTCAAAGCGAAGTTTCTGGATATGAAAATGAAGGTGAAACAATTTCAACGTATTTACAACGAGTTGGATAACGAACATGAAAATACGGATGAAGACATTCTACGGCAGGTGGCTTTGGAACTATACCGTTTTGAATATGATGGTAGCGAGTTTACCCACTTAGATGCATGGAATCTTTTAAAGAATGTCCCTTATTTTTAATATGCATGTTGGTTAAGTTAATTGTTTTTCGTTATTTAAGTTACTTGTTGTTGTATGTGTCTAGTCGTTACTATTTAATAAACGTCCATTTCTTTTAATGTATGTTGTTTCGTCAATAGCCAATATATAGAACACAATAAAATATAAATGGGGTACATAAATAACTAATACATAATACGACATAAACTATAAACTGGGTACATGGATAACTTATACATAACACATCACTAAAATAAAAACGGGGTACATAAAAAACTAATACATAATACTACATAAAACATAAAGGTGCTACATGAATAACTACTGCATTGAGGGAGGTAACAGGACCACTGTTTCATTTGGTATTTCCCAATGCACATGTGATGGTATAGTATTCACCAACTCAGATCCATATGCAAGTCGATACACATAATTAGTGAACTTGTAATCAACCATTCTCTGAATGGACTCAGATGTACGGGTTCTTAGACATGCTATAGCGTGGCCACATGGTATACCGCTTTTTTGCCATTTACCACCACTACATACCCTTCGTTCAACTTGTACGTTGCTGGTGGCAAAAGTGTCATCGACTTCAAATGTATCTCCATACAAACGTCTTGCATTACAATTATAAGACTTGTTGAGACTTTTTTGAACCTTACTCTCAACGTAAGGGGTCAACCCACCAGACAACCTCCCTATAAAATTTGATATTTTAATAAAAATAGTAGCACAATAAAAAAAACTAAATATAACAATCTCCCTTACCAGCCAGTTCGGCCCGTTCAGCATACTTTGATTGTATCGACGTGGTGGTTAACTTAATTATCGTTGTTATAGAAAACTCACGTGAGGATATAATTTGCAAAATTTCAGGGACGTCAATCGATTTAAAATTGTAACGTATTTTTGGGAAAAATGCTCTTGTCCATTTTGAAATCGGTATATCGTCAAGCCAGTAAATTGGACTCATAAGCAAGGTGCAGAAAGGTGGTTTCCTACATGTACTTTGCAACCTTTCCAAACACAAGTAAAAATCATCAACGCTATATGCATTGCATGACTTCCAAAACAACGATTCGACTTCCGTATTGTTATGTCCGATAGACTCACGTATCTTTCGAGCTATATCTTTAGGACAATATCCATGATAGGAATCCGGGTAGGCACTCTGAACACCAAAGTCTATGTTATCACACAGGTTGCTTATGAAACCAACCTCTATGTCCTCACCTAAAAAATCTCTTAACCTCATCATGAACCATCTCCATGATTCTTCACACTGTAAGGTTCCCAAACCAATTGCTAAGAGTAGTGGTTCATGATTTCCATCTAAAGCCACTGCGAAGTACATTGTTGTCAGAAAGCTCCCAAGAAGGGGTAAATAACCCACATATATCAGCAGTATCATGCACCTAAGGAAGGTACGAATCTACATAAAAACGAACACATATTAGTGATAAGTAAAAACTAATCGAGATACATTACCATGAAATATTATGTAACTCAATAAAAGAAGTATGTTATACCACGCAACCTAAAGCCACAAAACAGAATTGAAAGCGGTTGGTATCGGTTTTCTTAATGGCTGTGAAGGTATTAGGATTTGTTCTTTGAAGGTTATGCAAGAAAATTGGTAGTTGAGAAAAGGTTCTTTCGCTGTAACTATTCATTTTCAATACCGATGATAGTGCTCTACAATGATCACACAAATGCAATTATAAATAGAAAATATTGTATCTCTACTGATCAAAATTCCTAGTTTAACCTTTTAAATTCATAGTTCAACTTTTTGAATTCATAGTCAAACCAGTTCATTTCATAGTCAAATTTCACTGACCGACATGACAAAACTACAGAATGTACTTGTCTGCATTTCATAGTTGAACTTTTTGAATTCATAGTCAAACCAGTTCATTTCATAGTCAAAAAGAATTTTCTGTAATATGATTTCTTCTATAAATGGGTGTCACTCATTATGAAAAATTTAACTGAGAAAGTAACTCCGATTTAAAAGAATAAGAAGGCTAATGGCATACTGCAATTGCGGAAGAGAACGTATCGTTAGGATTTCGGGTACAGCTAAAAACCCAGGAAGATTGTTTTATGCTTGCCCATATTTGGTATCATGCTGTTCACGTCATTCAAATATAAACCCTCGTGTTTACATCACAAAAATTTATTTTCTTACTGTGAATATTAAATTTAACAGGGACCAAAATGCGGGTTTATCAGTTGGGTTGATGAAGAGAAGGACCAATCTTCTATGGCAATAGCTAAAGTAGCTAACTCTAATAAACTCTTTCAATCAGAAAATAAGAAGTTAAAGATAGCGTTGGTTTGTAGTTGGGTGTTGTTCTTGGCAGTTCTTGTTTACAAGTTGTAAGCTTTTCAATATTGTTTTTATCGTTTTGAAGTTGTTAGGTCAATAAATTGTTGTATTTGTAACGTTAAAACAAATGTTGTAGTCGTTCTTATGTTGTATGTACTGATAAGTAATTAGTAGGTCATTAATTTGTTGTAATTGTCGTAACGTTATATTTTTTGCCATCCGTTGAGTAAACTATAAAAATAAACTAATAATGAAATCCAACATTAATTTATATATACATTTATATAATCCAACTACATAGGACCTAGACTAGACCCCCAAATAATTTTTGCCATCCATAGACGGAACTCTAAAGCTGCGTTCTTTGGGTCAATAAGAACACGTATTGGTTGACCTGAAACCAATTGCTCCATAAACATACAAAGAAAAACACCGCAATCTCCCAAATGACTACTTTGTTGGGGAACATTTTCTTCATAAATGAATTGCATATTCAATGGAATCCTTGGGATGTTCCTCCGGGCCCAATACTTAATCTTGTCCAAATAATTTGCCACCCGACGTTCAAATTTGGAAAAGATTCCTTCAGATTTGAATTTTTCATAAGCCCCTCTACCAAGACTGTCATAAATATGCACTTTCATTGACGCTAATCGTAGTTCCCCAAATAGCCAATGATTAGGGGATGAATGAATCGGAATAAGACCTGTATAAGGATCAGAAAATAAAATTATGTTTATTTACATCACAATACAAAAACATAACAAAAAAACGATATTATTTTCAATATAAACTATTAAGTTTACCGTAACATCCCACCAAGCAACCATGAAGTTGGGGTACGTAGCAATACCAGCCATAAACGCCCTCCAGTCCTGTCCTTCTTCCAAAGCATGAGAAACAAAAAAATTTGGAGGCATTATTGTATGTCGGTCGCTCTCAAACCGACTCTCCATCAAAAGTCGGTACCAAATGGTTATATGCTGCACACATAATACTTTTGTTATTGACTAAAAAACAATTAACTTATAAAATAATTAATTAACAATTAATTTACCGCTGACTCCAACCATCCGTCGTGTGTATGCCCAAACAATGAGCTCCAAAAATCTCTATCTAACACGAAATTAAACAAACGATGCTGGACATCATATGAATGCAATACATAATTTTGGATGACATCCTCACCGCCTGCTACGTAAGGTTGCAGGCGCAACATGGAGAAGTCATGAGCAACACCAAAAACTGGAGGAGGAACGAGGCTTGTTGATTTGATATCAACCTTCTTTTTTGTTCTTCTTTTTTGCTTCGGTGTCGTGTGCAACTAAAAACAATATTCAAATGTTTAAATCTATATCTCTCAGATAATTCACATAAACATAAAATCATCAGTTTATAAATAAAACGAATACCTCGGTGTAAGGATGGCACAAATATTGTGATGGTTTTCGACTCCTCGGTTTATCGGGTGTAACTTCTTTGTCGTCATCATCATCAAAATAATCTACAATTCCCGTTATTATTAGTTCGTCTTCGTCCGACACATCATCATCAAATTTGTTCCCCGCATTGTCATTCCTCTCCTCCCACTCCTACATTAAAAATAATACTTTATACTTAATAACGAAATACGCATAATTTAATAAGCAATAATATCTAAATAAACAAAATATTTATATTAATGTAACTATAAGAACCTCTTTAACTTCACTATAATCATTTACATCAAACACATCATCATCAAATTTGTTCCCCGCATACGCATTCCTCTCCTCCACAACCTATATTTTCAAATATAAAATATGAACACAGGTATTCATATATGTTAATAAAATTTAATAAATAATGTAGCGTGTAACTAACCTGTTCATCATAATTTCTTTGTGACACTGTCGGTTCATCAAAAATAATGTCGTTCCAAAATTGTTCATTATTCACTTCTTCAACAAAAACCTCTGTAGGTTGTCGGTTCATAAACACATGCTGCTCCAGTGCTTGTAACAGTTTCAACACCTCGTCTAGCTTGTGTTTCCCACTGCCCCGACCTCTACCATGAGAGCGACCACTGGACGACATACTAGACGAAGATTCGTCTTGTCTCCTAAAATGGTCCCGTACTGAGGATGGAACTGCTTTCCCTTCACCATATACATACTCTTGAAATGACATATAATAAGAAGATGTCATCTCACCATCACCCGGTAACATGTTTTGTCTTGGTGGTAGCCCCTCCTAAAAAATTAAACATATTAAAAATGCATATAAAAGTATAATAATCAAGTTTATTAATAATAAACGAAATATTTTTAAACCTGCATCTTTGACCAAATCTTGTTCACGTCAACCCATTTCAATTTTTTTGTTCCACTCCATCGTTTCATCCGAGGCAAGTCTTTATTTTTTCTCGATGCAAATCCACATGCACGAACAGCCGGAATCATCTCATATATTCATATCTACAATTTTTTACAATTACAGTAATAAAAGTTAAAATTAAAATAAAAAACATAACAATAAAACAATTTAAATATAAGAAAATTTTTATACCCTTATTGGAGCCGTAAATCCGGAGACAGGGTACTTTAAAGTTTGACCACGCTCAGAAAATGATAAATAATTATGTATTTTGTTCCATGTATCCTCAAGGTCAACATAAGTAAAATCCCAGAGATAGCTACCACAAGCGAAGCTAACAAAACAAAAAAAAATTGATTATTATATAAATTTTAACTTTAATAAAATAGAACTTTTAACGTAAACAAAATATACCTATTCCAGATATCCAAATTCTCAGCAAAAAAAAAAACCAATCTTGTGGCACCCGATCATTAACTTCTTTACCCAAAAAACTTTCACACAAAACGTATATCAAACATACTCTAACTGCATCAACGTCGTCAAGTGCTAGGAATGTTTGATTTAAAATTAAACGTTTCAGGTCGCCGATTTTCACCAAACTATTAGTATGGTCCGGAAATAGCCGTTCACGCAATAAACATCTTTTTTTACTGCTTATTAATTTTTCCGACCCTTTTCTCCCAATGTTTTTTGGATACTCCCCAAAATTGAAGCCGGTAATCAAACAAAACTCTTCCGGCCCATAAACCATTTTTGTATTGCCTACTCGAAAATATAAACGTTTTATTCCATCTGGAGATAAAACAGGGTCCGGCCGGATCTGATGAAGGAACATTTTATGAAACAATAATGTGTCCCCTTATAAACGAGGGACATCAATAAAATAACCAAAGACGGTATCTCTGAAAATAGCACGTCGGGCATCATCTAAAACTTCAAATACTTCCCATATGTTACCGCCAGAGCCTTTTAAGTTCGCAAAGGCTTTCGTATTCATTAAACTAAAATCATGCCGCAAAAAAAAAACACAAAAACAAATTAGATAACTAAAAAATATTTTTTTTAAATATATGATTAGGAACTGCAAATACAATTTCTTAATTACTAATATATATATATTTCCGATAAAAAACAATAACATACACATATATAAACAATTTTCCAAGTTATACAACAAATATATTTACGATAGAAAACAATATCATACATAATTATATAAACATTTTATTAAACAAATTTTCAACTTAAACGACAAATATATCAACGACAAATTTTCAACTTAAACAAATTTTCAACTTAAACAACAAATATATAAACAATTTTTATCTTTCTAATTAAAACTAACATTTTATAACCATATAAACAAAAAAAATTAAAAATAAAACGACAATCAAATTAACAATTTTGCAAGTTATACGACAACTTTATACAAAATTTCAACTTACACGACAAATACAAACAATTTCTAACAATATATATACGACAAATTTTCAACTTATACAAATGTTATACTTATACGACAAACACGAACAATTTCTAACAATATATATACGACAAAATTTCAACTTATACAAATGTTATACTTATACGACAAATATATATACAAACGACTATTTTGCACTTTATATAAACAATTATACGATAAGAATATACAAGATTTCAGGTTATACAACAACTAAAAAAACAACAAAAATAACAAATTGTAAACATTATCTACGCAGTCTCTACTTGTCTCTACTTGCATTTAAACTTCAAGTACACTAAAAAAATATTAAAATTATCAAACACAACAAAATTACCCTTTTTTAACACTAAATAATACAACAAATGATAAAATAAAGAGATTGTTGACATTAAAATAGTTAAAATCTAACCATATTTGCGGAATTGTTGACATAATCCTCTATTTTCTTCAAAAACTAGCCAAAATTCCGAGAGAAGCCCAAAGTTAGAAAGAGTTTTTGTGTAGAGAATGGTGAAAAATGGAGAAAAAAAAAACGTTTTTATACTCAAAATCGAGGGCATTTCGCAGATGAGAAGGTCATTTCGCAGATGAGACCTTCTCATCTGCGAAATGGGTGACTATTTTTGTAATTTCAATTTTTTTTGCTATTTTTGTAATGCAATTAGTGTAAATGGCTATTTTTGTCATTTTCTCTAATAATAATAATAATAAATCATTTAAATAATATTAATTAACTAAAATAGTGTTCTACAGACACGACCTTGAAAAATAATAACCGTTATACATAAAAATAATTGTTTTTGTTATTTTTATCGACATAATCTAAGAAATAATTGTTTTTGTTATTTCTATCGACATAATCTAATTAATATAAATAATCTAGTTACCATCGATAGTCCTTTAATCTACTAAAAGCTTGCTAGTAACCAGGGGTCTTAAAGACTAAATAATCCGTTAATTGTCTTTAGAATATATCTACTATTGGATTTATGTGATCTGTCCCCATTCCGTCGACTTACAAATATTTTGTTTATCCGATCCGTGTGATACTTAGTTTAGCTGTAGCGTTTGGTCCATAAAAGAAAGAAACAAAAATGGTTAAATCATCTCCACCCGCCTATCAAGCTAATGCTAAAAGTATTAAAGCATATGGCTGTTAAAGTTACGCGTTATGGGTGCCTATAACCGTATTATAGCACTTGTAACACCCCCTCTCTCTCCTCCTCCCCTTCTCGTTAGGGGAGATGTTATGACATCTACCGTTGTGATGAAGATGCGATGAAATGTATATTTTGATAGGATGTTGCCTTCATCAACAAAAATCTCTCTCTCTCTCTCTCTCTCTCTCTCTCTCTCTCTCTCTCTCTCTCTCTCTCTCTCTCTCTCTCTCTCTCTCTCTCTCTCTCTCTCTCTCTCTCTCTCTCTCTCTCTCTCTCTCTCTCTCTCTCTCTCTCTCTCTCTCTCTCTCTCTCTCTCTCTCTCTCTCTCTCTCTCTCTCTCTCTCTCTCTCTCTCTCTCTCTCTCTCTCTCTCTCTCTGTGTGTGTTAGAACATATACACACATCCCCACTTTTAGTTATTAGTGTCTTGACATGTGATATGACAATTTTGAGTGTTATAATATTGGACCCCCTACCCATTGCTTGCTAATGTCATGGGTATACTAGTATATCAACATAAAGTTTTTAATTAACTAAATAATATTTAATTCTAATAATTTAACACATAAACTAAAAACTCAAATTCAAATCTTTAAAAAATCATATAAAAAAAAAAAACAAACTTGCAACAAAAAATTTCAAACATAAATTAAGTTACTATTGGTCATCGGCATCTTCGTTTTGATATAAATGCTCTCTAAAGTATTGCAGAAGAAACATACATGCTTCAGTAGATTGAATTTGAAGAACTCTTATCATGTAATCATTCATAGTAGGAATTAATTGTTGCATTAGATTAACTTCATCGGTTCCATCATACGATGCTAACTGTATGTCATGTTTATGACCCAACTACCATATTATATAATATAATACAAACATATATAATTCTATTCATCATGCCGTCATCTAGAGTCGTGCAAGGTGTTTCATTAAATGTCATTTATGTTTCAGTACACCAAGCACCCTCTTTAATTATGTTCTTCCTAGCAAACTTTTATCTTTTTTTTTTTTTTGTAAATCTCTTTGTTTTTTATCCCTCGGTAACAAGTATGCTTTCATAAAAATAGCATAATGAGGATACATCCCATTACAAATATAGTAACCATGTTTGTATTCTCTTCCATTCAGTGAAAGATATATCATGTGCTTGTCTGGTCACAATATCCTTGAAAATTGGGAAACTACTATGAACATTTATGTCATCATTGGACCTTGCAACCCAAAGAATGCATGCCAAATTTACAAATCATTAGATGCTATAATTTCCAGTATCAAACACGGTACACCTATATATCAACTCGGGTAAATCAGAATCGCCATGCATTTTGAGATTTTTCTCATTCTTAATGCGTAAAATCAAGAGTACCAATCATTTCTGATGATAGACTGCTTTTCTTCATTGACCACATACAATGTCTCAATATCACGTTTAATAAGTTTATGAAAGTATAACAAAAAAAACATCTATAACATATGTGCAAATATATTCCATACACTCTTGTAAGGTTGTCGTTGATATTTTCAAATAATCATCCATTGCATCATAGGTAATAACGGAACCTAGATATCTAATTGTGGTCATACATTTAACTATATATACAACTGAATCCCATTATACCTCTACTGTCTGATCTTTGCTAAAAAAACACTCACATCGCACCTCTAAACCATTTACTAACGCATAAAAATACCTCTTTAGTTATACGGAAAATATGATCAAATGTTTCCTCATTATAAATTTAATTTTTAGAAAAAAAATTAGGTACCAAAGCTTGACGATCTCTATTGACAACAACTCATGTGTGCTTTAACATGTGTTGATTCCTGTTCAACAACATCGATAATAACATTAAAGAATGTTGAGACAAACTCTCTGTTATCCGAATCATATTTTTCAAAACTCATCTATTTTTATAGTGTAAAAAAGGTTAAAAGATAGTGAAGATTATGTGTGAAATGTAAGTGGTATATGTACATCAAAGTATGTATAAATAAATTACAATGGTTTTTTTAACATGTGAGTTGTCTTTTGAAAATCAGCAAAATTCTATCATTGGTCGTGGCCGTGGCACCAGAGGTGGTGTGCACGACCACGGCCAAAATGCCACCAAAACCTCCAATGGTCTCATGCAATGTATACCCGAGGCCTAATGTCAAAATTTACAAAATCTAAACACTTCAAATGATTATGGAAATTCTAGCCATCTACGATCTAGGCATCAATCTTACATTTTCCGGAACCCTTCATTTATTATAATTTGGTAAATACAGTACTACATATATATGTTTATTAAGGCTTTAAAACCTCTTACAGATTAGCGAGGGACAACGATTTGTAGATTCCTCTATCTTGGAAACCACACAGCTTGGAGCTCGTTTGAGCCACATAACATGCAGTTAGTTTTGTGGTTTGTTTATTGCTAAATGTTTATTTACTTAAGAGTCCCAAATGGGACCAAAAGCAGGAATCCCTTTACTTTTGCATGCATTCACCACATCCCTACTCCCTTCAGGATTACTAGTTACGATCACCACCTCCGCTCCCCAGTTCTTTGCCGCCGTGACACTCATCTCAGACACATTCGGCCGCCCCATCAGGGCGGTGTCGTGAACAATCACCTTCTCTTTTGGATGCCGACTCACCCACTCCTTTATTTCCTTGCCAAAGTTTTGTTCGATCCCTTTTGCTACCCATAACAAGCACACATCCGCTGGACCTTGTTGTAACAAGAACGAAAGAAACACACAAATCCCAGAACCTGTTGCCACCACCAAGACACGGTTGTACATGTTAACTAGGTAAGGCAGACCAGCAAAATGGACTTGTCGGACCCATAAGTGGCTTGGAGGGTTTGAGACCAGGGATTTCGTGAAATCACCCACTGCACCAGCTAGCATCATGTGTTCTTCCTTCCCATCCGAAATGATTCCAAAAGCATGCCATTCCGACATGGGGGAAGGACTAATCCGACCTAGTATCCCCGGCTTTACCCCTCCGGTGAACTTAATGATCGACGCATGGCCTGATGGGGCGGAGACTTTGACGGCAACCCGCCTCACAGTCACCCATGGGATGATGATTAGTATCGTTATGACCAAGGTTAACCAGAATTCTTGTTCTTTAACCAATCTTGATCCTACGTCTTTCCTGTAAGATTTGGTCTCAGGTTCATAAGTTTTTGTGAGCAAGATAAATGCCCAGAGGAGAATCAACGAAGCCCAACCCGTGAACCTATGAGTTCTTTCAAACACATTATGATGGAGGTGGCGGATGAGAGGGAACGCCGCTAGACAACACAGACAAAGCAGGGAGAGAATAGCTGAGGCCACCCCAATTATCGCGTTCGAAGTGTTGTCTCTGTCTTTCAGAGTAAGAACTAAAGAATAGGTAAGCCAAGCGACTGATGAAACCCCACAACTACTATGTATCCCACCTAAAGATTGAAGTAAAGAGGTGGTAGCAGTTTTGAGACGTAGAGGCACCCAAGAATGGCCGAAGAGATTGACAGCGAGCCAGAAGACAATGCGTAAGAAGGCTTCACTTCGACATAGTGTTAGAGCGAAAAGGTTTCCGATGGAGAACAGAGTGGCATGGTTTCTTGCGTATGGAAAACGACCCGTGGCTGCAAGAACTAACCCTGTAATGTTCAGAGTCAAACAAACCATAAAGAGTCTCTTATAAACCGTAAACAAGCCTTGATCGAGCAAGATCACAGACAATCTTGACTCTTTCTGTTTTGTTGGCTTGGAAACAATCTTTTTGCTGGGAGCTTGGGGGAGTTCTGGAACTGGAAGTGTTAAAGGCAACTTGTTGTTGTCTTCTAATTCGTAGCCTTCTTCTATGTTGATCAGTACGTCGTCATCATCTTCATCATCAGTCTCTAAGTCGCAGAAATGGCTACTGGCTCGACTGGTGGACCTGGAAATAATGTTGGAACCAGAAGTTGGTACGATTCTTTTTGAAGATCCCCATGGAAGCCAAACTCGTCGACTAGCTCGAGGTGCATCAATGGCGAATGGATCCTTATGGGGTTGGATCTCAAAGGAAACACCTCGACAACTTGAAAACCTTTGATCCATGGTTTCTTTTTGCATTACTAGCTATCTCTTTTGTTGGCAATTCTTTGAAATGAAAGGAGGAAGAGAACTGTTTGTGGTCTGTCTGCATTGTGCAAAATATTTCCATATTTATAGATGGGGACCTGTGCAGTGATCGGTTGAAACGTACAACATCGAAGAATCGTCAATGAATTGCATTTGCTATGTAATTATCGAAAGGAGCAAAGTCTACGGTTTTGTATCACTAGCGGACTTCGTCAACGCAAATGTACATAAGTATATTCCGTTCTAAACCGTATAAAATATATTCAAGTAGCTAAATATGTATCTTTATGGAGATTCGATGATCATAAAAACAAGCTTTTAAGGGTAAACGCTCTGAACTACACGCGAACTTCCATGCATACGTAGGTCAACATAGTAGATTTTATTTTCATAAATGATTTTTACTGTTTTATTACAATATTTAACTTTCGAATATTTAACACATGTCCCGAACTAATTAGCCCCTAAAAAATAAAAACATTCGTAATATTGTTTGTCGTATCGAGACTTTCAGACAAGATGTTCGAGTGATCCGTTCAGAGAATTAATGAGCTTTTGTTAATTTAATGAGATTTTATAATTAAGAAATTTTCTAAACTATTTACTTTGAGACGAGATAATAAAGGGTAAAAACTATGGTAATTAATCAATGAAGGTGAGTTAAAAACTTAAAATAATTTCTGAAAATGTTATATTTTCATTTGACCCACTATAGATAGTAGTAGAGTTGACATTGTGGATTATGTACACACTCATCTATTATACACTTGGGACGTTTTGTACGTGTCAATATTCTTTTGACTTGTTCCAATATTCTCTTTAAAGGTTATTTGAAAAAAACGGTAAAGGTTAAAATAGAATGTTTTGTCATTAATTAGCAAATTCCTTAGTAGTATAGAAATATGTGATAGCCAATGTTTTAGAAAAGACGGATTCTACCGAATCAATTTTCTGCTGGTTTCATGGTTTAAATGATCGGATCGGAACAAAACCCGATCAAAACCCGCTGTTACTTCACAATACACAAAAAATAAATAAATAAATAAAACCAAAAAACCTTCTGCTGTTGGTAAAATAGCCTTTGAGCGCCACTCTTTTATATAATTGATTAATAATAATTAATTAAAGAAAAGTAATTAATATGATTAGAATAATTTTTTTTTTTAAAAAAAGGCAAAAAATAGGATATCCTGCTCCTGAATCATGCGTATAATTTCCACTTTGATGGTAAAACAGGAGTCTCATCGACTAATGCATTTTGATCTGGGTGGTAAGGTGGGAGTCCCGCATCGACTCCGACATGAAACAATGAAGGAAAGACTTCCACGATGAATATGTTCTTCCACTTAGGAAATTACAATGTTGTGAAATTAATATAAATGGGTTTGTCAATTTAGTCCCTAAAGTATTTTCATTATTTTATGAGGGTATAAACTAGTTTTTGTCGAGTGGTAAGGTGGGAGTCCCGCATCGACTCCGACATGAAACAATGAAGGAAAGACCTCCACGATGAATATGTTCTTCCACTTAGGAAATTACAATGTTGTGAAATTAATATAAATGGGTTTGTCAATTTAGTCCCTAAAGTATTTTCATTGTTTTATGAGGGTATAAACTAGTTTTTGTCGAGTGGTAAGGTGGGAGTCCCGCATCGACTCCGACATGAAACAATGAAGGAAAGACCTCCACGATGAATATGTTCTTCCACTTAGGAAATTACAATGTTGTGAAATTAATATAAATGAGTTTGTCAATTTAGTCCCTAAAGTATTTTCATTGTTTTATGAGGGTATAAACTAGTTTTTGTCGAGTCTATTAGGTTATTTTGGAAGAATTGAAGGGGTAAACCAGTTACTTATTGCCACATAAGCATTTCTTAGGACCCCATTTCCCTTGACCCAGGTATGTGAGAAATCATCTTCCATTCGTTCTGCAAATACCCAGAAATTGGATCTTACATAAATCCACGACAACATTTTCCTGGTTCTTCCCTCCATCTCGTTTCTCATCCTTCACAAACTACCAAAGTCCCTTATCACCGCAAACTCTTGGCATGGTGCTAGAGGAAGTAGGTGGTGATTTCTGTGATTTGTCGAGCGATGGATGTAGCGGTGGTTGAACCTTTTGGTTTTAGACTGGAGAGGTATATCGAGATTCGTGGGGTTTTCACTCAGGTATTTCCTTACAAACTAAAGTCGCAATCGTCCTCGTCATCTAGGAAATTAGGGTTCCCTAATTTGACAACTCAGTCGCAATTATAGTTTATAAAAAAGGCATCCAAACACAGCTATGAAGTCGATCTGCTAAGAGGAGGGAAGGATTTAGGTAGTTAAGAAAGGAGAATGGATTTGGAAATGGAAGAGGAGGGAAGGATTCAGGTAGTTCAAGAAGGAGAGGGCGATTTGGTGGTGAAGAAGATAGTGAAAAAAAATCAAAGAATAGTTTTGCGTTGCATACATTTAACTGGTTATATTCTTTCTGTTTGAGATCTCATATGAAGATTAAGTACCTAATTATGTTTTTGATGATCTTGACAGACATGGATTTGCATGGTAACACAGGGGAGCATTTGCGTAAGCGTGAGGGGAAGTGGAGTTATAATGATGCAGAAAGGAGGTGATTTGACTCAAAGAAATCGAATACTCCACAGGTTCCAGATCCAGTTACAGGTTACTACAAGCCAGAGGGACAAACCTCTGTGACCAGATGTTGAAGCACAAAAATCGTGGATAGCAAAGCAAACTCATTGAAATTCATCTCCAAAAAGGAGAATGGATTTGGAAATGGAAAGGATGGAAGGATTTAGGTACTTGTTAAACCGATAGTCACACTCAATTTCAACAAATAAAATATCAATGTTTGTTGCACTAAAAATATAGCACAAGGAAGTAATGTCGAATCCTTTAGGACATAGTCTGACAGTCAATGCCCTTTTGTATTAGGCACATTTTAATCAAGAAATAGAAAATATAAAAGGGGAGGGGGTTTAAATTAAACAAAAAAACTAAATTTTACAGTGAAAAGTTAAAGTAAATGAAGATCAATAATAAAAACGATTTCAGCTCTGCTACGACTTTCCTAATCATGCAAGTAGCCCATATTTGGTTATTCATGATGCATTCTGTCTAAGCTGGTACTGAGAAAAACTAAAAAGCTCTAGTATAATCTCTTTTTCCATATTTAGTTAACCAAAGCAAGCTCTTTGTATTAACCCTAACTTTTTACTGTTCAAATAAACAAACTTTTAATTAAATTAGAAAAATTATATTAAGTTTTGTGTAAAATTCTCTGCAATACCCAATACTTCTCACTAGCTCAGAAGCGTAAAGATATAATTTTTAGAGTTTATATCAAAGTTAAATCCTAAACACGGAACCAATCTGATACTTGTTACTTTTTACTAGTTGACAAGAACAATTATGAATTCTAATAACTGATTAACTGGAATGATAAAACCCTAGATAGGTAATCAGACTAACACGAACTTAAAATCAAACATTCATTAAGTTCAAGACAAAAAAAAATCTAGATAGAAACACAAAACAAAAATCAAATCTGATAAGTAATCACATGAAAAGTACTAGTCTATACATAACTGAAAACTAAGGTTTAACCAGACATGGCTAAAATGAAACTAAACTAATAAAAAGAAAATTTTACTGATTAATCTAGATAAACTAAATGTGTGTGATGATTTGTAGCTTCAGGTCTTCAAAAAACACTAAAAGGTATCATAAATAGCCTTTAGAAGGGTGTTTTGCCGTCTGGAATCACCTAACCCTCAGATATGATAACAAGGGTCGTATTTATTGTAAGACCCTAATTTGCTTGTGTATCAATCAGATCCGTTTGATGGTGCGGAATCCCAATCAAACGGATGATGCCAGATCAAATAGAAGAGAAGAAGAAGAAGAAGAAGAAGAAGAAGAAGAAGAAGAAGAAGAAGAAGAAGAAGAAGAAGAAGAAGAAGAAGAAGAATCTCTGAATGAATTGATTAGAATTAAAATTCCAGATACAAAAGATTCATACACACAAAACTTCTCTTTGGCCGTAAACTCTCTTATGTTCATCAATCTCTACTCCTCACCCTAACACCTCTATTTATACTTGGAATATGGGACAGATAACACATGGGCCGTAAATGAGTTTACGGCCGTAAGGTGATTACGGCCATAAACTCAGCCGTAAACTAGACCATAAATTCATAAATATTATAGAAAAATACAATTGCCCAGAAAAGTAAAGTATAAACCATATTTTGACCCAACAATCTCCCCCTTGGTTTATAGCTTTCTTTTCTTAATTGACCCAACAAGCTCCCCCTAAAAAATAGCTGGCTCTTCTTGTCAATCTTCAATGAAAACTTGGCTTCAGCATTAATCTTCAAATTCTTCACGACTTCAAGATTAACTTGATGAATCTTCAATGAATGACTTCATCTTGAGCAGTTGGGATTTTCTTTAGAATTTGGCATTGAACGCACGTTGCGTGAGGAGGCTTGATGTACTGATTCTTGAAAGATAGCGCTTTCAGCTTGAGAATCTTCAAAGAGAACATCAGAGAGAACAAATCTTCTAGATCACTTCAGCAGGTACAAAGATAGGAGCAGACTGATTGAGGAGGCTTCAATGCAATCCGTCACATAATCTTCAATTGCAGCTTCACCTTGCTTCTGGGGTTGAAGGATTGAATGTTGAAAGAATAATCTTCATTTCTTGCTCCTTCGAATGAGAATTCTTCGATGCTCACGGACGAAGCCTTGGCTCAGAAATTTTCAACACAAACTCCATGAGTCTTATCTATACTTGAAATCACTATTCATGACAAAAACAAAACTAAAAGAAAACTTAGCACACAAATTAAAATAGAAACAAAAATATTTTTGGATTTTTGATTTTTCTGAATAAGAAATAAAACAGAAATAACACTATTTTTGAATTTTTAATTTTTCTAATTTTTCTTTGATTTTTGAAATTTTTTTTTTGATTTTTTTTTATTTTCATTATTTTTAATTTTTAATTCTCCCATAATATTTAAATTAGAAGAAACTATGACAAATTTAACAAAAATAAAAATGATATTTAACTTTAAAAGTGATTTGGGATCAAAGTTTTTAGACAGCCTTAATCCACTTGTCGGTACCTTTCGTATTCACATCTTTGTCTGGTCGATCGTCGGTATTGTGGTCCACTTAAACACGAAAAATTTGTGACAGATTTAGGACATACTATTTGTTACAAGACATGATGAACTTAAAAACCTAAAATTTATATCTGATCCTAATTTCTTAGATACTATATCTTAAGGTTCATTCATCTGACGACGACCAGGGATATTGTTGTCCACCTAAATTGAGCAGCGAGATCTACAGACAATCTGTATGTGTTCAATTTTAAGTGTACTGGAACGTGTTTCCCGCTTCCTGATATGCCCCAGCCATCAAGAACTTCCAGAGTACTCCTTACACCGGGTGAGCAGACAACCATTCAGAGAGAGGATAGATTCAGAATTCTATTACTAACTACTTCAGAGGGGTTGAGAAGAAGAAGGTTGCATATGTTGTGTACCAGGTCGGATTAGAAGTCACGCAAAGGAGACAACATATGGCTAACAGATAAGAAGTATTTCACATATATAGCCTGCAGAGAAATAGAGTTGCATATGTTGTGTACTAGGTCGGATTGGAAGTCACGCAAAGGAGACAACATATGACTAACAGACGGAAAGAAAGAAAATGATATTCTACAGAACTAATTTATCGGAATTTACTAGTCGCCCCATCCAACCGGAATTAAGGACAGAATCCGCACATCGAGGAAAAGTTAAACCACGGTTCCAAGTACGGGTTCAATTAATGTGACGAGTAGATTTCCATATGTATCTCCCTGCTCAACCTATCAGAGCGTCGTATTGTCAGGCTGAATGGATCTAACTAGGTCAAGATTTGTCAAGTCTATAAATTTCCTAAGTTCAATTCTGCTTAGTCATGTCCATTTAAAATTTTTTGTGCCTACCGACGCATCAAACCAGAGCATAGACCCTTCAAATTTGGGTACGTTACGCAGACTCAGGTTTCCCGTTATCACTTGCTAATTTCATTTCCCAAAACATCTCCTGCAAGCACATTCCATTAACACCACATTTTTGATTTTCCGATTTTCTAATGTTTTTGGATTTTTTAAAAAATTTCTAATTTTTGTTTTGTTTTTATTTCTCCCCCTAAATTTGTGCATAGGAGAGAAACGAAAATAAATGCGCAAATTTAAACCATCCTAAAACAAAAATTAGTCTTTAAAGCAAATCAGCTTAAGAAAAACTCAGGAGTATAGAGAAGAAAACTCAAACCATAATTCACCGATTGAATTTGCATCCAGAAGGTCTGAGAATAGCACACGTAATCTCAGAACAGATCCAAAAATTCTTCACATCGTTAAGCACTAACCCCATGAGTGATCCTTCCTTTCTTCCCTTCTCACAAAGGACACATACTCTCAAACAAAATTCCGAGTGTTGTATAGTTGAGAGATGCCTCCTATCATGTGCCAGGAGCAGCCACTACCAACAAACCGAAGTCTGATGATATGCCTCCATAGCTGCTCCAACACAGAGCGGGATCAGTTGTTCTTTGGAACCCAGTCCATTTTAAAACCGGGTCGACCTTTGTCATCAACACACAATACTTTCTCCCATGACATGTCCTGTTTATCACAAACAGAAGATGTAGAAATATTAGAATCATTAGGAGATTTAGGAGATTGAGCCTTTGGTACCCATTGGTAGTTGGGTTTAACCCATTTCTTTTTCGATCTGATGGGTGCCTCGGCACTTGATTTGGAACTTGAAGCCGACTGCCGAGATGACTTTGACCTAACCAGTCTTGGCTTCACAGGAGCATCTCTTGAACTGGGCTTGTTGGCTGACATTTCCTTCTTGCCCTTGGGATTCGGATGCCTGGCCTTGTGCACATTCCAGTCATCATGGTCTGAACGTGACCTTGAGGGGTTTCTTTTGGAGTATCTCCCTCTTGGTGCTTTCTGCCATCCTTGAGCATAGTAGGGAACGTATGCGCGATTAGGACAGTTTCTGGCAATGTGTCCAGGTGTTCCACAGTGAAAACAAGTCTTTTTCTTCACTATGAAGTTGTTTCTTCCTGCCCCTGGTGGCGTATCCTTGCCTTGTCCCTTATTGATCCCAGATGCACACTTGTAATAGGCACTCTTTTGCACTGGAATTGGAGGCCTATATTTCTCAACGGCGGGTTTGTTAGGAGCAACAAAATTCAAAGCAACAAATTCTAAGTTCAAAGAGTCATTGGTTTGTTCAGTAGTGCTCTCCTTGTTCTCATCTTCTGCTACTTTACCTGCACATGAAGTAGTAACATTAGTATTTTCAACATTAATAAATCCTCCTGACACAAATCCAGCTGGTTTTCCATATTTAAGATGTGCCTCCCTGTCAATTTCTTTCTTTGTCATGGGGATGGATGTGTAGTTATGATTGAAAGGAGGAGGAACACTATCATACCCTAGACCCTTGCTTTGATTTTCTTTGAATTTTAATTAGGTTTCATATAAGGACTCGACTGTCTGACTTGACGCAGTATAATTTTTGAAACTGACATCAGTTTTTCCACACTTAATTTTTAAAGCGTCAATTTCTTCAGTTACAGCAGCAGGTTGTCTCTTAACATAATCATAATTTTCACACTTGTTGCTATACTCTTCCTGAAGTTTCCTAAAGTCCTTGGTTTTTGCTTCTAATTCAGCCTTCAGGGGTTTCTGTCATTTCCTGAGTTGATATCCTTCATATCTCAGGTCCTCAACTTATCTTTTAAATACATCAATTTGTTCCCGAAGAAATTTACTCGTGGCTTCACAAGCTGGAGTACATGTAACTTCAGTGACCGAAATGTTTTCAGAAGTCATTGTTTCTCTACGCTTCAAAACATCAAGTTCTTGAATAACATCAGCAAGACTAAGATGATTGAGATCTTTTGTCTTCTTGATGATAGCCACCTTCATATCCCACGATTTCGGAAGTGAATTTAGCAGCTTTTTGTTGATCTCGGACTTAGTCAAGAAGATCCCGGCTATATTAATCTCAGTAGTGAGTGTAATGAATCGCTGCAACTGAGTTTCGAGGGTTTCTCCAGGGATATAATCGAAAATACTGAAATTTTGTCTTAACATATTCTGACGACTCTCTTTCATGTTTCAACTCCCTCGTAGACCTTAAAATCAGTTAAAAGGCACAACTAAGACCCAAAATCAAACTTAAAAGTCAAACCCTTTGATTATAGACCTCAAAAGTCAACCTTAAAAGTCAAATTTAAAAAATTAAACTCAAATGTCAAACTTGAAAAGATAAACTTAAAAGTCAAACCGAAAAACTAAATTTGAAAATTTAAAAGTTAAACTAAAAAGTCAAAGTTTAAGATCAAAGGTCAAAAGTTAAAAAAAATTAAAATATAAACTGATTTAGTTAAAATCCGATTTACTGCCGTATAAAGAGTTCACTGCCAAAATGGGTTTGCGGCCGTAAACTCGGAGTTTGCGGCCGTAAGCCTCAAATTTCCGGTTGAGAGTTAATTAAAATTAATTAAGATTCAAAAATAAAATAAAATTATCTGCTGAAAACAAGATTTTCTACTGAATATAGTTTACTGCCGGAAAATATAGTTTACTGCCGGAAGGAGTTTGCAGCCGTAAACTAGGAGTTTGCGGCCGTAAACTTCAATTTTTTTTTATAAATATTTTTCAGTTTAATTGTTAACAAAAATTCACGAGATTAATTTAATTCACGGTCCAGGGTTCAACGCGATTTAGAATTCGGTCTTCAAATTAAAAAACTTGCACCAAAAATCGGTTCACGACCAAAAAAAAAGATTCACGGTTGAAGAACTTGATTGGTTTGCGGACGTGAACTCGGAGTTTACGGCCGTAAGCTTGGACCGGAAACACCAATGATTCAGATTCCAGACGAAACAATAAACCTTTTGACTGATACAACCAGGCTTTGATACCAATTGTAAGTCCCTAATTTGTTTGTGTATCAATCAGATCCGTTTGATGGTGTGAAATCCCAATCAAACGGATGATGCCAGATCAAATAGAAGAGAAGAAGAAGAAGAAGAAGAAGAAGAATATGAATCTCTGTATGAATTGATTAGAATTAAAGTTCCAGATACAAAAGATTCACACACACAAAACTTCTCTCTGGCCGTAAACTCTCTTCTGTTCATCATTCTCTACTCCTCACCCTAACACCTCTGTTTATACTTGGAATATGGGCTGGATAACACATGGGCCGTAAATGAGTTTATGGCCGTAAGGTGTTTATGGCCGTAAACTCAGCCGTAAACTAGACCATAAATTCATAAATATTACAGAAAAATACAATTGCCCAGAAAAGTAAAGTATAAACCATATTTTGACCCAACATTTATATGCGATACGAAAACTTCCGATGAAAGAAACCAAAAAATGCGATTGCAGGTTGACTATATGCGATCGCATATTTTCCAATTTATTCTAGATTTGCCTCTATATGATGCAGGATGTTATTTTCGACGTTTCTGGAACTTCAGACCATTTATGCAGTCGTAGGTATAGGTTTATGGAATCACATATTTTGAATTATTTCTAGGATTGTGTCTGAATGAAATACGAAGCCAAATTTGAAGTTTCTAGAGTTGCAGGAAGGAAATGCAATGATCGCATATTTGGTCTTTTCTACTCAGATGGCCTCCAGATGACTTATTTCGACTCTGGGAAACTACATGGCAAAAACGCAATCACATATACTAGAAATGCGATCGTAGATTTGGGTTTCTGTCTCATTTCGGACGCGACTCTTAAGTTTAAGCACTCCTTGTTATTCCTTAGCATCCTTCTTTAATTCCAACTTCATTTAAGCTCCAAACATGCATCCAGCTACTCCCAAAGTACAACTCCACTCGAACTATATCAAATTGACACAAAAAATGCTACTAGTACGAGAATTCTGAAAAAAGACATGAGTTGAACATTATTTAAACAAATGTCATGCAAAGGTACAAAATATGATGCTAAATGCTAATAGAAACTATCCTAAAAGATGCATAAAAGGGCATCTAACAAATCTCCCCAAACTTAAACCTTACTTTCCATCAAATAAGAAAAAGATTAAACATTATAAACAAATGGAAAGATATAGACGACCTAAAAATAATTTAGAATAAAATAAAAGAAAATAAAAATACTTCACTCTTTTTTTTGTTCACATGATCAGATTTTACAACAAGGAAACTCCAATGCAGTCACTACCTAAAGAAGATTCTCAATATTCATATTTAATGTCAAACCAAGGTAGAGTAAATAATTTTTACACCCAATTAAATTTGTGAAAACAGTGTAATTTTTTAAAAATAATTTCAAGAAAATTCGTTTATAAAAACTTAGCTTGACTAACCCCTCCTTTTTTCCGAACTCGTCCAGTAAATACGGTAAGCTCCATAATGAATAGAAAATCCAAGCTTACCCTTATGATTCCACTATTGAGGGATCACTCTCATTATACCATACATCTTCTTTGTCTTGATCAACTCTTTAAATTTAACTTTTTGGCTTTTTGATTTTGACTTGGATTTAACTTTGAATTTCAGATTTCTTCAAGTTTCTTGATGTACCATTTTTAATATATATATATATATATATATATATATATATATATATATATATATATATATATATATATATATATATATATATATATATATATATATATATATTGAGTGGGCGCAAATTTTACTTTCACTACTACAAAAACAGCATTTTACGACACGCAAATGTGTTTCAAGGAAGACCCTGTCATAACGAATGACGACACGCAAAAGTGTGTCGTCTATTTACGACATGCATTTACGACGACCAATTATCGACACACATTTACAACACGCATTGCGTGTCAAGGAAGGCCCTGTCATAAAGGAAGATGACACGCATTTGCATGTCGTAACCTTACGACATGCATTTACGACTCGCACTGCATATCATTAAAGCCTCTGTCAAGAAAGGTCATATCATAAATGAAGATGACACACATTTTTGCGTATTGTAATTTTAAATGTTAAAAGAATATTATTTATAGATTTACTAATTTTCAAATTAAATTTGTATTTAATGTCTCATAATAGAAAATAAAATATCATATACAAAAAATACAACCCATTGCATAAAATTTAATGTCATACAAATAATCGTTCCATGGAAAGATAAAACAAATTATTAGAAGTTGTAACAAAAATTTACAAACTAATTAGATACAAGAAATATGAAAAACTTGAAAACCCTGAGATTAATAGTTCTAACAAAAGCTTCACGTGAGATACATAGAGTTGGACCGGTAAGCAAGGATGTTCCCGAATCGACAATAGCAGCACAAGAACACATACACGATATCTTCTGCTAGAATTCACAACTATAGTTGCAGCCTTGCTCTTTCTTCTTCTTCTTCTGAACTCATCTATTGCAGCCATTGCTCTAAGCCTGGTCTGAATAGATACAACAGCTCCTTGTAAATGCTTGTATGATTTTTCCTGCACCTCCTTAAATACTTTTAAAGGACATGAAAAAGTTAACTACCAAGGGCAGGAGATTCTCTGTTCTTGTAGCACCTGGTTCCTGGTACGTATTCCTTGTAATTAATATTTCATAAGTCATGCATTTTTCCTTGGACTTGGCGAGTTGAAGGACCAACTCACCGAGTAGGAGCGGGATGAGACACGGGGTCTAAGCTTTGGACTCGGCGAGTCGGTTCCCGGACTCGGGGAGTAGGCCCTGTTTGGGAAAAAACCCTAACCCAGGTGTTTGCACCCTATTTAAACACTCTAACTCGGCCTCCCTTGTCCCTAACACTTCCAGAAGAGCTGTAGAGCGAAACCCTAGCCCATTTTTGTCCTTGTGAGTGATTTTGGCCTTGTGAAGGAAGTTTGAAGTTTAAGAGAAGAATAAGCAGGTGGAAGAGTGCAGGGAGGGGAAGTAGATCTGACATCTACCCTGCAAGAGGCTTCCTTTCAGGTAGAAAATTCCCTACCTTGATCACTAGTTCATTAGATCCCCTTTTGTCCCTAATTGGTGATTTTCAAGCCCTAAACACCAAACTTCATGTGTTTGTGCTCTATGATCCGAAAGGACTTCAGATCTAGACCTTAGGGACGTATTAGAAGTATAAAGTCTCTGTGGTTGAAGTGATTGAGGTCCCTATTGAGTGTATGACCTCATAAAGAGCTTGGATTTGCCTTTTGGAGCTTATAGGGCCATGCATGCACGTAAAGTTTGCAACTTTACTTAATAAGCATGCCCTAGGAACATAGATCTATGGTTTGGAAGCGTTGCATGTCTCAGATTTGGTCTGTATGGGAAGTGGGTCGAACGGACTCGGCGAGTTCTATGAAGATGGTCTTAGACTCGGCGAGTTGGATGAACAACTCGGCGAGTCCTATGAAGATTACCTGGAACTCGACGAGTTGTTCTTCAAACTCGGCGAGTCATATGAACTGTTACTAGGTAAGAGGGGTTTAAGTGTTGGAGGTCCAACCCTTCGTATCTGCACGCGGAATTAGCAATTTAGCGTGTATCAATAGTTCCAGAAACCCATATCCTCATAAAGGATGCTCTGGTGAGGATTTGGAAGCGAGTAGGAGATCTGCTCGTGGGGACTCGGCGAGTTGTTCTTGAACTCGGCGAGTCGGATCGCGAGTTGGTTCTATCGTCCCAAGTAGTGAGTTAAGGGTGACTCAGTGAGTGGGAAGAGGGACTTGTTGAGTAGGACAGGGTTAGTAGGAGAAGGACTCGGTGAGTCTGTGCCATGACTCGGCGAGTCCAGTCAACTGGAAGTTAACTTTGATCAAGGAGTTGACCTTGGACCAGGGGTGGGTCAGTCATCTGACCTAAGGGTATTTATGAAGTGGCTAATCTATGTTTATGATTTATAGCCGGAGGATTACCGGTTCACCAGTCAGGCGCTTAGCAAGCAGACTTTCAGCAGCCACTTTTCGAGATGAGTTACCTTCCAGTAGCAGTGGATCTACGGCCACAATTCCATCCCACCAGTAGGAGTTGTATGATTAGATGAGTGTCTCTATGATATTCATCTAGGGTTGCTACTACCTGTGATATGTTTATGTGCTAGTATGATCTGATGCTATGTGCTAGTGACAGTAGGGGAGATAGTCCCCAGATTACCGGTCGATAGGGCCGAAGGGGCAGTCATGCTAGATAGATTATGTGATATGTGTTATGTGGTAATAGTAGGGGATGAAATAGTCCCCAACATCCGGTCGAGAGGACCGAAGGGGAGACCAGCACCCAGGTATGCTAGTTAGCATCTGGTCGAGAGGACCGAAGGGGAGACCAGCACCCAGATATGCTAGTCAGTATCCGGTCGAGAGGACCGAAGGGGTAGGTCGGGTACCCAGATATGCCTGACAATATATGTATGTTATGTGGTTATATGGTATGTGGTACAGTGGGGGAACTCACTAAGCTTCATGCTTACAGTTTCAGTTTTGGTTTCAGGTATCTCTTCTTCGAAGGGGAAGGAGCTGGCGCGGTAGCGGCACATCATACACACACATTGTTCTTCCTCCTTCCGAGATTGTTCTAGGATTTGTACTCTGACTTTTAGTTGATTTCGTATTTTGGTTTTCAAACACGATGTATAGATGCGAAATGATTTGATTAGACAATGTTTTATTTGCAAATGTCTTGCAAAGTGTTTAATTAAAAAATGAAATTTTCGGCCCGTATTTTGGGATGTTACAGTTCTGGTGGACATAATAATGTAAATAGTAAATAGTAAATACCATTTCAAGATCATTGTCCATATCTTCCTTGTCAAGGATCAATGCTTCATTCATGCGCCAATGCTTCATTCAGGTGCTCAGATCTAAGAATTTTGACATCAACTTCCTGACCAACATATACACCATGATGCCTTGCCAAGAATGAAAAGAGATAGAGAATATTCAAAGTTAAATTAAGCAATAATAATAATGAGCATGTATAACAATAATAATAATAATAATAATAATAATAATAATAAGAATAATAAAATAATGTACTTACAGATCACCACAAGATCGAGAAGCAACTTTTTCTCCTATTTTGAGTAATCTTATATCTATCTTTGTATCTATAAAATTAGCTTCAGTAGCTACTGCTCTTTTTATTGTTGATTTTGAACGTTTAGAACCCTACAAAGTTAACAAAAGTAAATACATATTTCATAAAAATAAAGATATATATATATATATATATATATATATATATATATATATATATATATATAATACTAAAGATATGAAGTACCTCACTCCTAGAAATTGCTCTCTCCATTGCTACATGTAGAGCCTTTGTTTCCTTATCAGAATATAATAACATTTAGAGTTTCAGACCCCAACAATAAAGAAAATAACAAAGCAAATTGTTACAAATATTACCTGAAGAGGCCGTCCATTAACCAAAAACACATCCAAAGAATAGCCATCAGTTGTTGAAAACACATGTGCTTCACGTATGTTGAGTCCTATGTCAGAAAGCAAAGCTAAAAGCTAAAGGAAAAGAAGACATGGTAAATGTGTAGAAACTTATTTTAAGGATTTAAGTTTGTTGTTGGGTTATTTGGATGTTAAAACTAGATTACTTATGGTGATAAAAATAGAATTAACTGCAAAAAGTAAATAAATAAATAACATTATAAACATAGACTTAAGTGCAAACCAGAATACTTACTTAAACTGAATTAACTATGAGAATGGCCAAAATACCCCTCATTAACTCCTTTATTACAGCTTTTGTACTTCTACTTATTTCCTACCATTAAGACTACTAGGAAGTGTCACAAAGTTAGGTGATTTACTTATGGCTTTATAAAGCTTTATAAATCTGGTGGTTATTTTGGGTTTAAATGAATAATACACAGTTGGATACTTGGATTGCAATCCTGTTGTGTAGAAAGTGTAGATCAATCCTTCACATTTTCCAGAACTGGTACACTTAGTTGATAGTGACTCATTTGTTGAATCTACTGGTAATCCAATCTTCTAACAATAACAAGAACAAAGGACGAATATAGGTTTGACCAAATGTATAGTAGTCAAAGGGTACCCGGATAGCTTCATGATATGGTGAAAATTCAAATGACTCCTGCCTGTTTAGAGATAAGGCTCATGAATCATTATCAAGATATATCAATGTTTTAGGTCAAATGGTCAAACCTTCACATCCAAAAACATATGATCAAAAGCTACACACATGTTTGACACTACAATATCTTCTACACAAGGATCTCCACTTTTGAGAACCTAAAAGAAAAGAATGATAACTTTTTTTATAAAACTCACTTGGTATAAATATAAAATCCACTAAATTAGTATCTAAATTTAAAGGATTAGTACAAGGCAAGCCCTAGAAAGAAGTTTACTGCATTTTTGTAGTTGTGATACAGCTCTTCCATTGATTGAGCTATGGGTTTTGGTAGTGTTTTAGCTTCTAGCTCTCTTTGAATTCCAGAAAGGAGCTTTGTTGTCTGGATATTGCAATTTCAAATCTCCATACGTGTGTAAGAGCATAATCATTCAGATGTTTATAAAGTCTTAAAGTCAATATGTCAAATCTCTATTTAACAAGTTCAAATGACATTCCAAGATTCCCCCCAGCTTCATGATCGATTTTCCCCAATGCAAACATGATAAATTAGGTCAATAACTACACGCTATAGAATGAGATTTTGAAGTGAAATCAGAGCAACAGAGAAAAATGTGCCTTCGGTTATGATACTCATATGGAGTTCATTGAATCAAGAGATATATTTCTGTGAAATATATTAGGAAACCAGGAAAAAATAGAAGAAAAACGAACCTGTAGCTGAAAGGTTGAAGGTTTTTGGTGTGGCGGTGGGGTGCGATGGTCTCCATCCGGTGGTGGCTTCACAGGGAGGCGATGGCTAATGGCGGCGAGCATGGAGGAGTTGTTACTTGAGGAACTGGAGATTGAGATAAGTAGATGAAGGATTTATGAACCAAAACCCTAGTTCCAACAATAGTCATAGTTCCAACAAATGTACTCCTTTAATTTCAATTTCATGGCCTGGTAACCAAAAAACCTTCGATTTCATTAAGAACTAAAACCCTAGTTCCAACAATAGTTAGTTTTGTGGCCTTATATAGAATTTTAGGCACGAGACTCGTTGATTTCTGACAACTGGTATGGGAGAAAGGAGAAGCGCACCGTGTTTCGGTTTTGGATATTTGACTGAGCGAATTAGTGCTGGGGTAGAGAATGGGCGCAGACATCGGTCGAAGATCAGAGATTTGGTAATGGTGTGATGCTGTTGTGGGAGAAAAGAGCAGTGATGGTGACAGAGACATCGTGGTTCTCCGATTGAAGGTTTTTTGGTATTTGATTATGAGAGAGAGAGAGAGAGAGAGAGAAGAACGATGGAAAGAAGGTAGAGGAGAACATGACGGCTTTTCAAACTTTTGGAATTTCATTTCCCCCGCAAGCTTCTAAAACGCGTGTTTATGAAAATATATATATATATATATATATATATATATATATATATATATATATATATATATATATATATATATATATATATATATATATATATATATATATATATATATATATATATATATATATATATATATATATATAACGACGAACATACACGACACACATTTTATCATATGCGCCCTCCGTGTTTTTTTGAACACTAATTTGGCACTAATTTTAAGGAACGCACAAATGCATGTCCTCTATCCTTCAAATATTGTGAGAGCTGACATATTTTTTAGGTCACACACTTTAGCGTATCATAAAACCATGCGTGCCATGGTTTGCGCGTCATTAAAGGCCAGTTTTCTTGTAGTGCTTTAGGCCCACCATATCTTTAATACTTCAAAAATGATAATAAATTGTGGTTATAACAAGAGTTCCCTCCTAACCTCAAAAAGCGTAGAAATATATGGTGCAGTACTTCAAGGAAAGAAAAGGGTTATCCAATCTAGGTTCTTTTTAAGGCATTTAAGGATGCTATTTCTAAAACATTGTTCGTTTTTTCCATCACAAACTTCCATTGTAAAAATTATCCAACTTATATGTTGGTTCATATTTCGAAAACATTTAAAGCACTTTCAAAAGATAATTCTTAAAAGTGATTGTAATGAGACTGTTATTTTCAAGTACTATCACACTTCATCTTAACAGAGCTATCGAATGTAAATAATATCCTTATCTCATGTAAAATTTTCAAAATTTTTGATTTATTTAGATTTTTGGAATTTTTTTAATATGCAGAAAATTAAAAAAAAAGTAAAATAACTAGAAATAAAATCTTTTGGGGTTTTTTTATAAATGCAAAAAAAAATAAAAAGGAAAATATCTTTTGGATTTTTTGAAATTTTATATGCAAATGGAATGCAAGAAATAAAAAGCAAGAAGAAAAATAGAATTTAAAATATTTAACCTAAAAAAACAGAAAAGTTTAAAAAAAAAAAAATTAACATGCAAATTTTTTTACACTAACCCCCTCATCGAGCTTAAAATGATGTATTGTCCTCAATACTCAGAGAGGAATGAACAACTCGATAAAGCATATTAAAGGAAAAAAGGTGCAACTAGGAAAGATTGTACCTGAGAAGTTTGCAGAAATCTAATTTTGACGAACATGTGGCGAAAAATCTGAATTTCAACAACTTTGTTGATCCTCTGATTTCCCCAAGCTTGCTTGGAACTGTGACTATCTCTTTATTGAAAGCATAAAAAGAAGCTAAAACTACTCCTCGGGTTGCCTCCCGAAAAGCCGCCCATTTTTAAAGTCGTTGGCTCAACTTTGCCCAACCAGATTTGCTAACTGGTGTGGTTGGGACTTCTCTGAAGCTTAGCTCATTTCATTTTCACTCTAGATCCCTTCTAATATGGAAATAGGGGTGGATCTAGAACTTGTTCAACAAATTGGAAAGACTCAAAATTGTCTTCAGATAAGTCTTTCAGATTTTTAAATTTCTTTCTCTTTCTGATCTTCTGCTTTCTAGAATTCTTCTCCTTTTTCTCTTTAAATTTTCTTCTTTTCAGGACTTTTCTCAATAGAAATCATCACTTTTTCATGAATCCTTTTTCTATAAATCTTCTTTTCATCCTCCCCAAGCTTATCTCTGATCAGCTCAATCTCAGCCCCTTCAGATAACTTCTTTTCAACAGTTAATTTTTCTTCTTTTTCCCAAAGACGTCCCTTTTTCAGCTCTTCAGATTTTTCCTCATCAAAAATCATATTCTCCACCTCCACAAGCTTAGTTTTTCAGTTAGCTTCGTATCAACAACTAATTTATATTTTCTTTCCTCAAGCTCTCCTTTTTCCAGCTCTTCTGATATGTCTGATAAATTCTTTTCTAAAAATATTTCTTGCATAGAGACATTTAAAAACTCACAACAGCCCTCAGATAAAGGACTGCTGGAACCCAAATAATTAACAGAAATATTATCAAAAGGAAAATTATCATCATTAATTTTAAAAATAACTACTTTCTCATCAAATTCCGTTGAAATCATGTCATTAAAAACATCTATATTTGTTTTTGCAGTTTTCATAAATGGTCTTCTCAAAATGATTGAATTTGTATCTAAAGTGTCCAAATTTCCCATGTCCAGAATATAAAAATCAGTAGGAAGGTTTAATAGAATAATACAAATCAATGGTCTTCTAAATATCCAAAGCTCATAAGTCTCCTAAGCTCCTGACAATATCTACTAACCTGCAACAATTTATTAACAAGTGGGTTAGGATATGGGGATCCTAGTAAGTACGATCCTAAGGTTAGACATTACGAATGGTGTATGAATAAGCATTGCAGTTCATACACCAATGTAAAAACCCGTACCATCTCAAATCAACAAAATCAATATCAAAAGTCATTTGGGGGTAAAATATTATGTTAGTCAAAGTACATTGTCATATATGACAAATCCATAAACTTCAAAAGTGAATAAACAATATGAGATGGATGTATCACAAGTAAAAGCTTCTTAATAATCAAAATCCAAAAAAGATTATATGGTTCCAAATAATACTCATATGATTTACAAAACACCTAGATACGATAATTCAATCAATAAAAAAGTGTACAAAATAAACATGGCCGGGTGTGAAGAACTCATGATGGACAGCCAACTTTTGCATTCACATCCAACAACCAAATAATGATGGTCGGGTGGGAAGAACACACGACGGATGAAATTGATGAGTCACCCTTACACCCACAACAAACCAGACACAATCAAGAGACTATAGCAGACTCAACTACATAGTCAAAGTATATTGCAGCAAATGAAGTGGCTGAAGAAGTTCATCAACAATTTAGGTGTTGTTCCAAGCATAGTTGAACTGATTGAGATCTTCTATGATAACGAGGATGCAGTTGCTCTAGCCAAAGAACCTCGAGATTAAAAACGTACAAGACATATACTCATAAAGTTCCACTATATAAGGAAGCTAGTTGAAGATGGAGACATTATTGTGAGCCAAGTTCCATCAGATGATAATCCGGTTGATCTACTCACCAAACCATTGTCACAAATTAAGCATGATGCTTATACTAGATCTATTGGAATTATATTTGCTAGTGAACTGGTTTAATTAAACAATGTGTAGTTTTATTTTATAGAACATTTTAGATATTTTAATTTGGTGATTATTAATAATAAGTTGCTATGTTTGTTCATATTATATGTGTTATTTCTTTTGCATACTTAGATCCACTTCCATCATAATATTTAATTCAAACTCCCACAATCAGTTATACTCTTGGAAGATAGTAGTGAATTATGGTTGGCATGGAGTATTGGTAGATATTTCATCGAGATGACTATATCAAAGGCTTCCAATCAATACAAATGAGTACTTGAAATTGGAGATTTTAAGTATTAGAATAACCATTCTTAAAGATTATATCATGGATCATGTCAAGAGTAAATTAAGATGACTATATTTCTTATTATTCAAATGGAGATGCATGAGGTTTATTTATATAATCTGTTGTATCTTGGTTTTTCCTTAATGTTGTTTGAAACTGGAAGCTATATAGGGTTTGACTAGATGTTGCATGAGGTTTGTTTATACAATCTGTTATATCTTTATCAAAGTTTATTTGATCCTTCTGCCATAAATGGAGAAGTAGAGATATCTGGGCCCCTCGTTGATTTGGTGTTAACAATAAATTCTTGGCCAAGATGAGACTGAGTTGGTTGGATTCGATAGTTAGTCAAGAAAAGTCACCATAAGTCGGTATCGGGAAACATAATCTTGAACTATGAGATTGAGAATTCATCCATGTCTTTAGTTTATAATACGATATCATGAAGATCAAAGAAATTTGAAGTCACTAGTCTTAGGATTGTTTACAACAATGTTGTTATAAGTACATTAATTGCATTGGACTACCACTCACTGTTGTTTCTAGTAAGTATTGGACCGGTTAATTGTTGATGCCTAAATGCAAGTGGGAGTCGATGGAGATTAGTGCCAATAGACATAACAAACCAGTAATATTGCTATAAATAACAGTGTCCTTTTGGGTTACACGAAAGAGCAAAATAAAGTAGAACCGAAAAGATATTTATATTAGGGACTTGTTTTGTTAATTAATTAAATAGAAAACAAATTAATTTGGAATAATCCATAATGATTTGAAAAGTCAAGATAATTAAAAATATATTTGGAAATTATATTTAGGAGTTCAAATCACCTCCCTGTATAAAGAGGGGTCAAAATCTTGTTTTGAGTACATGAGATAATACCATTTACCTCAAAAGTTTGGAACCCTAAGGAAAAAACCTAGAGTCGCCCGAGCCCATTCCCCACACCATGGTCGATCATTTTCCATGTCGTGGTCCTTCATAGATTCATTTAATCGAGTCTAGTAGTTGTTGGTGTTCGAGGAGCTTTCAGATCTGTGAAGTTTTTGCATTTTCGGTAGGATCACAAGATAGGAACTCTATGTTGGGTTCTCAATTTCGTGCAACTAACAAAGAAGACCAAGAAGAACACAAAGGTATGATTACCTGTTTTCTGTCCTTTTAAAGTAGAATATATTTTTTTGTTATATTTGCGTGTTTCGAGTCTATAGATTAGGAAAAAAAATTGTCACTTCCGCTTTCCTATTTTGGTCTTTAACTAGGCTCAAAACCCATCACATGGATTGTAATCAATTTCTCACTCCTAGGTAGAAACCCACTTTGATTTCTTCTACAATTTTTCTGGGTTTGATTTTAGTTTGTGGTTCTTCCCAATTTTTTGTTTATTTCTTTGGTGGGTTATGGTTCATGAGGGTCGATTGTTAGGTTTTGATGTTCAGTTTTCAGTTTGACTGTATTTATCACTCAAAATTGGTTTGGATGAGGTGTTTTTCTTTGAATTCTTTTAAATATTGTTTAAGTCAATATGATTCGACTAGAGTGTACAGTGTATCGAACTGGTAACAAAGATCTATAGAGATATCATATCCTAAAGTTATTTTAGTAAATTGAGTGTGTGAGTAAGAACTAAGAAGCGTGTTTTTTTTTGGTTTCCAGTTCATTTGGTTGTAATTGCCATTAAATATCATACATGTCGTGTTTGTTTGTACCTTCAGCATTCCTAATGCTAACCATTTGAATTTGGAAACATGGATTTCCATTCCATGTTTGAGTTGATCTTAATCTAAGCATGAGATGAGAGGAATTTGAATTTGTGATTATGAGTTGCTAGATGTAATCCCATTTAATTTCTTACCGTCTCTTTTTGTTAAGTTTTACTTATATTACTTTAATTTAAATGTCTAGAAAAATTGACTGAAACGAAGGAAGAGCAATTTGTTGTTCCATCCCATAATCAACATATCATAATTGATGATTTTTTATTTTTGGTGGCGAGTTACATAAACATAATATATATACTTTAGAGTGTAGAGAATTTTCTATTCTAATAATGCTACAGTTTACTTAATCATGTGCTTTACAAAGGCTAATCATAACAACTTGGATTGATATATTCATCCTCTTTTAGGGATGGATTGGTGGGATGTCAAGTCCACCAAGAAAATTACACCTTTATTGCAAATAAAACGTAATATAATGGTAAAAATGGGTATCGATCATCAAGGAAATGGTTGTATTCAATCACAAATGCAATCCAATAAAACTAGTGTAAATAAACTAACTAACTACAATTAAGCTAAAAGGGGGGTGTTGTGTTTGCTTGAAAACTGAAAGACTTGAATAACTAAAAATCTTGCAACTAAGCAAGATGGTGAGATGCTCAAATATTGGAGAGAATTGGTTAACCAAGGCAATTCAACACAATGAACATTTGTGTGTTTATCATTATGATTCAATATAAAGCTTATCATTAATCCCAAATTGGTTATAAGAATCATGAAGCAAGATATGCCAAGATTCCTCATAGGTAGTATGGAGGTTGGGGAAGCCCACAACACACCTTCTTAATCAAAATCAAGGATTCAATTGAATCAATTGAACCCAAGGAGTTGATTAGCCTTAAGAATGAAGGAATCCCCAATTCATAGAGGATGTCAATGCTTACACATCCATAAAGGAGTCATGATTCGTAAGCTAGAGATGATTTTTACCATCATAAAGCCCTTGTTCTAAGTAAATTCAATGATTCAATTCTAACCAAAGCAATAAACCAACAATTGCTCATTCAAGTACCAAGATCATGATCAAAGTATTAAACAAGCATAAGAAATATGAACTATAATCATAAACAAAAGATAAATGACAATTAAGCATGAATCCTTCAAAAACCCACAAATATCCAAGGTTTTAGCCAAAGTTAACCAAAATAGAGAAATTAGCCACTCATGGCAACAAAATAACAATCACAAAAGTATAATTGCATCAAGAAACTACCAATTGCTTAGAAAGATGAGAAGAATGAGTATCAAGCTACAAAATCACCTCTAATGGTATCCAATGGTGGAAAATTGAAGTGTCTCTGAAAGATCCAACCCCCATGATAAATGGTGAACAAAATGACCAAAATGCCCAAAAGTGTGCAGTTGTGCGGGTACCCGTGCAAGTGTTGCGCGACTAAGACTCCACCCTCGCAAGTATTGTTGGAATGTTATTGGTCCATTCTTCTCCACTACACAACTCTACTACCCAAGATTCCCTTGGTCCCCTCCATGCCTCATATGATTCAAATTTGGCCAATCACCTTCTAGCTTTTAAATATGGATAGTCCATGCCCAAAATAAGAATCCATGACCCATCTTCAAAAGCCACTTCATCCAAATCTTCAACTTTTTAAGCCCAAATTTCCTTTGATGGATCCATAAAGCCCAATAATGCATCGAGAAGCCCACTAAGCCCAACTCCAGTCAAAACGCAACCACAATGAGCTCCAAAACCCTAAAAAATATCTCATGCAAAATAGAAAGTACCCGACACGATCCATGATAAAGAAAATAAAAAATATACAATGCAATACTAATAAAAAACTAAAAAAATACTAAAATAAACTAATAAAAATAAGGAAATAAATAAGCTATCAAATCACCCCAATCTTAAACCTAACTTGTCCTCAAGTTAGAACAAGACTAAAATGAGCTCGAGATGAGCTAAACTAAAAAGGAAAAAGAAAGATACCATAGAACTTGGTCAACATTAGTCAACATGGTCAGAATCAGTCCATCACGGACCCTACGCATCTTCAAAATGTTCCCCGCTTTAGAGCCATAAACCACATTCTCAAACCACTTGACGGGCGAATAGATCATGGTTGGATGCAGTCGTGGTGTGCAAGACAAAGGAAACAGAGGATGCGCCCCGTGGGGGCACTTTAAGTCATCAATGCATATATCATAATGCATGAAGGAAAGGTGTCTCTTCACACATGATGATTCCTACATTTGTCAGGCTAAAGTGTATAACAACAAAATAGGGTTTTGCAGCATGGCCTCCGGGCAAACATCCGGTTTCAGAGGCTTCTCCCTTGTACTGTCCTCTACAATCTACCATCTCATCGTCATAGCCTTTTCTCACCAAAATCAAAAATAAGAAAAAATAAGAAAAATCTACTTAACCTAAATCTAAACCTAACAGCTTAAATCTTCAATCTTGAACTTCTGTTATTTGGTCATCAATCTCTTTGCTGCTCGATCTTCTGTTTTTTTTTTTTTTTTGAGGAAAGTCTTGAACTTGGATTCTTGTTCTTCTTTTTGTGTTGCTCTTTTTCTTCATTGTTTTTGTTGCTTTTCTTGAATCTTCTTTTATCGTCTCTTATTTTCTTCACTTTTCCAATTTCTTCATTTTTTTGTGTTTTCTTCTTGGAAGGTTTAAGAAATTTCACCATGTAACATAGGACTCCGATAGTGAAAATGGAGTAATCGATAGAGGCTAACATGAACACCTAATGATCATTGACAAAGTGTCAAAATCTACTAAAAAGGGTGGGGAATGACTCAAAAATGGGTGTTACCGAAAAAAACTTGGTCCCAAAAGATGTGAATTGGGGTACCCACTTCAAAGTTCATCAAGCACCTCAATGAAAGGTGTGATAAACAAAATCTATCTAACTATCTACTCTAGACCCCTAGAAAAATTATGACCTATCTTAAAAAGGTGGTAAGATTTTAACTAAGTAAGGCTTGGACGAGGCTCAGGAGTACTAAGGGGTATTCCCCCCCAAAACCAAGATGCGAGTCTTCAATGTCTTCAAAATACCTTACCGGGCTAATCTTTGCTCACACACATCGGTTTGACCAACCATATCCCTCCACACCTAGACCCAATCAAGCTACCTGCATCTGACCCCCACACAAGCGGTCTAAAAGTGGTCTGTAAGGCTCAAAGCGTGTCCTTTTTATCCAATACAAGGAATTCAATATCAAGACCCGGGACCAATCTATGATTCAATACTTGTGACTCGGTGTTATAGTACCTGTAGGGACGAGAAGACAAGAGAGAACAAAAATGCATGAACTTAAACTAGAATGCATCTAAAAAGTATGAGAATTAGAAAAGAAGGAAACAAAATATGCAATATTTTTTATTTTTGTATGAATGGCCTAAATGAATTACTCTAAATGCGACTATATACAACCTAAATGAAATAAAAGTTAAAAGATAAGAATACCTCACTCCAAGCTTAAAATTAAGCATTGTCGTCAATGCTTAGGATGAGAGTAAGGAAGGATCCTACAAGGATCAAGGTCGAGGAGGCCTGTGAGGACGGTAACCTACTTTGGGCTGAAAATGATGCCAAAGATCCTCCATGTAGCTGTTGGCGCGAGCTTGCTGCTCCTCGATGCACCGAATGGCTGCTTCATTCTGGTTGCCCTGGAGGCGCAAGGCAACAAGCTGAATGTATATCTCAAAAGGAAACTTGGGCCCGGCTCATTGTGTTGTTGATAGGACTGGTACTCATGTTGTGACTCAAAGTGTGCTCTCGAAGGCTGATCATAATAGGGTGGTGGCAGTTGTTGGATTGGGAGGTCATAATGGTCTTCGTCCTCAAATAGACTATCTGCATCGGTGTGGTCTATCTGCATGTCATCATCTTCACCTGCATCATCATCATCACTATTTAACTCTCCATGTAAGCACCAAGTTTCGGGGTCCCTGGTGGTAAAGGCTGATACGCTTGGATGAGGTAAGATGTAGGCGGATTCCTTGGCATGATTGAGCCAAGAGTAATGGTTATTGCTACTGGTAGGTAGCAACAATTCCATCTGAGTGAGAGCTACGCAGTCAAGGAGGTAGATAAGAGGGTCATCCACTAGCACATATTCAGTCTCGGGAAATTGAAGGCCCATACCTAATACGGTGATGAGACCACCAATGCAAATGTCTCCAGTGGACTTCATGCAAATTTTGTCACATTTGTCCAAGAAAAAGGTGGTGAAACCAAGGCAAGACCAACCACTGCTGGACATGCAATAGAGGAAAAAAAGCTCGACTGTGTTTATTTGTCCCGGTTCATGACGACCAAAGATGGAAGTTGAAAGAGTCTGGTGGGCGATTCTCCAACAAGGATGGATGATGTAAGGATCTTTTTGTCGACTCGGATTGAAGTTTGGAAGACTGGTGATCTGCGACCAAAACTCTACTTTGGGAAAGCTCTTGAATTGGGTCCATTGATAACTATAGATGTTGGTGGTTTGGCTATCCTATGTGCCCTTGAGAGTGTTGAAGGTGGCGTATGTGAGTCGGTGCTGCCGACCCTAGAGTCTAAATGTGAGCACCCCCGCCGTGTTATCCCCTGCATAAGTGGAGAGGAACTCGAGTGTGGGTTGCTTGTAGGTGAACACGAAAAGAGCTAGATAATCATGCTAACCCATGTTGAGGAACATTTGTTGCAAGCAATCGTCAAAGCCAAGGTTGATCATGGATTCGCGGTGGTAAAATTTGGTGGTTTGGATTGCACGTTTTTGGTGGTTGGACTTGAATTGCTTGATTTTTGCACTAGTGAGGACAAGGTTACCATCACGATAGACATGCTCGGTTGACACTTTTTTGGATGATCGCAGTGATTGAGCTTCACGGGAAGAACCATGAGGCGTGTGGATGGTTTTGTTCTTTCCCATTATACTTGTTAATAGAACCTAGCAAAAATACAAAGACCTGACCAAAATTATCCCTCACACTCGCCTACACCAATCCAATCAATTCAAACAAAAATAAAAATATAAAGCAGACAAATACTCCATGTAACGCCCGTAGATCCGGGCTAGTCAATTTAGAGATAATAGGGGTCGAAAATGACTTTTCGACAAAAGATTATTTAGAATAAATAATCTTAACCAAGTTGTAGAATATGTCTCAAGGCTTCCGTACATATAAAGAGCGCCGAAATCTAAGTTATAACGAAGAAGTTATGACCCGTCGAAGTTTAGCGACGGAACCGGCACGGCACCGCGAAGACGTAAATAGTGAATTTATGATAGAGTGGCTTTTAGCCTTAGTAATCTAAATGAAAGTCGTAGAATATGTTAACCTGAGAACGTCCATAAAAATAATTCCCAAATATGACTTCGTATGAGGAAGTTATGATTTTTTGAAGTTTCGGCTTAGCGGTGTACAGCCCGAAGTTCGAGTATTAGATCGAGTGGTTTTTAGCCGACAGAACCTAAACGAGAATCGAAGATCTCATTATTAGTAGCGTAATGATAAAAAGACAGACGAAAATGGACATCGGATGAAGAATTTATGATATTTTAACGGACCAATCATGTCCCGGCCTGTTAAAAATATAACTTTAAAATAAAGTCAAAATTAGCCGACGAAGTCTAAACGAAAGTTGTAGAGTGTGTCTCCACCTATGCGTGGATATAAATAACGTCAAAAAGGGAGTTCGTATGAACGAGTTACAAATTATAATAGCATATTTACGTATTAAAATAAAGTATAAATCATATATACATACACATAGATATACATATGTATATATCATTAGAAAGGTATCGACGATGCGGTCATTATAAGACTAATGTTGAGTTATTTCGACATTAGTTTAGTACAAATATCGTTAAATCCATTTAAAATAGTATTATAAAGGGGTTTTTAGTTGTTTATATAACTATATGGTCATTAAGTAATTATGGAGGGTAGTTTTTGAAAATTCAGTTAGTATAAATAAGGGCCTCTAGCTCTCATATTTCTTGCACCGTTCTCTTGATTCAAAAGTCTTTCTCTTCTTATCCCCCGAGCATTTCGGTCCCTCGTGATTTGACTTCTCTTTCTATAGTTTTAGTATAGTAAGGTGAGCACTGAAGCACTGCACGGATCTTTTTTAGAAAGATTCAACGACGATGTTTTGCCCCTGCAGAGCCCGACTCCTAGCTAAAATCCCCTTGTAAGTAAGTTATGCTTACCTTATTTTAATATAGCTTATATTTAAAATTAATATTGTTATTATGAACTTATAATAAATATTTGAGCTATTATTATGACTTAAATAAGTGTCGTTATAATATCTTTTTAACTACTCGTGATACGGGGAATCTGGTTTAAAGGGCTGCATAGGGTTGTTGGACTTCAGAAGTGCTATACGCCAAAATGGTCCTGCCCTCCGGTGTTTTATGTCTGGCCCCTGTCTGTACATAGTGGTTGGAAAGTATTGTTTAAACGATTTTATAATAGTAATAACAATAAGACTAATAGTTAGTCACGGTAAATATTAGACTAAAATCTAGTGGTAATAATACTAGGTTTCGTCGAAGGAAATTATGTTAAAGTAAACGAAGCGTTGTCCGAGTACCGAGTCACCACCTTCTCAGGTGAGTGCATAGTTACTTTCATCTTACACATAGATATGAAGTATTTTATATAAATTACGTGCTATGTGTGCATATTATCTGAATACTGGTTGTCTATGCTGAATGAACGATTTTATACATGTCTTAAATGATTTAAACTGTATATGTATTTTATATCTACGATAATGTTGGGGTAAAACATGGGTAGATGTAATAGATGGAGTATGAGTTGGATGATGAGTTGAGATGTGAAATAGACCGTGAGGTGAGGATGAGAGGTGGACGATGTGAGAAGCCTTTTTCCCAAATGATGGCCCATCATTCAGCAGAGTATGGATGACAACCACGGACTATTCTAGACAGTCCAGTGGAACACTAGTAGGCTCGCAACATGTAGGTGTTGTGAATGATGTGTTCACCCGGTGTACTCTAAACCCTAGCGTCCATGCAGACTTGGTGCCTAAACCTTGGTGATCATGCAGACTTGATACCTAAACCTTGGTGATCATGCAGACTTGGTTCATAAACCTTGGCTATCATGCAGACTTGATGCCTAAACCCTGGCGACAATGTAGACTTAGTGCCTGTTGTGTAAACCTTGGCGATCATGCAGAATTGATGCCTAACCCCTGGCGACTATGCAGACTTAGTGGTTGTTATGTAAACCGTGGAAACGATGGACTTCGTGACGATTCCTTAGGATGATCCCTAGGAATAAATGAACGAGGAATAGTTGATTCTTAGGGTAGATCCTTAAGAGTAAAGACGATAACAGGGATGGGTAATTGGGTTGATTGTTTGATGTTTAAACATAATAATTATATTATTGTGGGTTGAAAACCCTATGTACTCACCAGGTTTCCCAACTTGACCCACTCAATTTATTTATATCACAGGTGACGATGTGAAGTTACCTTACACTGAGAGATTAAGGAGATATAGATCACTAGTGATAATGAATGTAAGTTCTGTTTATGCTTATGTTTTTGTATTGACGATGACATCCCAAATGTTTTAAAACGAATTAAAAATACTTTTCTTCGGAAATGCTTTGATAACGTATTTATCATGTTTTACTGGGAACAAATTCCGCAACATTTTTATTAAAAGAGGTACTCTGATTTTTATAAAGCATAAATAAAAATCGGTATTTTCTGGCCGTGAAAATGGGGATGTCATAGTTGGTATCAGAGCATTAGTTTAAGCGAACTAGGAATAAGGATTTATTTCTAGACTTAAACTTAGAATGCTAAGCGATGATTGTGAGATGAGTGCCTGCTATAATTTAGACACGAGTACTAGTTTATTTTAGGAAAATGCCTAAAATGTTTTATGTGCTAAATGATTTATGTTATAGCTATAAAAATGCCTTATATGCTGTTATTCGTTCGGGTCTATGGTCTGTTGCCGACCGGATCTGTAAACCTTATGTGTTCAAGATTCTAAGCGTATGATTACGATAATAGAACTAGCATGTAACTTTTCAGATTAATATGGAGATTTATACGTCTATCGTAAATAAGATCTTTCTTATCTTAAATTCTCGTCTTGGTACACCGAACGTCTGCTTTGGTGTACAAAACAAGAGGAAGATGACAACCTGAGCCTAAGAATGTGATGGGTCATGCATCGGCCGTTGCGCCTGCACCCAAACCTATCACAATGGCAGAAGTTCAGGAAGTGATGCGAACCATGATAAACTGTTAAAATAGAGGAAAAAAAGACGGCTTACGATACTGAATAATAACTATCAGAAGATATAATAAGAGATGTATCTTGCCTTTAGAATATGTTTGATAAAATAGCAGTACGTCTATAGAAGTAGGGTACATCTGAATGTACACATTTGATTGGCGGGATGATAGAACAATTGATGTAATTCTAAAAGTTTTCCTATCATCTGTCTGACATCCCCAATTTCACGGCCAGAAAAGACCGATTTTTTATGCTTTGTTTTTAAAATCAGAGTAATCGTTTAAAGAAAACTGTTGCGGAATTTGTTCCCAAAAACAAAAATATGATAACCATTTATCCAAACATTTCTCAAAGAGAATGTATTTTCATTAAATAATAAAACCTTGGGATGTCATGTTCGATACAGACCAAAAGCATAAACAATATAAAATAGAACTTACAATAGTTATTTATAACTACTGATCTATAATCCAAAATCTCTCGTCAAGTCCGCCAACTTATACCCTTGTGCCATTACCTGTAATGAAAAGAAAACTAAGTGGGTCAGGCTTGGGAGCCTGGTGAGCATATAGGGTTTTCAACCCATAATAATATAATTGTTATATTTAATCAGCAAACAATCAACCCAATTACCCATCCCCATTATCTTCTCAAGGTTTTATCCTAAGAACCAACTATCCTTCATTCATTTATTCCTAAGGAATTTGGCACGAAATCCATTGCTGCCAAAGTTTATTTATCAAGTACTAAATCCATAGCTATCAGGCGCTAACTCCATAGTCACCAAGGTTCACTTAACAAGCGCTAACTCCATAGTCGCCAAGGTTTACTCAACGAGTGCTAACTCCATAGTCGCCAAGGTTTACTCAACAAGCGCTAACTCCATAGTCGCCAAGGTTCATCAAATAGGCACGAAGTCACATCGTCGCCAAGGTTTATACAATAGGCGCTAACTCCATAGTCACCAACTATCCCATCTACCCAAGTTCTACCCAACATTTTCGTAGATATAAATACTTACACAATTTAAATCATTTAACACTTGTATAAAACATCAATTCCATGCCCATCTCAAATAGACAAATAATATATAAACACATAGCACGTATTTCATAGCAAATACTTCATATTTATGTGTTAGAAGAAAGTAACTACACACTCACGCATATAAACAACAATATACTTAATACACTCAAACCATACTTGTATTATTATTGTGTTTATGAAAGGTAGTATACACTCACTTGATTAGAAGATGATCGTACAACACTACGGCTTGTAGAAGTAGTATTCTTCGGTAGATCTGGAAGATCTCCACAAAAATCGAACTTCCCGCGGGCAGAGCTTCGGCTCGGAAATCTTACTTCTCAGGATCTTCAGGACCTCGGGACTTGCTTCGGGGCTCGGGAATGATACCGGGGCTTCGGGGTACTTCTGGCACGCAAAACGATGCAAAACGGGAGAGAGAAGAGAGAAAAAGAGCAATTGAGTCGGCTGCCCTCGCATCCTATTTATAGGAGGCTGGAGCCTCGGAGTACGCGGGGCGTACAGCGTTACGTGGGGCGTACTGGTCCGAAATCGTCATTGCTTACGTATCCGAAGTCACTTGAGTGCGAGGTGCGTCATGCTTCGCGGTACGTGGGGCGTACAGCAGTACGCTGGGCGTACTTCGGATGAGTCCGATGACTCCTCTTCGGATAATACCAAGATTTAGAATTAAATTTAAATATTAAATATTTAACAAACTTCGGAAATTCATATCTTCTTCATACGAACTCCGTTTTCGACGTTCTTTATATCCACGCGTAGGTGAGACTACGCTCTACAACTTTTGTTTAGACTTCGTCGGCTAATTTTGACTTTTATTTTTATTAATTATTTTTAGTAGGCCGGGACAGAAAACTTCGTTATAAATTCATAAGTTCTTCGTTTGACGTCCGTTCTCGCCTAACTTTTCATCGCTTCGATACCAACAACAAGATCTTCGATTCTCGTTTAGATTGACTTGACTAAAAACCGCTCGATCTCAAATCGAGTATTTCGGGCTGCATACTGTTAAGTCGAAACTTCAATAAATCATAACTTCCTCATACGAAGTCAGATTTGGGCATTCTATATATGTATGGAATCCTTGTAACATATACTAAAACTTAGTTAAGATTATTCATTCTAAATAATCTTTTATCAAAAAGTTATTTTTGACGCTTATCGTCTCTAAATTGACTAGCCCTGATCTACGGGCGTTACAATTATCTCCCCCTTAGGATGATTACGTCCCGGAATCATCAACGAAATAGGATTCGTATACTGACTCCATAAGTTATCTCTCCATCCTAAGTAATAACCTTGATGCTCAATCCTGCATCTTCTCTTCTTACTATGTTGGACTTTAAATCGTAACCTTCAAGTTACAAAATAAATCCTTATTGTGGACTCCTTCTTCTTCTTAAGATAAATACATTCATTTATCTATTGTAACTAACCGATGGGTCGTGTCCTGATGACCTCTCATCGTAGTCGGACTCAATTTAATATGACCACTAGGGTCGGAATAACCATCATCCTACTAGTCATTACCGAAACAATGGTAATGACATGCTTGAATAAAACGGAAACAATTTCTAGCTTCTTGGTAACCTTGCGACTTTCCCTGATCCAAGTGTGAGTCCTGTGCTTCCAGTAGTATAGATCTCTACTACCATTCACACCTACTCATACTCATCCCAAGCATTGTCTCGCAGTTAACCAAGTCACCATACATAAATCATATAATCATTCAACACATCAGATAACAAAACCAGGGTTTATATTAATTCTTGAAACTATTACACAAAAGTTCAAGTTCACCCTATACTATGCCTCTAACAGGCTATGCTTCCTGATACATACTTTATATGTTAATATGAAGTCTTCATCTTTTAATCCTCCCATCCTTTTCTGCTTCATTGAGGAACATGTGGAATGCCCTTGGCTGTGGAGGTGTGTCTTTCTTTGGGCAGTCTTTAGAAATATGCCCTTCTTCGTTACATCTATAGCACACCTTCTTAATGGGTGCGCACTTGTTGGCGTAATGACCTGTCTTCCCACATTTGTAGCAAGTCATCTCCTCGCTACATTTCCCGAAGTGTTTCTTCTTACACTTCTCACACCACTTAGCTTCATCTCTTCCCCCAGATTTCGAGAATTGGCTTTCTTTGTCGATTATTGAAGATCCTTCACGCTTCCTTTTCTCTCCAACTTCAGCTCTTTCCAGACCTTTTTCTTTTATTTGGGTCTCAACATTCTTGGCTGCCCAGATGGCGGCTTTCAGAGTGGTTGCTTGCTTGACTATCGGACCAAAGTCCGCTGGTAATCCATTGGCAAACTTGTTGACCTTGGAAAGTTCAGTTGGAATTAGGTATGGAATAAGCTTCATCTTCTCCGTAAAGCTCGTAGCGTATTCAGTGACGCTCAATTTTCCTTTCTTTAGATTCTGGAACTCATTGTTGATTTCCAGAAGATCTTGCTCAGAGCAGTATTGCATTTTCAGTTGCACCACGAACTCTTCCCAAGACATCTTGCTAGCTTCCCCCTTGGGCATCGAACCAGCTAGTAACTTCCACCAGCTCAGTACTCTAGATTTTAACAGAGGGATTGCAAGAGCGGTCTTCTGTCTGTTGCTACACTCGAAACTTTCAAACATTGTCTCCATTTCAGAGATCCAGTCCATGACTTGCACCGGTTTCGGGCTCCCAGAAAGACATGGTGGTTTGGATGCCATGAAATCCTTGTACTTGCATCCACGTCCGTCATTTCCTCCATCCTGGTTGTTTTGGCTAACTATTGGTGGGTTGGCTTGACCAACGGTCCCACTGTAGTTTCCTCCTTGAAACTGCCCTCCATTTACTTCGGGCTCTTCAACTTGAATTGACAATTCTTCGCGATTCCGCCTAATCAGACGTCTGGTTTCTTCCATCTTATTATCCAACATTGCCTGGATCATCACTTGAACTCCGGCCATTTTCATTGGTTCAGGTGTTGCTGCTACAACAGGTATTTGTTCAATCACTGGTATTTGATTCCTGTTTTCATCAGCATTTCCAACTCCACTCCTCGTTCTTACCATTTTTGATCTATACACCGAATAAGGTGAAATTAGATCCTTATTTACGATAGATATTCAAATCATCCTTATCACTCCGAAACGTTTACATGCTAGTTCTAATATCGTAGACGCACGCATAGAATCCTAAACACATAAGGTTTCTAGATCCGGTCGGCAACAGACAATAGATCCGAACAATTAACATCATATATGGCAAACATATAACAATTAGCACATAATAGCATTTTAGGCAATTTTCCTAAAATAAACTAGTGTCTGTGTCAATTTAGGTGTACAACTAAAATATAATGGACACACTTAACTCACAATCATTGCTTAGCATTCTAAGTTTAAATCTAGAAATAAATCCATATTCCTGGTTCGCTTAAACTAATGCTCTGATACCAACTGTGACATCCCCAATTTCACGGCCATAAAAGACCGATTTGTTTATGCTTTGTTTTTTAAAATCAGAGTAATCGTTTAAAGAAAACTGTTGCGGAATTTGTTCGCAAAAACAAAAATATGATAACCATTTATCCAAACATTTCTCAAAGAGAATGTATTTGCATTAAATAATAAAACCTTGGGATGTCATGTTCGATACAGACCAAAAGCATAAACAATATAAAATAGACCTTACAATAGTTATTTATAACTACTGATCCATAATCCAAAATCTCTCGTCAAGTCCGCCAACTTATACCCTTGTGCCATTACCTGTAATGAAAAGAAAACTGAGTGGGTCAGGCTTGGGAGCCTGGTGAACATATAGGGTTTTCAACCCACAATAATATAATTGTTATATTTAATCAGCAAACAATCAACCCAATTACCCATCCCCATTATCTTCTCAAGGTTTTATCCTAAGAACCAACTATCCTTCATTCATTTATTCCTAAGGAATTTGGCACGAAATCCATTGCTGCCAAAGTTTATTTATCAAGTACTAAATCCATAGCTATCAGGCGCTAACTCCATAGTCACCAAGGTTCACTTAACAAGCGCTAACTCCATAGTCGCCAAGGTTTACTCAACGAGTGCTAACTCCATAGTCGCCAAGGTTTACTCAACAAGCGCTAACTCCATAGTCGCCAAGGTTCATCAAATAGGCACGAAGTCACATCGTCGCCAAGGTTTATACAATAGGCGCTAACTCCATAGTCACCAACTATCCCATCTACCCAAGTTCTACCCAACATTTTCGTAGATATAAATACTTACACAATTTAAATCATTTAACACTTGTATAAAACATCAATTCCATGCCCATCTCAAATAGACAAATAATATATAAACACATAGCACGTATTTCATAGCAAATACTTCATATTTATGTGTTAGAAGAAAGTAACTACACACTCACGCATATAAACAACAATATACTTAATACACTCAAACCATACTTGTATTATTATTGTGTTTATGAAAGGTAGTATACACTCACTTGATTAGAAGATGATCGTACAACACTACGGCTTGTAGAAGTAGTATTCTTCGGTAGATCTGGAAGATCTCCACAAAAATCGAACTTCCCGCGGGCAGAGCTTCGGCTCGGAAATCTTACTTCTCAGGATCTTCAGGACCTCGGGACTTGCTTCGGGGCTCGGGAATGATACCGGGGCTTCGGGGTACTTCTGGCACGCAAAACGATGCAAAACGGGAGAGAGAAGAGAGAAAAAGAGCAATTGAGTCGGCTGCCCTCGCATCCTATTTATAGGAGGCTGGAGCCTCGGAGTACGCGGGGCGTACAGCGTTACGTGGGGCGTACTGGTCCGAAATCGTCATTGCTTACGTATCCGAAGTCACTTGAGTGCGAGGTGCGTCATGCTTCGCGGTACGTGGGGCGTACAGCAGTACGCTGGGCGTACTTCGGATGAGTCCGATGACTCCTCTTCGGATAATACCAAGATTTAGAATTAAATTTAAATATTAAATATTTAACAAACTTCGGAAATTCATATCTTCTTCATACGAACTCCGTTTTCGACGTTCTTTATATCCACGCGTAGGTGAGACTACGCTCTACAACTTTTGTTTAGACTTCGTCGGCTAATTTTGACTTTTATTTTTATTAATTATTTTTAGTAGGCCGGGACAGAAAACTTCGTTATAAATTCATAAGTTCTTCGTTTGACGTCCGTTCTCGCCTAACTTTTCATCGCTTCGATACCAACAACAAGATCTTCGATTCTCGTTTAGATTGACTTGACTAAAAACCGCTCGATCTCAAATCGAGTATTTCGGGCTGCATACTGTTAAGTCGAAACTTCAATAAATCATAACTTCCTCATACGAAGTCAGATTTGGGCATTCTATATATGTATGGAATCCTTGTAACATATACTAAAACTTAGTTAAGATTATTCATTCTAAATAATCTTTTATCAAAAAGTCATTTTTGACGCTTATCGTCTCTAAATTGACTAGCCCTGATCTACGGGCGTTACAATTATCTCCCCCTTAGGATGATTACGTCCCGGAATCATCAACGAAATAGGATTCGTATACTGACTCCATAAGTTATCTCTCCATCCTAAGTAATAACCTTGATGCTCAATCCTGCATCTTCTCTTCTTACTATGTTGGACTTTAAATCGTAACCTTCAAGTTACAAAATAAATCCTTATTGTGGACTCCTTCTTCTTCTTAAGATAAATACATTCATTTATCTATTGTAACTAACCGATGGGTCGTGTCCTGATGACCTCTCATCGTAGTCGGACTCAATTTAATATGACCACTAGGGTCGGAATAACCATCATCCTACTAGTCATTACCGAAACAATGGTAATGACATGCTTGAATAAAACGGAAACAATTTCTAGCTTCTTGGTAACCTTGCGACTTTCCCTGATCCAAGTGTGAGTCCTGTGCTTCCAGTAGTATAGATCTCTACTACCATTCACACCTACTCATACTCATCCCAAGCATTGTCTCGCAGTTAACCAAGTCACCATACATAAATCATATAATCATTCAACACATCAGATAACAAAACCAGGGTTTATATTAATTCTTGAAACTATAACACAAAAGTTCAAGTTCACCCTATACTATGCCTCTAACAGGCTATGCTTCCTGATACATACTTTATATGTTAATATGAAGTCTTCATCTTTTAATCCTCCCATCCTTTTCTGCTTCATTGAGGAACATGTGGAATGCCCTTGGCTGTGGAGGTGTGTCTTTCTTTGGGCAGTCTTTAGAAATATGCCCTTCTTCGTTACATCTATAGCACACCTTCTTAATGGGTGCGCACTTGTTGGCGTAATGACCTGTCTTCCCACATTTGTAGCAAGTCATCTCCTCGCTACATTTCCCGAAGTGTTTCTTCTTACACTTCTCACACCACTTAGCTTCATCTCTTCCCCCAGATTTCGAGAATTGGCTTTCTTTGTCGATTATTGAAGATCCTTCACGCTTCCTTTTCTCTCCAACTTCAGCTCTTTCCAGACCTTTTTCTTTTATTTGGGTCTCAACATTCTTGGCTGCCCAGATGGCGGCTTTCAGAGTGGTTGCTTGCTTGACTATCGGACCAAAGTCCGCTGGTAATCCATTGGCAAACTTGTTGACCTTGGAAAGTTCAGTTGGAATTAGGTATGGAATAAGCTTCATCTTCTCCGTAAAGCTCGTAGCGTATTCAGTGACGCTCAATTTTCCTTTCTTTAGATTCTGGAACTCATTGTTGATTTCCAGAAGATCTTGCTCAGAGCAGTATTGCATTTTCAGTTGCACCACGAACTCTTCCCAAGACATCTTGCTAGCTTCCCCCTTGGGCATCGAACCAGCTAGTAACTTCCACCAGCTCAGTACTCTAGATTTTAACAGAGGGATTGCAAGAGCGGTCTTCTGTCTGTTGCTACACTCGAAACTTTCAAACATTGTCTCCATTTCAGAGATCCAGTCCATGACTTGCACCGGTTTCGGGCTCCCAGAAAGACATGGTGGTTTGGATGCCATGAAATCCTTGTACTTGCATCCACGTCCGTCATTTCCTCCATCCTGGTTGTTTTGGCTAACTATTGGTGGGTTGGCTTGACCAACGGTCCCACTGTAGTTTCCTCCTTGAAACTGCCCTCCATTTACTTCGGGCTCTTCAACTTGAATTGACAATTCTTCGCGATTCCGCCTAATCAGACGTCTGGTTTCTTCCATCTTATTATCCAACATTGCCTGGATCATCACTTGAACTCCGGCCATTTTCATTGGTTCAGGTGTTGCTGCTACAACAGGTATTTGTTCAATCACTGGTATTTGATTCCTGTTTTCATCAGCATTTCCAACTCCACTCCTCGTTCTTACCATTTTTGATCTATACACCGAATAAGGTGAAATTAGATCCTTATTTACGATAGATATTCAAATCATCCTTATCACTCCGAAACGTTTACATGCTAGTTCTAATATCGTAGACGCACGCATAGAATCCTAAACACATAAGGTTTCTAGATCCGGTCGGCAACAGACAATAGATCCGAACAATTAACATCATATATGGCAAACATATAACAATTAGCACATAATAGCATTTTAGGCAATTTTCCTAAAATAAACTAGTGTCTGTGTCAATTTAGGTGTACAACTAAAATATAATGGACACACTTAACTCACAATCATTGCTTAGCATTCTAAGTTTAAATCTAGAAATAAATCCATATTCCTAGTTCGCTTAAACTAATGCTCTGATACCAACTGTGACATCCCCAATTTCACGGCCATAAAAGACCGATTTGTTTATGCTTTGTTTTTTAAAATCAGAGTAATCGTTTAAAGAAAACTGTTGCGGAATTTGTTCGCAAAAACAAAAATATGATAACCATTTATCCAAACATTTCTCAAAGAGAATGTATTTGCATTAAATAATAAAACCTTGGGATGTCATGTTCGATACAGACCAAAAGCATAAACAATATAAAATAGACCTTACAATAGTTATTTATAACTACTGATCCATAATCCAAAATCTCTCGTCAAGTCCGCCAACTTATACCCTTGTGCCATTACCTGTAATGAAAAGAAAACTGAGTGGGTCAGGCTTGGGAGCCTGGTGAACATATAGGGTTTTCAACCCACAATAATATAATTGTTATATTTAATCAGCAAACAATCAACCCAATTACCCATCCCCATTATCTTCTCAAGGTTTTATCCTAAGAACCAACTATCCTTCATTCATTTATTCCTAAGGAATTTGGCACGAAATCCATTGCTGCCAAAGTTTATTTATCAAGTACTAAATCCATAGCTATCAGGCGCTAACTCCATAGTCACCAAGGTTCACTTAACAAGCGCTAACTCCATAGTCGCCAAGGTTTACTCAACAAGCGCTAACTCCATAGTCGCCAAGGTTTACTCAACAAGCGCTAACTCCATAGTCGCCAAGGTTCATCAAATAGGCACGAAGTCACATCGTCGCCAAGGTTTATACAATAGGCGCTAACTCCATAGTCACCAACTATCCCATCTACCCAAGTTCTACCCAACATTTTCATAGATATAAATACTTACACAGTTTAAATCATTTAACACTTGTATAAAACATCAATTCCACGCCCATCTCAAATAGACAAATAATATATAAACACATAGCACGTATTTCATAGCAAATACTTCATATTTATGTGTTAGAAGAAAGTAACTACACACTCACGCATATAAACAACAATATACTTAATACACTCAAACCATACTTGTATTATTATTGTGTTTATGAAAGGTAGTATACACTCACTTGATTAGAAGATGATCGGACAGCACTACGACTTGTAGAAGTAGTATTCTTCGGTAGATCTGGAAGATCTCCACAAAAATCGAACTTCCCGCGGGCAGAGCTTCGGCTCAGAAATCTTACTTCTCAGGATCTTCAGGACCTCGGGACTTGCTTCGGGGCTCGGGAATGATATCGGGGCTTCGGGGTACTTATGGCACGCAAAACGATGCAAAATAGGAGAGAGAAGAGAGAAAAAGAGCAATTGAGTCGGCTGCCCTCGCATCCTATTTATAGGAGGCTGGAGCCTCGGAGTACGCGGGGCGTACAGCGTTACGCGGGGCGTACTGGTCCGAAATCGTCATTGCTTACGTATCCGAAGTCACTTGAGTGCGAGGTGCGTCATGCTTCGCGGTACGCGGGGCGTACAGCAGTACGCTGGGCATACTTCGGATGAGTCCGATAACTCCTCTTCAGATAATACCAAGATTTAGAATTAAATTTAAATATTAAATATTTAATAAACTTCGGAAATTCATATCTTCTTCATACGAACTCCGTTTTCGACGTTCTTTATATCCACACGTAGGTGAGACTACGCTCTACAACTTTTGTTTAGACTTCGTCGGCTAATTTTGACTTTTATTTTTATTAATTATTTTTAGTAGGCCGGGACAGAAAACTTCGTTATAAATTCATAACTTCTTCGTTTGACGTCCGTTCTCGCCTAACTTTTCATCGCTTCGATACCAACAACAAGATCTTCGATTCTCGTTTAGATTGATTTGACTAAAAACCGCTCGATCTCAAATCGAGTATTTCGGGCTGCATACTGTTAAGTCGAAACTTCAATAAATCATAACTTCCTCATACGAAGTCAGATTTGGGCGTTCTATATATGTACGGAATCCTTGTAACATATACTAAAACTTAGTTAAGATTATTCATTCTAAATAATCTTTTATCAAAAAGTCATTTTTGACGCTTATCGTCTCTAAATTGACTAGCCCTGATCTACGGGCGTTACAATCTGGAATGTCCATCACCAACCAAGTTGAAGCAGAATTGATGATTGAAGATATGCATGGAAGAAGTCCTAGTAGAGTCTAGGGAATTTTTTATGATTATTTGGACACACTCGTATGTGTTAAATTGTTTTGCGATTTTAGGACTTGGGGACTGCGAGACAATACTTGGGACGAGTATAAGTAGGTGTGAAAGGTAGTAGATGCATATACTACCGGAAGCACATGACTCACGCTTGGATCGGGGAAAGTCACAAGGTCACCAAGAAGCTAGTAATTGGTTCCGTTTTGTTCATGTATGTCGTTACCATCGTTTCGGTAATGACTAAGAAGATGATTGCTATTCCGACCCTAGTGGTCATATCATGTAACATCCCAAAAATCCGTACCAAAAAATTTTCTTTAAATCATTACCAAAGCCATATTCATAAAACATATCATAAGTCACAACATGAATTCAGAGTATAATTTCCAAAACATATGTTCATTATCAGAGTAAAACATCCCAGGCTGACAAATCAATGGTGTGTGCCATGCGATCACCCCGATCTCTTCCCTCCGCTACCAGAAGTACTTGAAACCAAAACTGAAAACCATAAGCATGAAGCTTAGTGAGTTCCCCAACCTACCACATACCCTGCATAAACACATACAACATATACCAGGCCATGCCCGCTACTTCGGGCCTCGCCAGCTACTTCGGGCCTCGCCCGCTACTTCGGCCCTGCCGGTCCATGCCCCGCCTGGCTTCGAGCCCCGCTCGGATATAGATCTGTTTCACTTAGGCCTCGCTTGTCACTGGGCCTCGCCCACTAACATATAATAGCACATAGGCATATAACAACACATAAGCTAACATATACTAATACATCCTGTACTGAGGCCTCGACTATCTTGGGCCTCGCCCTTGTCCTGCTACTGATGAGTCATGGAACCCCGTCCACGCTCCTACTGGTGGTGAGATACGGGCCCATCCCACACTCACTCTTTCCCTAACTTGGGCCTCGCCCCTGTTTTGCTGCTAATGAGATGTGGAACACCGTCCACACTCTTCTATTAGTGAGATACGGGACCTCTCCCACACTCACCTCCCTACAAGGCACATACAAGTATCACACAGACAACAAGTATACCCTATCATGCAAACTATTCCTTGGGCACTCGCCTGCTATCAATGGACCTTGGTCCTAAATATCATATTGGGATATAGTGCCTGGGCTAACGCTTGGGTCTTCCTACTCATATCTACATGGGCTGACATTGTGGCCTTAGACCCATTCACACAAAGGGAAACTCACATGCACTTGATAAACTTGCTGATAACCCCTCTAGCTGTTGCCCGACAACTCTCTGAACTCCTGCTCCACTAGCTCCCCGAGCTACCAATATCAATGCAACACTTAGTCTAACTGTCCCTCAAAAGTCAACTAAGTCAACTCTGGTCAAAGTCAAAGTCGACCTTCCAGGTCAACCCTACTCGCCGTGTCTGCCTACTGACTCGTCGAGTTCATATGCTCAGAGTCCTTCCATTCGCGACTCGACTCGCCGAGTCAACCCATGACTCGCCGACTCCACCGATTTTCGAGTCCTGACCTGTCCAACTCACCGAGTCCCCACTCAACACACTGACCCGAGTCTTTGTTGGAATAGTGTCTAAGGCTGCAACTATATTAGGCAAGTATTTGACTCGGTTGTGCATGGTCCTTTTGGGTTGCCTTCACCATAGCTACTTGACAGGATGATTTATTATGAGAGAAGAAATATTATTAATATATTATGAGAATAATATAAGGAATAATAATATTGTTATTTGATTAATATAATTCATAAATTAATTAAGAATTAATTTGGTGACTTAAAGAGATTAATTGAATAAAGGGGCATAAACTGTCAATTGTATGATAGTTGGACTTTGGGCTATAAATCCATTATGGATAATGGTGGACGATTTCTAGGGCTTAGGATACACTTAGAATTCGTCCAAAGGCTTATCAATTAGGGTATTGGATTGCTTAGGGCCTAAGTTATCCAATTAGGGTTTAAGGGTGAAACCCTAGGAGCCTTACAAGTATAAATAGACCCCAAGGGTTAAGGAAATCGGCACTTGTGCTTTAGAAAGAAACCCTGGCCGATTTTGATCCGCTCTCCTCTCTCTCAAATCATCCTCTTGCTAGTTGGTGTTTGTAAGCCATTAGAGGAGTGACAATTGTGACTCTAAAACTCCAAGGACAAGAAGATCAAGCAAGTGATTCAAGGTAAACTTCTAATTCTGATTTCTTATTGTTATTATACTCTATTAGCCATTAGAAGTCTTGGATTCAATGCATGTCTAATTAGAGAAACCTAGATCTAAGCATTAGGGTTTGCAAGTGCACATAGGAATGTTCATATGACCAAAACCCATCTGTGGTATCAGAGCCTAGATTGGTTTCTATTGAATTGATGCATTGATTGCTTGTTTGATGCCTTCAAAATTCGAATCTTGTGGTTCTGTCTGATGGACTCGGCGAGTCCCATAGTGGACTCGGTGAGTCCATTGGGGTACTCGGCGAGTCCGAGCGTCAGAAAGAGCAAATGTCGGGATTTCTTGCTGTTTATCTTTGAGATACTTGCCTTTATCATATTAGATCAATATAAATCCGATTTTATGATATATATATGAGTATATTCTTGATCTAATTAAAGATATTTATCAATTAATAAAATATTTATTTCCTTATGTGATAATTGATTAATTATTTTGATTAAATTGGTAAATTGTTTTGCGAACCGTAGTTGTCCCTGTCGGTCTGGAAGCTGGCGTCACTATACCCTCGCACCTTCAAGTCATCACTCCCTCCGAGGACTAAGAACCATTCCTTCGTCCTCCAAAGGTACTTAAGGATATTCTTAACCGCAACCCAATGAGCTCTGCCAGGATTCCCTTGATATCTGCTAACCATGCTCAAAGCAAAGGCTACATCAGGGTGAGTACAAGTCATAGCATACATGATTGAGCCAACTGCGGAAGCGTATGGTACTTGGCTCATTTCTGCTATTTCTACTTCGGTACTCAGACTTTGAGTCTTACTCAACTTGGCATTACTTTGTATTGGTAATTCTCCCTTCTTTGAGTTTTCCATACTAAAACGTTTTAGTACCTTCTCTAAGTAAGTGTTCTGACTAAGTCCTATTAATCTCTTACTTCTTTCTCTTACTATCCTTATTCCCAAAATATAGGAAACCTCTCCGAGGTCCTTCATAGCAAAGCACTTCCCGATCCAGGACTTAACCTCCTGCAGATTCGGGATGTCGTTTCCTATGAGTAATATGTCATCGACATATAGAACGAGCAAACTTACTATACTCCCACTGGCTTTGACATATACACACGATTCATCTTCGCTTCGTACAAATCCAAACTCTTTGACTTTCTCATCGAAGCAAAGATTCCATCTGCGAGACGCTTGCTTAAGTCCATAAATGGACTTCTCAAGTTTACACACTCTATTCGGATGCTTCGGATCCACAAACCCCTCTGGCTGAGCCATGTAAACATCCTCATCCAACTTTCCGTTAAGGAAAGCGGTCTTGACATCCATTTGCCAAATCTCATAATCATGAAATGTGGCAATCGCTAGCATCACTCTAATAGATTTTATCTTCGCAACTGGTGAGAAGGTCTCGTCATAGTCAACTCCGGGAGTTTGAGTAAAGCCCTTCGCGACCAATCGCGCTTTATATGTATGTACATTTCCATCCTCGTCGGTCTTCTTCTTGAAGATCCATTTGCACCCAACGGTCTTACGTCCGGGCACATTATCAACCAAATTCCAAACTTGGTTATCATACATGGATTAGATCTCGCTATCCATTGCCTCTTTCTATTTCACAGACTCCGGGCCTGCCATGGCTTCCTTATAGCTATTAGGTTCATCAAGGTTTATTAGTGTACCATCACTAATATACGTGTCCCCTTCGGTAGTAATATGAAAACCATAAAACTGGGGTTGAACTCTAACTCTTTCGGAACGTCTAAGAGGTAAGGATTCTTCAATCGGTTCAACCGGAGTTTCCTCCTCGGGTTGAGTGCCAGCGGTGGAGGTTCCTTCATCTATCGACTCTTGAATCTCTTCAAGCTCGATTTGCCTCCCACTGTCTCCTTGGCCTATGAGTTCTCGCTCTCGGAAAACTCCTCTCCTTGCAACGAAGACAACATTGTCCTTCGCTCTATAGAAGAGATATCCAAAGGATTTCTGCGGGTAGCCGATGAAAATACATCGCTCACTACGAGGTTCGATCTTGTCATGAGTATCTCATCTTACGAAAGTCTCGCAACCCCAAACATTGATATGTGCTAACGAGGGAGCTTTCCCTGTCCACATCTCGTGAGGTGTTTTGGCAACCTTTTTAGTAGTGACTCGGTTAAGGATATGGGCGGCAGTCTCTAAGGCATACCCCCAAAAAGAGATTGGTAGTAAAACACGGCTCATCATAGAGTGAACCATGTCCAACAAGGTTCGATTACGCCTTTCTGCCACACCATTCAATTGTGGTGTCCTAGGTGGCGTCAATTGTGAAACTATTCAACACTCCTTGAGATAATCGTGGAATTCAAGACTTAGGTACTCTCCTCCTCGATCGGATCGAAGCATCTTGATTTTCCTGCCCAATTGATTCTCCACTTCATTCTTGAACTATTTGAACTTTTCAAAAGTTTCTGACTTTTGCTTGATTAAATAGATATACCCATATCTACTATAGTCATCGGTAAAAGTCACGTAGAAGTGGTTCCCATCATTCGTGGTTGATCTAAACGGTCCACATACATCGGTATGTATTAGGTCCAATAGACCCTCGCCCCTTTCACACGTACTTGTGAAGGGTGACTTGGTCATCTTTCCAAGTAAACAAGATTCGCATGTGTCATCTTCCCTAAGGTCGAATGACTCCAACACTCCATCCTTTTGGAGTTGGGCTATGCGTTTCTTGTTGACATGTCCAAGACGACAGTGCCACAAGGATGCTCTATCCATACTATTGGAAGAATCTATGTTCAAAACATCATTTCCTAAGTTATCATAACAGTTTCATAAATTCCATTACACAGTATTGCTTCAAAATAAAAGACACCATTTAGATAAGCCAAAATAGAACCATTCTCATTATTAAAAGAAAATCTGAAACCTTGTCTAAACAAACCATGAAATGAAATGATGTTTCTAGTCATTTCTGGCGAATAGCAACAATTGTTCAATTCTAAACTTAAACCATTCCTAAGCACTAAAGAATACACTTCAATCTTGGTCACATGCGACGATCTTCTGTTCCCCATGATTAGATTTATTCTTCCAGCCTCCACATCCCTATTTCTTCTGAGTCCCTGCACATTAGAACAAATGTGGTAACCACAACCGGTATCAAGAACCCAAGAAATAGCATGAGACGAATCGTTATATTTAATAGTGTATATACCTGCGAAAGACGGCTTGATCTTTCCTTCCTTGATGGCTTGCAGGTACTCTGGGCAGCTTCTCTTCCAATGTCCTATCTTGTGGCAGTGGTGGCACTCTGCCTCCTTTGGGTTAGGGCAGGGCTTAGCAGGATCAACTTTGGTCCCACTAGAAGAGGCACCATCTCGGGCTTTAACCTTGCGATAGTTCTTAGACGAAGCCTTCCTCTTCTTTCCCTTTCCTTGTCCAATAGCCAAAACAGGAGCAGCGGGTGGATTAGGAGTTGGTGCAACAGACTTGTCCTTGAAGTTGCTCTCAGCGACCCTCAAGAGACCTTGGAGTTTGCTTAGGGTGACCTCCTCTTTATTCATGTGGTAGGTCATCCTAAATTGATTGTAGCTAAGAGGCAAATAGTGAAGCACCATGTCGATCGCCAAGTCTTCCCCAAAGTCAACATTCAACTTGCGAAGACGGTCGACATACCTTTGCATCTTTTGCAGGTGCACGGTAAGAGACTCTCCATGACCCATCTTAGCGGAAATCATGTTAGTGAAAATCTCATAACGCTCTTGTCTCGCGTTTTGGTGGTATCTCTCCAATAAGTCTTGATGCATCTCGTACGGGTACATGTCCTCATAGGACTTTTGGAATTCGGAGTTCATAGTGGCTATCATGATGCAATGTACCTTCGTTGCATCACGCTCGTGAGTTTCAAAAGCGGTCATTTCAGCCGGAGTAGCGATTTCAGGGTTGATTTTCTCGAGCTTCTCATCGAGGACATACTCCTTAACCTCATAGCGAGCAATAGTGCGAATGTATCTTATCCATTCGCTAAAGTTCGTCCCATCGAAGGTGACCTTTTGACAAAGGCTCATCAATGTGAAAGAACTAGCAGCAGTGTTGTTCGCGTTCGACATCTAAAAATAGAAAGGACAAAGATAGATTAGAATATGAATCCCTAATTATCACCCAATAAGAAAAATTAGGGCTAGGATCCAACAACAATATTTTCATATTAGAAAAGGGATGTCGTAATCTAACATGCAAACAATTTGAAGGTAAGTGAATGACGATTCACTAATTCTCCACCATTAAAACCTAACTTTAAGTTCTAAATGAATTTGAGAATTCCTAGGTTTAGATGAGATTCATTGAAACATTTCAATGGCATGTTTAAATCTCGATATGCCCCTCTTGTTTGTGACTGGGATACCGAGGATCACAAAGCGGGTGTGAATTACCATGCAAATTCACATGGTGCCTTCATTGTAACGATCACCCATTCGATGTGCCGGTAAACCACACACGCTCCATCGAACTATGATAAACAATGAATCACCCTTTGCCACCTTCGCTTAGAACCAATTAATGTGCCGATAAAACATGGAGGATCAAATAACAAATAATCTCAATTAACAATTAATTCCATAATTATCCATATTTGATTTATTTAATGATTTCTTGCAAGATAATTACCAATTTAATCAAAATAATTAATTAATTATCACATAAGGAAATTAAATATTTTATTAATTGATAAATCTCTTTAATTAGATCAAGATTATAGTCATATATATCAAAAATCGGATTAGGGTTGATCTAATATGATAAAGGCAAGTTTCCATAAGATAAATATCAAAAAATCCCGAATCTGGCCCTTCCTAACGCTTGGACTCGCCGAGTACACCATGGGACTCGCCGAGTCAGGACAACTCGCCGAGTCCATGACTCAGAAATATAAAAATTGAATTTTTCAAGCAAGATTCAAACAAACAAGCAACAATTTAATAGAAACCAATCTAGTCTCTGATACCACTGATGGGTTTTGTCCATATGAACATTCCTATGTGCACATGCAAACCCTAATGCTTGGATCTAGGTTTCTCTAATTAAACATGCTTTGAATCCAAGACTTCTAATGACTAATTAGAAGTAAGAACAATACAAAATCAGATCTAAAAGTTTACCTTTGAATCTCTTGTTTTGATCTTGTTGTCTTGGAGCTCTAGAGTCACAATTGTCACTCCTCTAATGGCTTACAAACACCAACTAGCAAGGAGGATGATTTGAGAGAGAGGAGAGGGATTAGAATTCGGCCAGGGTTTCTTTGCTTTAGCAGAGGTGCCGATTTCCCTTGCCCTAGGGGTCTATTTATACTTGTAAGGCTCCTAGGGTTTCACCCTTAAACCCTAGTTGGATAATCTTTCCTTAAAGCAATCCTAATCCTTACCTAAGATAGCATTGGACGAATTTGAGGCTATCCTAAGCCCTAGAATCCGTCAATCCTCAATCCAAGAAGGATTTACAGCCCAAAGTGTAACTATCAAACAATTAACAGTTTATACCCTCTTATTTAATTAATCTCTTTAAGTCACCAAATTAATACTAATTAATCTATGACTTATATTAATCAAATAACAATATTATTATTCTTTATATTATTCTCATAATATATAAATAATATTTATTCTCTCATAATAAATCATCCTATCAAGTTGCTATGGTGAAGGCAACCCAAAAGGACCATGCACAATCGGGTCAAATACTTGCCTAATATAGTTGCAGCCTCAGACACTATTCCAACAACCACCTGTGGGGAATTTCTCTTCATTTCATTTCGAGTCCCGAAGTCTCTTTTATTTCGAGAAATGGTACCAAAAAGTAATCTTATCTCTTGAGGTGTCTTGTTAAAGATGTCACCACCACTTGAAGCATCAATCTTCCTTTGATCTTTTTCATTCATACCATCATAAGATTGTTAAAGAAGTAGTTGTTCGGGTATGTTGTGTTGAGGACAACTTGTACACAAGTTGTTGAATCGCTCCCAAAAATCATGAAAACTCTCATTCTCCTCTTGACGAATCCCCAAAATGTCACTTCTTTGACTTGATATCTAGGAGGTGGGATAGAACTTGCTATTGAAGGCTTTGAGTAACTCTTCCCATGTGTGAATAGATCCCGGTGGTAAGTTAAATAACCACTCTCTAGCTTTATCTTCCAAGGTGAGCAGGAATGTGGTCAACTTGAAATCATCCAATGTCACATGTTCTGGCAACATGCTAACACATATCATATGAAAGGACTTCAAATGCCTTTGAGGATCTTCTCTATCCAACCCGTGGAACTTGGTGATTTGATGTATGAAACTTCATTTCAATTCAATCCCTCGGCGGTTTGCGGGATAAACAATACCAAGAGGTGTGTGAGTAACATACGTCTCTATCATTTCTCTAAGTGTCAACTCTTGAAGGGGATTGGGTGGATTGGGGTTATTGGGATATTATTGCATGTAATTGGGAGGTTGTTGGTAAGGTGGGTATGGGTATTATTGGTGATTGTACATTTATGGTGGATAAGGATGGTAGTTAGGATTGTTTGTAAGGGGTGTTGTTGTGGGTACATTGGGTGTTGGTACATTGGAGGGTGTTGGTAATTGGGTTGATTTGGTTGATGTGCTTGTTGTTGTTAAACTTGAAAAGCATTGTTTTGAGGTTGGCTGTTTTGATGGAAGTTTTGGTTTTTTGGTTGTGGTTGTTGATAATTGGGGTGATTTGGTTGATGAGGGGGTTGATTCCAAGGTGACATATCTATGAGAGGTTCTTGAAGTTGTTGTTGTCTTGGTTGTTGGGGTGGGGTATTGGCATATTGATTGTTTGCGTTTGGGTTGGGATTGTGAGGTGGAGTGTGATTCATGGCTATGTAGTTTTCAAAAGGAATGTCTTCAAAGGAATGACCAACAATTGGAGAACTCAGTTTGGTGTCGGTATCACTTAAAGTATGAACTTGATCTTCTATGTTGATTAGTGGAGAAGAGGCAGAAGCTTGAACGAGTTGTTGTTGCTTTGCTTGTTTGGCTAACTTTTTCAACCTTTTTGCTTCTTTTTCAATCTATAGATTGTAGAATAGTTCACTAGTTCTTGTAGACCTAGGCATAAACAATCAAATAACAATAACCAATTTCCCTGCCAACGGCACCAAAAATTGGTGGGATGTCAAGTCCACCAAGCAAATTACACCCTTTGTTTGCAAATAAAAGGTAATATAATGGTAAAAAGGGGTATCGATCCTCGGGGAAATGGTTGTATTCAATGCAATCCAATAGAACTAGTGTAAATAAACTAATTAACTACAATTAAACTAAAATGGGGGTGTTGTGATTGCTTGAAAACTAAAAGACTTGAATAACTAAAAAGCTTGTAATTAAGCAAGATGGTGAGATGCTCAAATATTGGAGAGAATTGGTTAACCAAGGCAATTCAACACAATGAACAATTGTGTGTTTATCATGAGGATTTAATATGAAGCGTATCGTTCATCCCAAATTGGTTATAGAAATCATGAAGCATGATATGCCAAGGTTTCTCATAGGTAGTATGGAGGTTGGGGAAGCCCACAACACACCTTCTTAATCAAAATCAAGGATTCAATTGAAGCAATTGAACCCAAGGAGTTGATTAGCCTTAAGAATGAAGGAATCCCCAATTCATAGAGGATGTCAATGCTTACACATCCATAAAGGATTCATGATTCATAAGCTAGAGAGGATTTTTACCATCATAAAGCCCTTGTAAATTCAATGATTCAATTCTAAACCAAAGAAATAAACCAACAATTGCTCATTCAAGTACCAAGCTCATGATCAAAGTATTAAACAAGCATAAGAAATATGAACTATAATCATAAACATAAGATAAATGACAATTAAGCATGAATCCTTCAAAAACCCACAAATATCCAAGGGTTTTAGCCAAAGTTAACCAAAATAGAGAAATTAGCCACTCATGGCAACAAAATAACAATCACAAAAGTATAATTGCATCAAGAAACTACCAATTGCTTAGAAAGATGAGAAGAATGAGTATCAAGATCCAAAATCGCCTCTAATGGTATCCAATGGTGGAAAATTGAAGTGTCTCTGAAAGATCCAACCCCCCATGGTAAATGGTGAACAAAATGACCAAAATGCCCAAAAGTGTGTAGCTGTGCGGGTACCCTCGCAAGTGTTGCGCGACTAAGACTCCACCCTCGCAAGTGTTGCTGGAATCCTATTAGTCCATTCTTCTCCACTACCCAAGATTCCCTTGGTCCCCTCCACGCCTTATATGATTCAAATTTGGCCAATCACCTTCAATATTTTAAATATGGATAGTCCATGTTAATGGATTCGTAAAGCCCAATAATGCATCGAGAAACCCACTAAGCCCAACTCCAGTCAAAACGCAACCACAATGAGCTCCAAAACCCTGCAAAATATCTCATGCAAAATAGAAAGTACATGACATGATCCATGATAAAGAAAATAAAGAATATACAATGCAATACTAATAAAAAAAACTAAAAGAAAAATACTAAAATAAACTAATAAAAATAAGGAAATAAAATAGGCTATCATGGATTGAAGCTTTGAACTCCTTTTCATTACTCTCACTTTGTCTAAAAAGCATCTGGTAGCTTCTATATCATACGACAAATGTGAACCACCAAAGATTCTTATGGAAGTCATGGAGCTCACTATCGTCATCGTTGAACCCTAATGAGGTTAATAGATTCAATTGTTTCTTCTTTTACTTTCTTTCACCTGTTTTTTGTTAAACATGAACTCAAATTTTTGTTTCAAGTCATTTTCATTAAACAAGGCCAGACAATTTCAAGGTGGGTGTTCTTATGCTTTAAACATTTGAACCTTAATGAGGTTATCAGATTCAATTGTTTCTTCTTCTACTTTCTTTCACATGTACTTTGTTAGACATGAACTCAAATTGGGATCAAATAAAGCAACAATTCCATTCCCGATTATAAAAAACTAAAATGGAATGTTGAATTCCACTTTGTAGATGAACATGTGGCCGAATTTCCAGATCATACCAATGGTCTTCAAGTTGCTACCAATGATCATGTATGTCTCAAACCTATTACAAGAAGATATGTTTTAAGCTTATTATTTTAAATGGTTACCGCAACAACAATATAATAGTGATTTTTGGACTGCTTAGGATGAGGAATCTGATGTCATATGCATGCTTATCACGAGGATTTGGAAGCTTATAAACTTGATGTGGATGCTAATAGCGGGATTTGGACGTATATGAGGACTTATACCATTTCTATGGTAACTTTGTTGATCTTAGCTTTGATATGGATCTACATATTCAAGCTGATTTGTGAAGGTAATGATCATATTAACTATGTTGTTGACTCAGAACCTTCAACATCTGAAGTGGAAGTATGCTCTTCTACAAGATGGTGTGACGGTTTTATCTTCTTAATTTAGAAACAACTAGCCATGGAACAACATGTGCAATGCAGTTAATAAAGAGACGGAACCCTTTCAAGATGCAGGAAAAGATGAAAGAACAAACAAGTTTACATCTTTTTCATCTGTTATTGGTGGAAACTGCATAAATATAGTACATAAACAAAGTAACATTCATATTGTACTTTCTGTATATTTTCCTTATTAAGCAATGTACTTTGAAAAACCATGAAATTATAGCATTGTACTTCCATTTTTTTTTAATATTTTGGATATTAAACTTTGAAAATTCAACACAATTATTGTTATGAATCTACTTTATATTGGAAGGCATTAATACACAAATATAGCAGTGAACTTATATTTCTTTGGAACTGTTAGCTATACCAGATATAACATTGTACTTTGGATTTAGTTAAAAGCTAGATTTTCATGCCAGGGTCTCCCTATACACCATCAATAACGATAATACAGGCCAAATCGAAGATTTTACAACAAACTCTTATCAACAAATCTCATTTCAAAGAAAACCAATAAGGAATATTAAAAGCAAATAAAAGAGAAAATTATAATAAATAAACCACCTCGTGGTTTAACACCGGATCACATCTTAGTTATTATTAAATCTTATAGTACTGAAATGTAGCATGTCTTTTTATATTTTTATAGAGTTATAAGAGAAATCACTAACAAAAATATTTGAAAAGTTGTGGGATGTTTAAAGAAGTATACAACTAATAAATAATTTAGATGGAATTCTTTGAATACAAATTTATTTTATTTTATCTATTTGTTCATTTAATTATATCCATTTTTATTATTTTTTCAATTAACCATTTTAATATGTAAGAAAAAAATAACATGATCTAATAAATAAGTCATAAATATATTCTATACAAATAATTTTTTTTTTTGCAAAATAAATTTTATCTCAAAAAAATGGTATATTATTTATTACAATAATATTTTTAAAATTCATCAACAATATAGAGACATGTGAGAATTTATTGAATCAAAATATACTACTTACAAACAACAAGAAAATAATTAATTATAATATTAGACAAACTTATCTTAATTACTTAATTGAGTAAATTACATGTTATTTAATAATCAATCTCACACTATAAATCTGAAACAATTAAACACAAATTATATTAATTTATAATTCAATTAATATGATACAAAATAAATAATTTATTTTAAACCAAATTAATTTTGTTGGTTATAATTATAATATATTATTTCAAATCATTAGACCGATCAGTATAGATCTCTCAACTGTATTGAGATGTCTATGTAGCCTCCTTTAACGTCGTAAAGAAGAAATGAACACCACCCATATAATGCACCGTGATTATTCGTTGCCACTCTGACGCCCCCTCAAGCGATGATTTTGAAATCTTTTTACAGTTGAACGGTCAAAACTAAATAAAAAAAAAATTATATTTTCCTAATTAATACAACATAATCACATTCATTTTTTACACACAACTCATTACTTTTCACATATTTTTATACAAACTTCCAACAAAATCTTTTATGGATTCGTTCGACTCGTAAACCGATGATGATATGTTCATCACCATGATATACGAGCATTATGCTAACGAGCTAGTAGGAGAAAATATAATCCATCTACTAACAAAACGGTATCATACGTTCATTTCATAGTGAATGTAAATAAATATAAGTTTGGATATTACCTTACGGATGAAATATATTTTGCGTATTCCGTATTTGTGAAGGTATTTTGATACCTAGTGGAACCAAGAGAAAATTTATTTAAGAGAAGAAGGATGTGGAACATGTTTTTAGAGTTCTAAACTCGAAGTGGCACATAGCAGAATGTGTGACACGACCATTTGAGATAGAAATTGTACGATATATTACGTATGTATATATTATAATGTAGAACATGATGGTAGAAGATAAATGACAAAATATTGCACAATATATGCCAAGGGAGCCCAAACAATGCAATTTGAAGACAGTTCAACGAAATGTTTGCATAAAGTAGTTTATATTCAAGACGCAAAAAATACAAAAAACTTTGGAAAGACTTTGACAAATCATATCTATATCTATCATGATAACGAATATAGGATTTAGAAAAAATTGTATATATATTTTTTCGTTTTGTACGTGTCCTTTTCTCGATTTAAAAATTATGGTTTAATGTAATATAATTTATTTTTTATAATTATTAAAAAAATGAAAAAAGAAAACACTCGAAAGAAAACAAATGATAACATGAAAATTGTTTGGTATGGATGTGTGGTGAAAATTTCCTATAATGATGTTAAAAGATGGTATTTGAGATGGTAACTTTTTGGTATTATAAGATAGACAAATACCCACCAACCACCAGCGGATTTGTAGTGGTGTCCGATGTTGCATTAATAATATCTATTTTTTTGTACTCAGTGAAAAATTTTCGATTTTTCGATAACTTTTACTTATTTTTTATGCATCGGTAACACCTAATATGAATTCTTGCGTCCGTCCATGTCACTTGCCTTATACAACTTATCGATTAAAGACTACACTAGACAACATTTATTACCCTTGAATATGTTCGAGATATTCTAAGTACACGAATACAATTCTAAATTAACGACTAATTGACTTGATTTGATATTCTAGAATTCAAGTTGTTAACCAATAAGATTACATGGCTAGTTGAAATATTTCAATAAAGGCTAGAAATATTAATTTTTCATATGTACCTTTATATAAAACAAATTTCTATATAACATTAATACCTGCTATTTTTTTTTATACTTTTAATTTACGTTCATAATATTTTCATGTATTAATTTCTTTGTTATACAATATAACTTTATATAACATCTATTTTATTATAGTTTTACTTTACCACTAAGAATATGATAATTTATTTATAAAAAATGGTACATAAAATTTTGAATTTTACAAAAGTCATTATTATCTAAAATTTATTCAATCCAAATAATGTTTTATTTTATTTAACAACTAAAAACTGAATTAAATATAAAAGCAACTTTATTACCGTCGAATGATATTTGTTTGACAAGGAAATTTTGAGAACTTTTGAAATATTTTAGCTTTTTGAATTTAACAAAAAAACTCAAAAAAAAAAAAGTTTCTTTTCATAGTTTAAGCAATTAATTTTTATTTTAAACAAAAATCTTATAATTTAAAAGTTACTTCAAATAGTTTTTTTTTAAGATTTTAGCTTTTAATACTTAATTTTTTTTATATAATTTTAAACTTTTAAAAATAACTGAATATTATCTGAACAAATAAAAGTTATAATTTTTAGCTTTCAGTTAGTTTGTCAAACATGTCCAAAACAAATTATTTGAAAAAGAGATTTATTCTAACATTATTAATTTATGTATTAGACCAAGACCTCTTTCTAAAAATCTAACAAATTGAATAGAAACGTAATTACATTTAAAAAAGATGAGAATGAAAGGTATCAGAAAAATAAATGACATAAACTAAAATTAGGCTGTGAATAAAAGGAATTTATGTAACACGTGTTATTTGTTAGTGATGAATTGATATGCCTACATTCTCACGGATAAATTGGTGAGGACGTCAACTGATATGGCTCAACATGATCTTTTACTTTCAATCCAAGTTGTTCACATGTTCACTATGACTACTATCTCACAATTTCCACTATCGATATCGATCGTGTCATATAACCTTTTTCTTTTTTGTGGTGCACTTCCTTCGAAAAATATTGTGTCGTTGTCATGCTTCATCATTAGTGGATTCGGAGAAGGTGAGATTTTGAACATGTTGGGTCATCAAGGCTACCCCTTGGTCAATGCAAGGTGAAAGACGTTTGTGTATCCATCATTAGTTGCATTGTCGAAAATTATTATAGTCAAGAAAAGATTACTACACACGATTGGTAGGAAGGCCACAATAGGACTATTTTCTTCCGTCCAGAGGCGGTTGAATGTTTTCGCACCAGAGGAAGATGATCTGTCTGTCGGGTAGATTAACCTATTCGTTCACTTTGTCTGTCAACCAGCTCGAGACGAGAGGTATAGGATTCATTTGTCGTCGGGTTTTCTTCATTAAAGTGTGACATAAAACAAAATAAACTATTGTTACATATAATTATGTATCAAGTGAAGCATTATAAATTCATAAATACATAAGAAAATATGTGAACTTTCATACACGTACAAATGTACAATATCTTATTGGGAATATAACCAAAAAAAACTTTAAATACTATTTACTAGAATAAAAGAATTAATCAAAAATGAAAAGAAAAGTCATTGTTGTATATTCTCCGGTCCACAATTGAAGAAAATGTATTATTCCGTTTGGAATTTTCTTTTTTGTGTATTGTAAATCGGCAAGAAATTGTTTTGTGAGTTTATTCAGAGTCTAGAAGAACGTTTTCAAAAGACGAGAACAATTGAGGGTGTGAAAAATAAAAAACAAATCCAAAAACAAAAAATCGTGATAAAATCATCCGCAAATAAAATATGATAAACCGTATCAAAAAATCAAAATTAATTCGTTTCATAAACCATCGGTTTAGTTTTATATTTTTAAAGTACATTTTTACTCTTGTAGTAGAAATATGTGAACTTAAAAAGTAGTTTAAGATTATTTTATATTTTTCATTTTAAAGAAGAAAAAAAATGAAACTTAATAAATTGTGGCAAAATATTCAAAATAAACATTTATATAATTTGAAGTCATTATATATGTTAAATATTAGGGTTTAGGTCATATTTAACTTTTGAATTTGTGCTCACTTGGTCACTTAACTCTTTATAAGTTTTAAAAGATCATCAAAGTTTTGATTTTGTGCTCATTTAGTCACTTAACTTTTGGTTTGGTCATTTAGTTTTTGGATTTGTACTCATTTAGTCACCTAACTTTTAAAATTGTGCTCATTTAGCTACTAGACTTTTAAAAAATTTTAAAAGTTTAGTGATTAAATAAGCACAATTTTAAAAGTTAGGTGATTAAATGAGCACAAATCCAAAAGTTAACTGACCAAACCAAAAGTTAAATTATTAAATGAGCATAAAGCCCAAAGTTTGATGATCTTTAATACTTAAAAAAAATTAAAAGACTAAATGAACACAAAATCAAAAGTTAAATAATCAAAAATGACCTAAACCATAAATATTATAATAGTTAACATTTATTATAACCTCAGTTGAAAACTAAAAGAATAAGTACTTATTACAATAAGGTATCAAATTCTAAGTATTTTTGGACAAACAATCACGATTAGTGTCTAAGTATTATAGACAGAGTTATGTTCATTTGAGACAGACCTAATTTTATAAGACCGTTAAACTATTTTTTTCTGGTGAAATATTATAATATTCTATTGTTCATAAAAATAGAATATATCTAATATTTTAATATTCCAAAATAATATCGTTAATACATTTTATTTTGAAATAGTCGAAAAACATATAATGTTACAATATTATACATATTTTATTTTTATAAATAGTAGAATATTATAATATTTCACTTAATGAACACACACACACATACACACACACACACATATATATATATATATATATATATATATATATATATATATATATATATATATATAGGGTTAAGTTCAAATGAGAACACTATTTAATGTGAGAACGTGAGAACACTACTTTATGTTACTATTCTAGTATGAATTTAATATGTATAGTATTGTAGTAATTATAATATGAATATATTCAATTTTATATTGCTATTCTACTATAATATATATATATATATATATATATATATATATATATATATATATATATATATATATAGTAATTTAGTAAATTCTAATATGAATGTTAAATATGTGATTGTTCATATATTCGGTGATGAATAATGTCATAAAGTTGTACATACAAAATTTTAATGTGAATATTAATGTGTGACTGTTCGTATATTTGTTGATGAATAATGTCATATCGTTGTATATACAAAATTCATAGTAGAATAGTAACATAGAGTAGTGTTCTCACGTTCTCACATTAAATAGTGTTCTCATTTTAACTTAACCGTATATATATATATATATATATATATATATATATATATATATATATATATATATATATATATATATATAAGGATCATTTGAGAACCTATAGATTCATGAGAACCCGAGAACTAAACAATGACTATTTGATCAAAATAATAGAAGGCTAAGATGTTTTGTGGTATTTTTGTAAATACTTAAAAAAAGTACACACGAGCTAATATATATATATATATATATATATATATATATATATATATATATATATATATATATAGAAAGAGAGAGAGAGAGAGAGAGAGAGAGAGAGAGAGAGAGTTATGTTCATATATAAACACTATATATTGAGTGATTGTATAACTAATTTTGACCAATCATTTAATAAAGGTATGATAGTATTTAACATTTAAATCAATAAATTCATTTTCAGATATAATCTTATAATTATTGTAAGTCATTTCATTTAACTTCGCTCCTATAATTTTGGTAAGTAGTTTAAATTTAATTCTTTAATATACGTATCAAGAAAGTTGGTGACTAAAACTCAGATATAGTGTCGAATCAAATGCTCATTCTTTCAAATTCATACAAATAATATATTAGTTTATTGCATATTCTTCAAGATTATGTTACACACTGTAACATATTTTATGTGTAAAAATAATATTTTCTTATTATTCAACAATTTTCGGTTGGTCTATAGTTTTGGTGAATCTATATAAAAAGAATATTGCATATACTTCAAAAATATGTTAGAAAGTATTAATGGATCGTTCTTAAAGAGTAAATTTTTTTCACGTATCTCACAAGTTTTATGACAGTAGTTCAAAAATATTTATTAGTCAATGCATTCTTAAAGAATGAAATGTGATTCTTAAAGAATGAAATACGTTTCAAGTAAATTATCGATTGTTAAAGAATCAAATTGCCCGATTCTTTAATTAATTGTATAAAAATATTTTGTCAATATTTTGTAAAACTAATAGTGAAATTGCCTAATTTTTATAGAAAGAAATATGTTCCAAAACTAAGTAATTCTTAAAGAATGAAATCTATTTCGTTTTATGTGATTATCATGTAAAAAAATATCGCAAATTTTTCAGTACATGATATTCTGTGATTTCGTTTTAAAAATAATAATCTGGATTTTATTAATATATTTGAATTGGTTTCCTTTTTTTTTTGGAACCGGCCAATTAAATATAAAAGGAAAAAAGAAAGCCACAGTCAGTGGCATACAATAGTTCAGAACATACAATCAAAATAAAATGAAACAGGAATTCTAAAGCGCAACAAAGAAAATTCAATAAAACAAAGGGCAATGAGACCATGATGCCCAATTCAGCTTGTCGATTTTCCCCCTATTTTTCACCCAGAGATAGACTACTGATTTAATGATATCATTGACTTTATCTGGTGGTAGCCGAATTTTCTTGAAGACCTTTTCGTTCCTTGACTTCCAAAGACTCCATAATGTTCCATAGAAGATAGCTAAGATTATCTTTCTCCTTTTTTTGCATACCCCCATTGAGAGATGGAATCCAATACATCCTTAACTGTGTGAAGTGGTCCCAATTGTATATTACACCATCTTGATACCCCTTCCAGGACACGCCTAGCATAACTGCAGTCCACCAATACATGATCAGAACCTTCTTCATATTCATTGCACATGGGGAAAGTCAAAACTTCCAGAACTACCCCTCTCTTTGTTAATTCTGAAGCAGTTGGTATCCTTCCCATTTTTGCCCTCCAGATAAAGCAATTGACTTTCATTGGGACTTCCTTAAGTCATCTGAATTGACCATCTGTAACAGCAGCCTTGCAATCCCATCTTTGTCTAAGATCACGGACCGTGTATGTTCCCGTTGAGGTTAGGCCACATCTCCAAGTTTCTCCATTAGCTGTGGGTTGTTTAGATAACACAGAATCAACAGGGATATCTTTTTTTTCAAGGGCCTTCCTTATGCCAACAATGTTATTCCAGACTCCAGTTAATGATTTCTTTGAGTAAATATCATCAGGTTTCGATTTTAGGTTATGCAGGCTTGATATTACTTGTACCCAAAGATGATGTGATTCAATTCTCAACTTCCACCACCATTTCATTAATAAGGAAATATTGAGACTTTTAATAGTACCAATCCCTAAGCCTCCCGATTCCTTAGGTGCAACCACTTTGTCCCACAAGACCCAATGTATTTTCTTCTTATCATCCGAAGCGCCCCATAACCTCAATTTTCTTCTTATACCTTTCTCGGCCTTTTAGCTAAGATCAAGTGTAGTATTTGAATTGGTTGCCTAAGTTATTTCTCTTTTATCTCATTTAATAAAATGTCATAATTACTCTTTAATAACCTTAGAATTAATTGATTGTAATTATATAGTAATTGCTATCCTACATTAATACAATGCACCCTAAAATCATAGTCATTAATTTTTTTTAATCCAATAATCATAATTTGGTCACACATTCACATAATATTTAGAGTTCACATTTAATCATAACCCTATATATATATATATATATATATATATATATATATATATATATATATATATATCATACTATATTATAAATGAAACATTTTTTTTCTTTCACCACATTCATTTGAAACTCTCATGACTTTTTAATTTCTTTCTAATAATGATTATAAGTTGGTTAATAAGATTAAATAAATATCAAACCTAAACTGTAATCATATATAAACTAAATTTCAATATTAAAAGAATATCTTTACTTTTAATTATAAAGTTATGTTCATTTTAAAGCTACAATTTTTGAATAATTTGTATAAAATATTTAAATTATAAACTTAAATATAACATTTCAGGACCAACTTAAATATAAATTTTAGTTTAACTTAAAGAATCCAAATAATATTTTGTAAATAGTTAACAGTGATAAATTACAGTGTCTTTCTAATAATGATTATAATTTGGTTAATAAGGTTAAATAAATATCAAACCTAAAGTATAATCATAAATATACTAACTTTCAATATTAAGATAATATCTTTACTTTTACTTATAAAGTTATGTCTTTAAATTTTACCATATTATACTTAACTTATTAGATTTAATATGTTGTTATATGTAAATAATTATCAATTTAAAGCTACAACTTTTGAACAGTTTGTACAAAATACTTAAATTGTTAATTTAAATATAACATTACAGTGTCAACTTAAACATAAATTTCAGTGCTACTTAGAAACTCAATGAATATTTTATGAATAGTTAAAAGTGATAAATTGTAGAGCTAAATGCAAAAACTAAATTATAATATCAATTTAACTAAAATATTTCCTAAAGATATTTGTATAATCGTTAAAAAATTTCTAATAAGTAAGCTTAAAATAACTTACAATAACAATAGTTAAAAATAACTCTATATAAATGATTATATTGTTATCTTTAAAATCAAAAAACAATGTCTGATGTTTTAAATAATTATAATGATAGAAATTAAAACGTTAAGAAAATAAATTTTAAAAAATTAATTAACAATAACAAAAACTATAAATAACATTAATTCATATATTATATTTAATTTTATTCATGAGTAACTCGCGGGTAGAAGTCATTCAAACGATTGAGATTATACAATGATAATAGATGTATATAGTATCATATAATTCAAAATAATCAATATATTATATAAATTTAGTATACAAATTATTATATCAAATTTAACAACGTTATTGTTATATTTAAAAAAAACATATATTTGTAAAGATTTATACTATATAGGTGTTTTTGTACTACGCATGGGCATTCGTCTAGTGTGTGTGTGTGTGTGTGTGTATATATATATATATATATATATATATATATATATATATATATATATATATATATATATGTTTAAACCCGTGCAAACTACGGTTGAGAAAAAACATTATTTATAACTCAAAATCATAATGACTAATCAAATATTTACAAAAAATGTATTAACAATATTCAATAATTATATTTTGATATTATAACATCATTTTCTTTAGATAAACCCAAAGAACTTAATACTTGATTCAAACAATTAAAAATTAAATTAATACTTAGTGGGTGTTTGGGATAGCTTTTGAAAATAGTTTATTAGTTTTTTAAAAAAATAATAAGCTAAAAAAGTGTGTGTTTACTTAAAAAAGTGTTTTTTAAAACAACTTTTTGGATAGGAAAAAATAAAGTTTTCAAAAATCTAGAAAATCCTACTGTTTTGCTTTTTAGTCATTTTACTCATAAAAAGCAGCTTTTCTAATACAAACACTTTTTAAAAACTGCTTTTTCAAAAAGTCATAAGTTAATAAACACGTTTATTAAAAATCACTTTTGTGATAAAAAAGCTAATCCAAACACACCCTTAGATTAAAAACTATTAATACATAAAAGCTTTCATTTTTTTTCATATGTGGGCCATGTGCCAAAACAATATAATGATGTATACTTCATTTCTCATTCGAAACAATTAAAAATACAACATATCACTTGTAGTACAAGAGCATCCAAGATTGAGATTTTTTTCTATTTGATGTCGTTTTAATACATTATTTTTACTCTTTCACTTGTTTAACCCCCATCCATCCCCCCGTGGGCATACTCACTCAAGATGCAAAAAGCACTAAATATTAGTGTAGATTTGTCACACCAAAAAAATAGCATAAAGAGTTAAGAAGGTACATCAATAATTTTGAAAATGGAAAAACATGAAGTTAGTATAGTACACGAATGGTCAAGTTACCAATTATACAATTCCTAAATTCAAAAAGAAAGAAAGTAAGTTGCTATTAACATGCATATTAAATCAAAAGTAGAAACAAGTAATAAGATCATCCCGTTCCACCCATAACCACAATAACATACACACACTAAAACATGAACATAAACACCCACAATAACATGAACATCCTAAAACACATTTACATAACAGGTCGTGTTTAAATAAAGGGATGAAAATGACATTATTTAAAAGAAAAAAAATATATATTAACAATTTTTTTCCAGAAGATCAAAATCAATAAGTAGCTTGGTTGTCTCTCTATATGACTTGGTGGATTCTTCTTTATTGATAAGATGATTTGAAATGTAGTATGTGTAATCATTTGCAAGAAGCATCCAAAATCTGAGATCCAAGTGGCGTTCTTTAGTTGGATATGTGGCACACGTGGATAATCATCCAAACTAGAAGATAATGTATGGGGAAGGGGGATGCCAAAACATTTGAACAATAATATTTGGTTTAGTGATATAACTTTTGTAAATATAAATAGTTATAATAATCTTTGGGTTTAGTTCAAGGATGGTTTGACTCTTTTTTCTTCCACGTCCATAACAATTGCTCCTATGTTGGCCTGTCGAGTATATAACTAAATCCTAAAAAATATCAAAATCAAAGTAAAGCTAACTCCAAAAACCAAAAACAAAAACCTAAAAAGTAAATAAAAAGTTGAATTTTAGAAAAAATAATAATTCATGTGAGTGTTTATGCATGTGTCAAATTACATGGCATAAAAACCTAATAACTTATTCCATGTCATTATAATTCAAATCACATGTTATGATATATTGTTCAAAGTTGCATACCCTAATAAAAATAATTTAAAAGTATAATGATATAATAAGGAAAAATGAAAGTAAAATGTTGTTATAAGATTAATAAATAAAGTACATTGCTATTTCTTACATTTCCCTTGGCTGCTTATTTTACCTGATTGTGTTGTGTTAAACTTAAACCATTGAAACCATGCCTCTAAACGGCCAAAAGACCGTTCAAAAAAAGAAGAAATATCCTTTCTTTCTCTTGCAGAAAAATTGTTTTTCATCATGCCACAAACCATATCTGAAAAGCAAGGTTCATTTTATCAGTTATATCATTAATATTTGAATAACAAGATTTTTTAATAAACAAAAAGTAAATTGAACTTGTAAGACTAAAAACAATGTTGGTGGATTTCCATTACTCTGGCTTCGAATAACAAATTCTCTAGGTACCTTACGGTAAATATATAAGAAGTTATATTCACAAAAAATACTTCTACAATAAAGTCAAGATTAATGGCACCTTAAAGCTTCAACTCCTAAAATTTGCTCCCGTGGAATCCAACCATCAATGTTCATAAGATCTAACCAGTGTCCAATAATATCCAAGGAAATATGTGTATCTCATCGCCTATTATAAATAAAAATGAAAACCTAAATTTGAAAAGAAAAATAGAAACTCAAAAGAAAAACTTATAACTTATAGCACCAGATTAATAGTTGATGAAAACCTTCATGCCATAAGAATTGACTAAATTGTCGAGGAAAAAAAAGGCCAACTTGGAATAACAATGTATTTACCAATTTGGAACATAAATTATATATTCAAGTCTATATATATTGTAGTATTGTCAAGCACTTTGACTCTCATTTGAATATTTTTACCAACTCCAGAAAATGTCTAAAAATATATAAGAAACTTATATAAAGCTCTGATCAAAAACTTTATAGAAAAATCTATATTTAACTTACCAACTGCTTTGGACGCCCAGACTTGTATAATAGGACATGATTTGTCCAATCGCTCAATTCCACCTATTCCTGCAAAATTAAGGAGATCAGAGCAAAGAAGAAACCTAGGAAAAAGAAGGAGCCTCGATAGATAAGAGAATAAGGGTGATTACAGTTGATTATAAACCTCCAGCAACATATCCTTCTTGCATACTTGATTTCTCATATTGAAGTTGGAAATGAGGAGTCCTATAAAAAGAGGGTCGAGATTTAAGGTATACGGGAGTGTCAAAATGGATTCTGAAACTAATATAGTTTATAGGATTTGCATTTTGATTCACGAATTATTGGGTTTGCTCTGTTTGAATTCAAATTCAAATGAATAGATAACTGGAAAATCGGACATAAGAAAGAAGGTGAAACGCAAGGGGTTTATAATAGCTGAAGGGCGATTTCGGAAATTCACATTGAAATATTGAGTAGGAAAATAAGTTGTGTAGGGGCTGAGCAATTGCCACGTGGCAATTGAGTACTTATTTATTTGGATATGATATATATATATATATATATATATATATATATATATATATATATATATATATATATATATATAGAGAGAGAGAGAGAGAGAGAGAGATAAAGAGAGAGAGAGAGAGAGAGCTAGGTTATAATGTGGATGATAAGTATTGTGTGGATGTAGGAATGAATGTGGACCAAGAGTTTAAAATACATATTCTAATAGAATACATATTTTGATTGAATACAAATTCTGACAGAATACATATTCTGATTGAATGAACATTTTGAAGAATAAAAAATTTTTGAACAATGAGTTGAAAAATAACAATATTCTTAAAGAATAATATCTATTATTAATATTATTGAAGAATCTAAGGTCCAAAAATAAAATAAAAAATAATTTTTACTGTTACATTTTATAAAAATACAATGTCATTTTTTGAATTTTGTCACGTTCTATAAGAATACAAACTTTATAGTAAGTCATTCTTGAAAAAAATCTTCATTCTATAAGAATACATTGTCATTCATGAATGATTCTTCATTCTCATTCTTCCTAGAAGGGAATTTATTTCCTTTGATTTTAGATCTTCAACTAACGAGTAAACAAAGACCTATATTAACAAAACAGAAAGAAGCATGGGAATAAGATTATACAAATAACATGACTATTGTATTATGATGTGCTTAAAACCAAATTTGTTCAAGCAAAAGGAATCACCAAGATATTTGAAAATTAAAGAGACAGAAAAAGACTAAATCACATAAATTAAACTTAGGATTAAAAAAATAGAGAAATGCTTATGGAGTTTAAGTAGAAAATAAGGGACCAACCTTGTTTGTAGATATTTTGAGTTAACTATCACTATTGAATTCTCATCTGTGAATACTAAATCAACCCTTCAGAACTTAGGACTAAAAAAAGAAATAGACAAACGCTTGCATCAATTTTATATCCTACAAACTCATATTCCAAATCAATTAGAGAATATCACTTACAAAAGTCAATTTCAAATAATAAACAGATTTCACATATGAGAAGAAAAAACAATAAAATCGATTTCAAAAAATCAATTTTTGAGAAGAAAGAAATTGATTTCAGAGATGGAGAAAATCAATTTCTAAAAGTAAAATCATGTTTTGAGAAGAAAGAAAATCAATATCATCGATAATGGCGGAGGAACTCACGATACTGATGGAGGCTGAAGCATTGTTGGAGACACACGCGATTGAACGAGCCCTAGAGGATTGGTTCCCGATTCTGATTTCTATTTTGAAGTCGTTCCTTACGACGATCTTGTTATCTTCGAACACATGTCACCTGAAAGAGCCCTGGAGGGTTGGTTCCTAACTATGATTTTCGATTTTGAAGTCGTTCACTCCAACGATCTTGACATCTTCGATGGAAGCGGGAGGCGATTCTGTAGGTGTGGATGAAAGAGACGGTAGGGTTTTAAATAAAGTAATTTGACTAAATTAAAGGGTAGATGATTTAATTAATTATTTATTAAAATTAAAAAATACTTGACCCAAATTAATCCCTACATCCACACAATATTTGTTAATTGACATTTGAATCTACCTCTCTCTCTCTCTCTCTATATATATATATATATATATATATATATATATATATATATATATATATATATATATATATATATATATATATATAGGCTTAGGTTATTCTATTATAACTAATTATTGTGCGGATATCGTATGCTATAAAAATTACTAGGAGAATAAGTTGTTTACCAATGAGAATACGTTTAATCTTACATAACTATTGTAATTAACATACATTCTCACTAATTAAATCGTCTATAAGGTTATTATACACTTATTATTATTATTCTCATTTCTGTCAGAATGTTTGTCAGAATGTTTATTGGGTCGTATTTTGTCAAAACGAAAATGAGTGAAAAACGATGTGTTAGAACAAAAATAAATAATAATTAGCGAGAATGCATGGAAATTACAATATTTTTGTAAGGTTGAATGTATTTGTATTGCTAAGCAACTTATTCTCTTAGTAATTCTCATAGCATACGATATCCACACAATAATTAGTTAGAATACTTGAACATAGTTCTCTATCTCTCTATCTCTCTCTCTCTCTCTCTCTCTCTCTATATATATATATATATATATATATATATATATATATATATATATATATATATATATATATATATTAGAAATAAAAAAACGACCGAATAGATAAACAAAATGCGTTGGAAAAATATGAAGGCTTATTATTAAATGAGAAAGAAAAGATATTGAAAATGTCAAAATATAAAGTTTTTTTTTACATAATTAATTAACTTAAAATATAAAAACGCCATTGTAACATATATTAGAATATTGACATCATATGTCCAAAACGATATAATTCATGGAAATACCTTAGCTCATTCAGAAAGACTAAGTCATCCATATTTTTAAATATATTTATAACCGTACAACTCAAACATCTTGAAATAAGAATCGTCTTAGGCTGCATTTAATAGTAAACTTAAAAACTAATTTATAAACAATTAGTATTTGAGCTCATGTTTTGTTGGGAGCTTTTATGTGTTTTTATTGCGTTTTACTAAAGTATAAGGAGGAAAAATCATATTTTATATATTTATATTATATTATAAAGCATGAATAATTTATAAGTATTGAATGCATAAATGTCTTAAAATTAAGATCATAATTTAAGGTGCAAGTTAATATACATAACTTATAATATTTTATACTCAACTTAATATATATATATATATATATATATATATATATATATATATATATATATATATATATATATATATATATATATATATATATATATATATATTTGGGGGGGGGGGGGGGGGGGGGGGGGGAGATAAGTGGGGATTGCCAACTGTATGTCACACGGATCTCCAATTGTATAAGTTACACAGATCGCCAATTTTATATCACACAAACACAGAATACTTGTCGATGTTGATTGCAATCTAATGGTTCCAAATACAATTCACATGGGTCGACCCCTTCATCTCCTAATTACTCTAGAGTCTCTTTCCTTCCCTCCTCTTTAAAATCATATTACCTCCCAAACCTAAATTTTTTTCAGTCACCACCATCCGTCATCCTGTCTAACCCCAAACAATCGTTGATCACCTCCACCTAACCACCTTCCGCACCATACCTACATCGCACCGTCAGAAAACACCAAACACCACCACTCAACTCTATGTATTGCTTCTTCTACAGATTTGGAAGTAACCTTAATGCCCACACACCAATTCTCTTTAAACGCACTTCCTCTCTACTTTTTGTTTTCCTTAAACGACACATCTTGGGTTTTTGGTTGCATCACCACTGCCATCACCTCCTGATTTTATGTATCCAACCATCTACTCTCCTCGTAAAACCTGATCTATTTAAAACCTCTTTCTTTCTATACATTTTGAGTACTGATGGTCGCTTGGAGCAAAACGTGAGCCATTGTTTTTGACGTATGGCCAAAGGATGTACTTTATAATTACATATAATTAATTAGAGGGAAATCTACGAAAAAATCCCAATATTTTAGGTCAGTTTACGATTTAGTCCCAAATTAAATTTTGTTTACAAAAAAGGACATATTACCGGCTAAAACTTCGGATTAACCCTTCGTGGCCGGCTTCACAGATTTAGCCGGTATCTCGTCTTTTTTCGTTAATTAATCCAAATTTTAGGGCTTTTTCATTAATTAATCAAAATTTTAGGGCTTTTTTAAGATTTATTACAAATAAACCAAAATATTTTCACTTTTCTGAAGAATACCTTTAAACTAATATATATTATATGATCTAATTTAATATGTACTATTCCATGTCTTATTTCTTATCCTCTTCTAGATTCACCGTGTGTTTTTATCGGTGTCGTCAAACCCAACAACAAAAATCTTACTCACAAGCCTCGTTAAATCCATCGATTTTCCAAAATTATCCATTCATAACTCTATAATCATCTTTCAATCTCCAAATAAAGAACGGAGAAAATCCTTGTTGATTACATGGATGTCCTTATTACTTAACCATCACTACTAGAAAACAAAGACTTTTGCTACAGGAAAATAGCTACGGAAAATTTCCGTAGGAAATAACCTACACAATACCTATAGAATACCTACAGAATGGGAAACCTTAATTTAGTAACGGAATCGCTACAAAATAGCTATGAAATAGTTACAGACGAAAATCCATAGGTATTCCGTTAGTAATTAGCTACAAAATTGCTACGGAATAGTAACGGAACTAAATCCGTAGATATTCCGTAGGTAATTCACTACAGATTAGCTACGGACTATCGACGGAAGAGATTAACTACAGAATAGCTACAAAATAACTATGAAATAATTTTATTATTATTATTATTATTATTATTATTATTATTATTATTATTATTATTATGTTTCATTATTTGAGTGTTGCAACTTTTTTTTTTGATCGTATTGTTTTTACATATATAAAACACAAACAATTAAAAATAATAATATTTAGTGTATCATGTATTTTTTTAATGATGTTAATTGTGTCTTAGAAACAAACATAGATAACTTTTTGTTTATTATGTATATAGTAATGGGTTCTAATGATGCATCCGTTTGTATGTGAGTTTATGTTATATATAACTTGGTTAAAACACAACCATCAAAGTATATTGAAGTTGTGAAAAAACTGAAACGAAAAGAAATAAGTACACACATTTACATACAAACGTATGCACCGTTAGAACCTATTACTCATTTAGAAGTTTTTTTTAAATCAAAGTTATTTTCTAAACACAAATAGAAATAAGTACACACATTTAAGTACACATTATATGTATATACTATGTTTAGTATATCATGTATTTGTTTAATGATGTAAATTTTGGCTTAAAGACAAACATAGATAGCTTTTTGTTTATTATGTATATAGTAATGGTTTCTAATGATGCATATGTTTGTTTGTAAGTTTATGTTATGTATAAATTGGTGAAAACAAATCAATCAAAGTATAATTAAGTTGTGAAAAAAACGAAAAGAAAAAAACGATATCTGACCTTTGAAAATTGAAAATTAAAAAAATACATAGGTAATCTATAGGTAAATACCTACGGATTACCTACGGTCTTTTTTTATTTTTCTATTTTTCAATATCTACTAATTACCTTTATCTGTAGGCAATCCGTAGGTATTTACCTACAGACTACTTACGGTCTTTTTTTATTTTTCTATTTTTCAAAGATCAAATATCGTTTTTTCCGTTTCATTTTTTCACAAGTTAATTATATTTTGACCGATTTATATATAAATAAACTTACAAACAAACGTATGCATCATTAGAACCCATTAGTCATTTAGAAGGTTTTTTTTTTTAAATCAAAGTTATTTTCTAAACACAAATAGAAATAAGTACACACATTTACATACATACCACATGTATGTACTATGTTTAGTATATCGTGTATTTATTTAATGATGTTAACTGTGGCTTAAAGACAAACATAGATAGCTTTTTGTTTATTATGTATATAGTAATGGTTTATAATGATGCATTTGTTTGTTTGTAAGTTTATGTTATGTATAAATTGGTTAAAAGAAAACAATCAAAGTATAATTAAGTTGTGAAAAAAACGATATTTGACCTTTGAAAATTGAAAAAAATAAAAATATCGTAGGTAATCTGTAGGTAAATACCTACGAAATACCTACAGATTATCTTTATCTGTAGGCAATCCGTAGGTATTTACCTACATATTACCTATGGTCTTTTTTTATTTTTCTATTTTCAAAGGTCAAATATCGTTTTACCTACAGATTACCTTGATTGTTTTGTTTTGATCGAAATAAGGTTCGAGTCATAGTTAGGTAATAGGAACATCCGAGTGTTGAAATCGTAGCTCGTAGGTATACTAAATTAATATTTTAATAGTTTATGATGGAAGGCTTGTTGACATTTTTTTTTACAATTAAAGTTAACATCTTCATGGTTTTCAGTACATAATATCGAGTTGATTTTTTTACCTATGTTGAGTTTTTTAAGCTTAATGGTTCATTCTTCATGGTTTTCAAGCCATATTGTAAGGAAACAAGGGTCATGTAAGACATGAGCCAAGATATCAGTTGTTAAACCATGTGGGATTCATATTTTGTTGTGAACAACACTATGGACAATGCGAATAGTGTATGGGTTCGAAATAGGATTCAAGTCATGGTTAGGTAACAGGAACATCCAAGTGTTGGAACCAAGGTTTAAGTCATGGTTAGGTAATAGGGACATCCATGTAATCAACAAGGATTTTCTCCGTTCTTTATTTGGAGATTGAAAGATGATCATAGAGTTATGAATGGATAATTTTGGAAAATCGATAGAGTTAACGAGGCTTGTGAGTGAAATTTTTGTTATTGGGTTTGACGACACCGATAAAAACACACGGTGAGCTTAAAAGAGCATAAGAAAGAAGACATGAAATAGTACATATTAAATTAGATCATATAATATATATTAGTTTAAAGGTAATCTTCAGAAAAGTCCAAATATTTTGGTTTATTGGGAATAAATAAGGAAAAGGCCCTAAAATTTTGATTATTTAATGAAAAAGCCCCAAAATTTGGATTAATTAACGAAAAAAGACGAGACACCGGCTAAATCTGTGAAACCGGCCACGAAGAGTTAATCCGAAGTTTTAGCCGGTGATCTGTCCTTTTTTGTAAACAAAATTTAATTTGGGACTAAATCGTAAACTGGACTAAAATATTGAGATTTTTTCGCAGATTTCCCTTAATTAGAAGAGAGAGAAATGAAAATTTTCTATATTTAAGGCAACTTAGTAAAATCAATAAATAAAAATCAAATCAAATCTCATATTTTATTCAAAACATTTAAATTAAATCATTTTTTTAAGAATACGACTTCATTCGACAAATAACAATACAACTTCGTTCAATAATATTTTTAGTTTTTCATTCTTAAAGAATATGATTTTTTTTGAGAAATAACATTCTTAAAGAATGCACCTCGTAAATTATAACAAAACATATCATTTTTAAGAAAAATATATTGCAGTGTAATCAATAATATATAATATAAAAATAATAACCATTATTATAACATAAAGCAACCATTTTATAATATAAAAGAAGAATATATATATATATATATATATATATATATATATATATATATATATATATATATATATATATATATATACAAAATTTTGAAAGAATATATTCACAACATTCTATATTATATATTTTACGAATAAGGTATTATTCTTGAAGAATATACAAAAAATTATAATAAATACTACATTTTTTAAGAACTTGTCATCGTTCTTAGAGAATTTGTCTTTACTTTTTGATGGTTTTCGTATGCCTATATCTTTTTAGCTCAACATGTTTGAACCTAGATAAACAATCATTCCGTTAAAACAAACAAATAGATATAAGATTATGCAATTCATATAAAAATCATAATACAAGAACACATGAAAACTATAAAAATAAAAATAAAAAGTTTCTTACATTCTTTGATAGTCTAACTTATTTGTAGAGGCCACCGATCTCAACATCTAGGTCAACATGATTTAGATTAATACAAAACTACATGTCATCTGAATTAGTAACAGTAACAGTAACAGTAACAGGTCTAGTGCTAAGCCCTTCTATGTGAACAATTAAGAACCAAAAATATTTAAACATAATAAAAAAAAGGATAATCAATTTCAAAAATATAACTTTAGTTTGAATTATCAACATCTTATTGTGTAATAGAGTCGATTTTGTTTTTTTCTTATATATATATATATATATATATATATATATATATATATATATATATATATATATATATATATATATATATATATATATATATATATATATGATAAACTTTACTTTTTTATAAGCCTGTTAAAAAATATACAACTTGAGAAAATCACAATTCATAAACACCTTGATGAATATGGAGCAATACCATATAATTGTTGCGTTTATGAGAACTAAATGTCATTCAAATGAGGCAACTTGAGAGGTTGATCTGCACAAAGAATGAAACTTAATCAATGCGATGTGAGGAAAATTTAAAGTATAACAACTAGATTGGATCCAGATTAAGATTAAAGATTAAACTTACTTAGGAATCTCTAACTTGATGCTTCGTCCCAAAAAGGACATTTGAAGCCTAAATCATAATAATATCATATTTGCCTCCTAATATGTTCAATTTTTATTTTCCTAAACATTTAACATACGATTATCAGTTCCTAATCATAATTGAAATTACTAAATTGGACAAAAACATGATAAAAGCACAAACGCTATAACAAATCAATCAAAAAAAGCTCACAAGGTACAAATGCCAAATCTCCATCGCAATATTTACCAATATGAGCAACATACAAGGTATTAATCATTAGTTAGAAACTGGAATAGTAGTCTTATGCGTCCAATAGGTAATTTGCATTATAAAGGATGACAATTAAGCCATAACTTAATAAGTCCATACAAATTTTTCAAGACCATTGCATAAAAATTATGTAAGGTTTAATAAATAAATAAATAAAAGAGAATTCGATTAAAGGTGTGATAGAAGATCAAAGAGAACTTACCGGTGCAAATCGTCGAAAGAGTATTCTTTACAAATTTGGCAGTGTTGATTTAATTTTTTATGGAGATGTCTCTCAGATGGTGTCGAACCCATTTTTAGTAGCAACGACGATATGGGGAAATAGGACTATTTGTTTGTGGTAGTCGATAATGGTGGAAGAGAGACGGAGGTGTCATAGGGTTGAGGATTAATCTCCAGATAACAATAAAGGAAAGCTCTGTTGAACAAATGGTCGAGAAACAGAGGAGAATATCGGCATCAACCGATTTACAAAAGGAGGAAGTGACAGAGGAGGGCAGACACTCATGTTGCTATTGGTCGGTTTTGCAACAAATGTTGTTATCGGTCGGTTTTGCAACAACAAATAGTATCAAAACGATGCAACAACGACAATCAACTTTTTTTCGGATATTAGTTCCCTCTCGTCTATGTCGAAAAATAATCTATCTAAGTATATCTTTTTTATTTTTGATTATTTACTTTTTGACGGTTGTCAAATAATTTATTTAGTGAATAGTTTTCTTTACTGATTAGTTTTATACGAAAACATTTTATATTTCTGATATATAATGTTTAAGGTGAAACTACTGCTCGATTAAATTCTTCGGAGGGGTGGTGCAAATATAACTATGTCTTTTTGATTTTCTATTGGGAGGGGTGTTCTTGATTTTAGGTGTGTTTTCATCCGTTGTTGAAACTGATAACATGGATTTGTGTTTTTTTTTTCTAATGGGAAGGGGTGTGGTAAACTATATGTTTATATGTTGTTTAAAATTCAATTCTGCATCGTACAAAAAAATGAATTTCAAAACAACCAAAGAAAATTAATGAACATGATTTAGTTTTTGCCAAAAATCAAAGTCTAGCGACGAACCAAATCGAATTCAAATTCGTCCAGACCAAACCGAAACCAAATTCGTAATTAATTTGTAATGAAATTCGTCTAAATTTTAAGTGACCAAAATTCGAACCAAAATCAAAGTTATAATTCAGTTTGGTCTTGGAACAAACCAAAAAACGAATTTGAATATGGTTTGATCTGAAACCAATTTCGGTTCGATATGGTTTTCGGGTTATTCGGTTCCAGACCAAATAACTCTCACCCATACAAAACAACACATCACATGCAAATATTGTCTTGGTCAGTTTTGCATTTGTTGGATGAGTACATAAATGCTGTCATTTTTCTCAAAGCAAAAAATGTTATAGAATTAGTTTGTTTATATATTACAAAATTTCTTTCTAAACAAAACATTATATTTTTGAAATATATCTGATTATATTGCTATATTACTATGGCAGTAGATATTTAAATTTCAACAACCTCCGACAAATTTACATTACGTATGAGTTAAGTTCATGTATTATAAAAGATCCAACGGGATACCAAAAGCTCATAATAATCATTTTATGTTTAACTTGAGCTACTATGTTTGTAATCTATAATCTTTTTGCAAGCTTACCCAAATCTTATGCTTGGCAATGTAAGGTCTCCTACAATTACATTAACATTAGGATTCTTTAGAAGCTTCTTAAAGACAATTAATAAAGTTAGCAATGTTTTTAGACATATTAACAACCATTATAAATTCAGTTAAGCTGATTATTATGAAAGAAACACTAAAGAAATTGAAAAATATTTATGTTTTGGTTTTAGGAGATAGACAGAACTATTGTTAAACATTGAAATCGATTTTATAATAAAATGACTACTTGAAAAAATATATAATTCAGAGTGGAAAGAATCTTAGCCAAAAAAAGCCTATTTAGCATTTAAAACCATCAAGATTCGTATTTTGTATTGTTTCATTTGATTCCATGAATGTTTGTGCTAACAAACACCAAAAGTGCTCAAATTCTGGTACATGCATGAATTTGTCAAGTGTTTAAAGCAATCAATCAATTTCTAAAAGCCACCAATCTTACAAAAAATAAAGGAAAGGGTTATAGAATATTGATAAGGAGAGATGAGAGCTAAGATACGAAGAGATAGGAAGTAAGCATGTTACTCGATTCCCATGTACCAAGTTTGAAGCAATCAAGTAACATCCTAGTCTCTACAATTTCCTTTCATCCTGTCATTATGTTACTTAATTTACTTGTATCCTAGAAAACACAACCAAAAAATGGAAGTTGTCAGAGATAGAGAAAGGAAGGAAAAACCAAGTAGTAGACCCGATAAAGGAGATTGGGATTCAAATTTCAAATGTTGAATATACAGATTCGTATATAATTGAATATTTGTGTAGGTTTATTCGGCTCATAGAATCGTCATGGAAACTGTAATTGGCGCCATTATGTTTTTTTGGATCATTTGAAACATTTGCCTTAAATGTAACTTTCTTCACTGCCTTAAATCGTAAAAAAATAATTATCAAAAAACAACACAAAATCCTAATCATTAACAAGGTCGATATATAAAATAAGTACTCTAAACCAAACGCCAACATAAATAAAAAGTCATGGGGCGTGCATATGGGAATGATACTTTGAAAATGGTGATTATTTATGGAATCATATTTAAAAAAAAAAGTTTATTTCCACAAATAATAGTATTTAAAGAAACAGAATTGAGAAAAGGAAGAGACATTTATTTATGGCACTCACCTTTCTACAGATAATGTTAAATTCAAATAAATATTCTTTTCCCTTTAGAAGTTGATGCATTTAACCATTTCCGTTTATAAACTTGTGCATTTGACCATTATACATGATGATTATTATTTTGTATGATTCAAGAAATGTTGAATATGTTTTATATAATAGTTAAGATAATTTATAAAGTTGACGGTGAAGGAGTTAGTGATATTTAAAAAAATAAAATGATGGAAAATATCATTTTACAAAATAAAAAGGTTGCAACTGACAAGAAAAAAATGTCAATTTACAAAGTTAAAGGTGGAGGGTGAAAGTGATATTTTAAAAAATAAAGGGACCGAAAATATAATTTTACAAAATAAAGGAGTTGCAAGTGACGAATCATTCCAATATGATGGATTAAATTTGTAACTTATGCTTTGATGTAGTTGTACATTATACAATGGTACTGTTACTCACACAAATTGGTTTTTGTTTATATTTATAATATAAGAATCTATCAAGATCGATAAAAAGTTAATATTGAATTTGATATTTAAATTTTTTAACATAAATCGAATAAGTATTATTTTTATGCATAATGTTTTTAATGACTAATTATATATTATAATTGCACGTTATATTAAGAAAATTAATATTAAAGAAAAGATGTATTTCTATTTAAATATTGACTACATGCGTTTTGATTTGATTTTCCAATGTATGATTGAATTTAAGTAGAAAAGATCTAATACTAAAAAAAATCGTTTTGGTGTTTATTTTAGCATGATTTGAATTGCCCTTAGTGAGTTTTGATAGATAGATCTCCAGGAAACTCACGCGATTATGAGATTCATATTTTAAGTGTATTGTCAATAGAAAGTTAATATAAAGTGGAAATAGTCAAGCATGCATGATCAAATGAAACAGACAAATAATAAATCGATGTGTATTATAAAGCTTGGTGGAGAAAAAAATGGAGAAAGCTTCTATGGAAGACTTGGTCAACAAAAGGCTATGGACTTGTTGAAATGAACGAATCGTTTTAACACTTTGTTATTTTCTAGATTTTTTAAATTATTTAATATTTATTTTTCATTTTTATAGATTTATTTTTTCTTTTATATTCAAATTCCACAAATTAAATGCCACCTTATATTACTTAATTTTATTAATATATTAATGACAAAATTGCAAAAATGGTCCTTATGGTATGCATTTTTTTGGGGTTTTAGTCCAAACTACGATTTTTTGGGATTGATGGTCCTTTTGAGCTAGTTTCTTTGCGTTTTTTGTCCCTCGGTAAACTGAAAAGACTATTATGCCCTTCTGATATATATTTTTTATGCTTTTTCTATTTAATTTAAATGAAAAATAAAATAATTACCTAATTTGGGCCCACATCTCTCTCTCCCCCCTCACTCTCTATCTCTCCTGTGTAAACCCACTGCCGATCCAAACCACGTTCATATGCCTCTCTCTCTATATCTCTCTCTCTCTGGCAGAGTTTGTACCTTTAAGTAATCTGTTGCTGTTTCTGTTAGTAAAATTGTTCAATTTTATCTTTAAATTGTTTTCTGAAGAGGGATCAGGAGTCAAAAAAGGGGGAGAAGGTGGGGATTTGGGGGCAGATTCTACCGGGGGAAACAAAAGAAGAAGAAAGAAGAAGAGGACCAGACAAACACATAGTGGTTGTATTTGCTTGGATGTCGAGTCAAGATAAGCATTTGAAGAACTATGTTGACCTTTACTCCTCTATCGGTTGGGATTCCCTTATCTTCCATTCGCAATTTCTTAATTTGTATGTGTTCTTCAACCCTAATTAGATTCTTCTATATCCTAATCTTCATTTGGAGTTATTCCCAATTCTCGGTTTTAGGTTGGTACTCCAATTGTTACATAATTAATATTAGATCGATGGTCCTGTATCCTTGGAACGTTGTTTCCTTGATCAACTTCATGGTTCAACCTTCAAAGTATTTTGGTCTGAACCTTCATCATCTGGGTTTCAAAATTCTAATCGATTCATATTCTTGTTTTAATCGTGTAAATCGAGGTGGGATTTGAAGTCAGGTGGTGGATTCTTTTTAATTTCAGTTATCATGCTTAGATTTGAGTTAGAATTTGAGTTGCAGGTTAGATTTTAAGTTTAAGCTCTTGGTTTTGATTTGAGGTTAGAATTAGATTTCAACTATGGTGGTGAATGTCATGATTGGTTATTGTTAGCGGAGGTGAAGTGTGGTGTTTATTGGAGGTGAACAATGGTCTTATTCAGAGGCGAACGGTTGTGGGGGATGGTTCAAAAGAGGTTATTGGAGGAGGTGAACAATGGAGGGGAAGAGGATTATAGGTAATGGTGGAACCATAGATGGAGGTGGCAGATGGTGGTAATGGTTGACTAAGGTGGCGGCGGACAATGGTAGAGGTATACGGTGGTCATAGGGTGGTGGTGGTGGTGGTGGCGGACAGTGGTCAAAGGGTGGTGGTTGTGGAAGATATTCTTAAGTTCTTGAATATGTTCTTGAGATTATGAAGGTGTTCTTGGGTGTTGGGAGAGAGAGAGAGAGAGAGAGAGAGAGAGAGAGAGAGAGGTCCTCTATTATTTTTTAATTGTTAAAATAAATAAAAAATATATTAAATTTTAAGAAAAATGAAAGAAAAATAAAAAATAAATACCCTATAGGTATTATAGTAATTTCAATTTTTGGAGGGACTATTTTCACATACAAACCACTCCAAAAGGACCATGAATCCAAAAAACTCGGGGTTTGGACTAAAACCCCAAAAATTTGCATACCACAGAGACCATTTTTGCAATTTTGACTATATTAAATAATATACATAATAACTTTCTATATCTGAATTCATCTTTCTATTAATATATATCCTAATAAATAAGAATGTTTTTGCTACATGTCCTCTTCTATTTCATTTTGACATTTGTCATTTTCTTGATTTTTTTGAATTATTTAATATTTATTTGTCAATTTTATAGTTTTTTTATTCAAATCCCACCTATTAAATGTTACCTCATATTACTTAATTTTATTAATTAGTATAAATAATAACTTTCTATCTGTGAATTCATCTTTCTATTAAAATATTAATTAATGTATATATATATATATATATATATATATGTAGTAAATTTCATTTGTAAATTCATATTAATTAATTATATTAATATTGATTAATTAAGACCAAATTAAATAAATGGTCTATATGGTTTTACTAAATGTTACAAACTCAGTCATTGTTTATTTATTTTGATGAACATGGTTCTTGTGTTTCCCAAAACTTGGGTGAATAGTCTTTTTTTCCTCACGCCATTACTTTTGGTCCTTTTAATAAACCCGTACAATATACACATCTCACACCTAATGTTTCCCAAAACTTGCGTGAATAGACTTTTTTTTGCTCACACCATTACTTTTGGTCTTTTTAATAAACCTGTATAATACACACATCTCACACCTAGTGACATAATCTACTATAATAAATGAAGGTTTTTTTGCCACATGTCCTCTTCTCCTTTATTTGGACACATGACATTTTCTAAAAATTTTAAATTTTCTATTTTCCACTTGTCATTTTATTGTATATTTCATTTTATTAAATTAAAATTCCACATTTAATATGTAAGGTAATATATATATATATATATATATATATATATATATATATATATATATATATATATATATATATATATAAGGTTTTTATTAGAAAGTGTTTATATATGTAATGTATTCAATACATTAAAGCTTCATTAGTTTTAATAATTCAAAAAAAAATTCATTTTTCTTATAAATTCAAACTTTTCATATTGCTAAAATTTCATATTTTTTTTAAATAAACTCATGTAATACATGGGTCTCACACCTAGTATACAATCAAAGAAGAAACAAGATTGTTGTAAATCATCACGGTAGTTACAAATGGCATTACTTTGTGTTAATTTCCTGAAATAAAAATATGTTATTTAAGTTAAAAATTAAAAATAAATTTTTACTGCGGGCAAGCACTGGATAAGTACGCCCCGCAATAGATACCATGAATCTTGAATCCTATATGAATCTTGGACTCGCAAAATGGTAGCATCGCCCCTTCATAGCCTTTGGATTGTGTTGAACTATACCATCATGTTGTATTTTATTTAGCCCATGTGACTATGTCTAGGCCATATGATGGGTATCTATGTATACATATGTTCTCTTTATGTACCATTTTTGGGATTTAATGATATTGATAGCAATTTCTTAATTTGTTATGTGTTCTCCAACCCTAATTAGATTCTTTTATATCCTAATCTTCATTTGGAGTTATTCCCAATTCACAGTTTTAGTTTGGTACTCTGATTGTTGCATAATTAATATCAGATCGATGGTCCTGTATCCCTGGAACGTTGTTTCTGTTGGTGAATTGTTATCATCAATATTATTTAAGTGTAACGGGATTACTTTGTTGACCAAAAGTGATCTTGATAAATATTAAACAAGTAAGGAAGGTGTAAAGTACACACTTGTTTAAGTTTGATCAAGTTTTCAAAGTACACTGTCATTTAGGGGCGAAACCCCTAAACGAACGGGGTCCGGGGGCAGCGCCCCTTGTAGCGGGGTCCAAGGGGTGGCAGCCCCTAGCGGGGTCCAAGGGGCAGAGCCCCTGGCTGGGAATTGACCATTGTTTAACCCTTATCCAAACTTCCGTTTTTATGTTAGTTTTTATAGTTTTATGACAGTTTGAAACTGTCATATATAGTTTTCAGAAAAAGATCATAAAGTCGGTTTTGGTCACATTTCTGGTACAAATGAAACTATCATCAAAACATTCTAAATTCTTGTCTCTCTGACTCTTATCTGATTAAAGAATATTGGGAGTACCACGCAAATCCTTTAACCTGAAAGTGTTTTACACAATTCTCAGAATTTCAAGCCTTATTATACTCCAAATTCTAACAGTTTCCTTGATCAACTTCATGGTTCAACCTTCAAAGTATCTGGGTCTGAAACTTCATCATATGGGTTTCAAAATTCTAATCGATTCAACAAGTCTATTCTTGTTTTAATCGTGTAAATCGTGTTGGGATTTGAAGTCAGGTGGTAGATTCTTTTTAATTTCAGTTATCATGCTTAAATTTGAGTTAGAAGTTGAGTTACAGGTTAGATTTTAAGTTTAAGCTCTTGGTTTTGATTTGAGGTTAGAATTAGATTTCAACAATGGTGGTGGATGTCATTATTGGTTGTTGTTGGCGGAGGTGAACTGTGGTGTTTGTTGGAGATGGTTGAAAAGAGGTTATTGGAGGAGGTGAACAATAGAAGGGTAGGGGATTATGGGTAATGGTGGAACTATATATGGAGATGGCAAACGGTGGTAGTGGCTGACTAAGGTGGTGATGAACAGTGTTGGAGGCAGACGGTGGTCAAAGGGTGGTGGTGGTGGCGGACAGTGGTCAAAGGGTGGTGGTTGTGGAAGATATTCTTAAGTTCATGAATATGTTCTTGAGTGTTCTTGAGATTATGAAGATGTTTTCTTAAGATTATGAAGGTGTTCTTGGGTGTTGGGAGAGAGAGAGAGAGAGAGAGAGAGAGAGAAAGGTGGGTCCTCTATTATTTTTTTAATTGTTAAAATAAATAAATAATAAATTTTAAGAAAAATGAAAAATAAGCACCCCAAGGGTATTATAGTCATTTTAATTTTCGGAGGGACTATTTTCACATACAAACAACTCCAAAAGTAACATGAATCCAAAAAACTTGGGGTTTGGACTAATACCCCAAAAATTTGCATAGCACACTACCACAGGGACCATTTTTGCAATTTTGTCTATATTAATTAATATAGATAATAACTTTCTATATGTGAATTCATCTTTCTATTAGTATTTACCCTAATAAATAAGAATGATTTTGCCACCTATCCTCTTCTACTTCATTTTAACACGTGTCATTTTCTAGATCTTTTTGAATTATTTAATATTCATTTGTCATATTTATAGTTTTTTATTCAAATTCCACCTATTAAATGCCACCTCATACTACTTAATTTTATTAATATAGTAATTAATATACATGATAACTTTCTATTTGTGAATTTATCTTTCTATTAGTATATTAATTAATGTATATGTATATTAATATAAATAGTACATTCCGTTTGTGAATTCATATTAATTAATTTTATTAATATAGATTAGTTAAGACCAAATTATATAAATGGTCCATATGGTTTACCAAATGTCATAAACTCAGTCATTACTTATTTTTTTTTATGAACATGGTCATTGTGTTTCCTAAAACTTGCATGAATAGTCTTTTTTTGCTCACACCATTACTTTTGGACCTTTTAATAAACTCGTGTAATACATGAGTCTCACACATAGTGACATAATATGCAATCAGAGAAGAAACAAGATTGTTGTAAATCACCACGATAGTTACATTCTACCTAATAAATAAGAATGATTTTGCCATATGTCCTTTTCTACTTCATTTTGACACTTGTCATTTTTTTTTTGATTTTTTTGAATTATTTAATATTCATTTGTCAATTTTATAGTTTTTTTTATTCAAATTCCACCTATTAAATGTCACCTCATATTACTTAATTTTATTAATTAATATACATAATAACTTTCTATCTATGAATTCATCATTTGTGAATTCATATTAATTAATTCTATTAATATAGATTAATTAAGACCACATTACATAAATGGTTTATATGGTTTACCAAATGTCATAAACTCAGTCATTGCTTTTTTTTATGAACATGGTCCTTGTGTTTCCCAAAACTTGCGTGAATTGTTTTTTTTGCTCACATCATTACTTTTGGTCCTTTTAATAAACTCATATAATACACAGATCTCACACCTAGTGACATAATATGTAATCAGAGAAGAAACAAGATTGTTGTAAATCATCAAGGTAGTTACAAATGGCATTACTTTGTGTTAATTTCCTGAAATAAAAATATGTTATTTAAGTTAAAAATTAAAAATAAATTTTTACTGTGGGCAAGCATTGGATAAGTACGCCCTGCAATAGATACCATGAATCTTGAATCCTATATGAATCTTGGACTCTTGTAAAATGGTAGCATCACCCCTTCATAGCCTTTGGATTGTGTTGAACTATCCATCATGTTGTATTTTATTTAGCCCATGTGACTATGTCCAGGCCGTATGATGAGTATCTATGTATATATGCTCTTTTTATGTACCATTTTTGGGATTTAATAATATTGATAGCAACTATTATGGTGTTAGATTCTTTCTTAAACTTCTTCAAAAGATCTTCTTTTCATATTTACCATTCTCATCGTCTCTCTCTGTAACTTCAATCAGTTGACCCTGGCTCATTCTATTTATCTTGCTCATTCTCTTATGCTCTTTTCAACTGCAATTTGTCGACCCTAGCCCTTCTGTATAGTTATCTTTGAATTTCTCATGGTTAAAACTCCACCACAATTAAACAAATCTTTTGGCATAACAAATATCAAGACCTACATTATCCTCCTTCTTGATCTCGACTGACTAAACTATAATGTGTGGAGGGAACCGTTTTCCACACATTGTATCAAATTTGACGTTATCGATCACATTGATGACTCGTACCAAGATCCTACTCCTAAGCCCAACGATCTTGAATTAAAGAAGATGGACTCTATTCTCAAACTTTATATACGGGTAAATCTCTCGGGTTCTCCTTCAAATGGTGCTGAAGAAAGACTTGACTACTCGTGATGTTTGGGTTGGCCTCTAGAACTTATTCTGAATAAATAAAGATGAAGAGGCAATGTAATTGGACAACAAAAAGTGAAATGTTACCATGGGAAATCTCTTTGTCATCACCTACTTCATCAATGTCATATCCATGGTCGTTCTCCTTGATACATCGAAGCGATGGTTCTAGAAAAAAAAATATTTGCTATTTAAGCCTCAACAGACTCATAAAAAATTAACTATGTTGCTAGCATACATAGCCATTGTTAGCCTCTTTCCACTTTTTTGGATACGAACTAATGTTGTTGCTTGGGGTGAAACAAATGTCTTAGAGTAAATTACACGAATGGTCCCTATGGTTTGGGGTAATTTGCACGTTTGGTCCCTAACTTATTTTTTTTTAACTCGGAAGGTCCTTACTGTTTGTTTTTGTTACGCGTTTGGTCCCTACTGTTTGTTTTTGTTACACACTTGGTCCTTGTCTTACCCAAAACGACTATTATTTAAATAGGAAAAAATGATGGGGTGGGTAAGGTAAGGTGAGAGGGGTGGGGTTGGGGGTGTGTTTATTTAAATAGATTAAAAAATCAAAGGCAAAATAGTCTTTTTATGTATGATAGAGACCAAGCGCGTAACAAAAACAAACAATAGGGACCTTCCGATTAAAAATATAAATTAGGGACCAAATGTGCAAATTACCCTAAACCATAAGGACCATTCATGTAATTTACTCAATGTCTTAAGCTCGACCTTCTTCCAATCTGTCTTACAATGACCACATTCCTTCTTCAACCATCTTTACATTGGAGGTTACAAAACAAACAATGGAGATTCGTATCATGATAATAGTAAAAGAAACGACCACCGGTAGCCCGAGAATTCTCCCCAATGACATGGTTGGTTTTACGTTCCTCCACCGGACCACCAACTCATCGGACCATAAAAAACTGGTCTTGGTTCTTTGCTGCCCCAATCTACTGAACTTCTCGGCCCAAAAGTGGAGTATGCCCACTGATAGGCTCCTTAGTGTCATCATGCACATTTTTTTAGCTTGCCTACAAGCCCACTACGTAACAACCTTCACAACAGCCTAATGTTCAGCCACAGTAACCTCAACAGGGCTGTTCCTAGTCCAACTTGATTGACTAGCTCACACCAATGCCACAAATGTTTAGCTTGTTCTCATTAAATGACCTTGGGATTTATTATGGACACTAGAGCCACATACCATGTCCATGAAAAGTAAGGTATATAAAAATTCATCTATAATAATCATGATTTTCATTTTATTTATGTTGGTAATGGATTTCACATCCATGTAAGTATGACTGGACACATCGAATTCCATCTTAAATATCTACACTGAACCCTAAACCCTTCAGCTTAACAAAATCCTCATCTCCCAACTTTATCAAAAATATTATTTTTTTTAGACAATTCACTTGTCATAATAAATGTAATACTAAATTTTATGAGTTTGGTTTTACTGTCAATATTTAAATGAACCAACAACTTCTAATATGATATGATAGCTTTGGTCCTCTCTATGAAATTGTGTCTTCAACCCTTCAAGTGTTTTTTCCGCAAGTCCGTCTCTTCGGAACCAACGTCTTGGTATCCCAAAGATCAAGTTTTAAAGTCTCTTATTTTCAATAATTCAATTCCACGTAATAAACAATTATCTAGCATTTTATGTCGTGCTTGTCAGTTTGGCAAACATATTCAACTTCCATTTACTCTTTCGAATTGCAATATTTGCAATGCTTTTGATATAATCCAATATCATATATGAAAATCTCAAATTTCCAATGTTAGTCGTTTGCTATTATGTACTATTCTTGCAAATTACTATGATGTGTGCTAAATTATACATGTTTTTATGGACATTTTATGGGTATTTTTATAATTAAAGTAAGACAAAAGATGTTTAATTACTTTATATTTTTATTTTGCTATTAAAAAGTCTATGTTGATGAAAAGGAACGAAAATAGACTAATATGGAGCTAAATTGATGAGTTTGAGCAAAACACAAAAAATGCTAGCTAAATTATAAATTGGCTTATGGACCCCTTTGAAGTGATTAGATCATATCTCTCGACTCGTAACTCCAATATACGAAGTTAAATATTTTCTAGAAACTAGAAAATTTTCCAAAAACTCATGTCTTAGGGCCTTTTTTCTAGTTCGACGTCTATCGAGTCTAAAATCGGGTTTGAAGTCAGACCAATAAAGACAGAGTTAAAAATGGAAAGGATTATGAAGATTATGAGGATTTCGAAGACATAAAGGCATATGTTGCAAGCGAATTCGTAGCTTGAAGACTGGGCAAAGTTTGATTAAGGATAATTTCAGAATTAATGAAGATTTCAAAGATATTTAATAATATATGCTGATCGCACCGCGAATATATTGTAGCGCTGCCATTTGGGTCTGTTCTAAAAAGCTATAAATAAAGGTGATTTTCATCCAACATAGGTGGTATTCATCATCACAGAAGAAAATAAGAAGAAAACATCCAGAGAAGGTTGTTTTGAGAGTTTAGAAAGTTATATTAGCCGATAGGATGATATAGATGCAAGAACTTGAAGATTAAGAGAAGAAATCATTAGGCTATCGATATGTTTACTTTTCTGTCTATAATTAGTGAGCCTTTTGTTTTCTTATATGTTCTTATTGAGATTTGAGATTCTACCCATTTTGATTATTTGTTATTTATGAGACCCTAGTTTGTTTGTTTATGTAACATCACGAAAATTTCATAAAATTTAAACTTTTCAAAACAACCCTTTTTATAAAGAAGTATTTACAAAACCATTGTTTCCAAAACATTACTTTAAAAATAAGAATTTCAACATAGTTTTCAAAACATTCACATTATCAAAGTTTCCCAGAATTCATAAGTCCAAAACGCGGAGATGTGTACGGTCATGTCTTCACCTTGACACGATCCATTGAAGTACCTGAAACCATAAATCAAAATTCTAAGCACGAAGCTTAGTGAGTTCCCCCCAAAATGCCAATCACACAAATGATCACATATATAAAATAACAACATGCAATGGGTCTACAACTAAAAGACTGGATTACCCCCGAGCCCACAATATCAGTTTGGTTTGCCTATCGGGCCCACAACTCACAGTTGGCTTGCTCCTGAGCCCACATCATAAGTCCACCTTGCCCTCGGGGCACACAAAGTCATCAAACTGAATTATCAATGTTTAGCCCTCAGTATAAGTCTGGCATACCAACCGGGTCCTTAGATCGTATCCGAAATGCTATTGAGCCCTCAATATGAGCCTGACATGCCCTACCCGACCCTCAGCACATATCTGGATTTCTCCAATACCCTCAAGCCCTCAGTACCAGTCTGGCATACCAACCGGGTCCTCAGCTCGTATTTAGAATGTTATCGAGCCCTTAGTATGAGTCTGGCATGCCCTACCTGGCCCTCAGCTCATATTTGGAATCCCCCCAGGGTTTGTTGGCTACGTCACGAAGCAGTACAACCTCAACCCAACACAATATACTGACAAATAACCAACATATGCAGATAATAACGCAGACAGAATCATAGGTAGTCCTACAGATCTACCAGACTAGCATATCAATAACTAGCATACTCATGCAATTCTCTTCCATACTCGACATATCAGCAACAACAGGTTATCAAACCAAAAGGGCCGACCTTCGTGCCTTCGACCCGAAAGTGTAGTGAGGAAAACTCACCTCGCAATGTCGAATCATACTAAAAACCTCCGACTGCTGGCTCACGAAAATCCCAAACTAACACAGCAAAACAAACATCCAATTAACAGTTGGATTACCATCCTTGACTAATGATCCATATTTAGGTTAAATATCTATTTTACCCTTTTCCTAACAGTCCAAATCTTTGATCCAAAGTCCCAACTTACTTCAAGGCCCATGATTGGCCCAATTTTATAAGTTGGGCCCAAACCCCTTATTGGGCCTTATCCAAAGGTCTAATCGTCATAAGAGTTGCCAAAACACAACAACAGTGAGAACCGGTGATGGAGTGTATGTCATTCAAATATAAATCTTTGGATCCTTATCCCGACTATACTAGGGTTAAGTGGACAAAATGAGTGCAACTGTTAGGAAAATCAAAGTCTGAATCATAACAAAAGGAACCCTCGAAATCGCAAGAGTTTAGGGTGTATAGAGAGCTTATCATCATTATGCAACATGAGATTGACATTGCGCACATGATTTTGCCGACAATGAGTGATCTTGTTATCTACATTTGTTATCTTTTTATTTTGTTTGGATTTTGAACTTATTTATTATTTTTGTGTGTTTTAAATTTAGTTTGCACGGAAATTCTCTTAGATGTTTAAATAGCTTTTGCAAGGTGGCATGATGTTTTATGATTTGAACGCATTTTGGAAAATCAGAAAAAGCGCAGAGCTCATGGCAAAAATTTGGGAAAAATGAAGAAGAAGTTGGTATCATGTAGGTGTGGGGTTATTTTAGAAGGAGCAGAAGAAATAGTTTACAAAGGAAGGAAGATGAGTGTCTAATAAACATAAGTCGATTCTGAAATTATTTTTATAGAAAAAATTAAGAGCACCATACAAAAACGTGCCGCGATTATCTACTACGGGCCGTGTAACACCCGGGTTTCAGGGCTAAGCATATTTGTCAATGTAATAGTCTAGGTCAACTTTTGTAACTCTTTTTGAAGTAATAAAGATGAAATATTTGAGTATTATATGAATTATGTGTGTTTATGTGTTTATTATTTAATTATAAATGTATAATTAATAAAGAATAAAAATAAGCGTCAAGATTAAAGTGTGAGATAAGCCTGATATCTTTACATAAAGTTGTAGTGGTCGAAACAAGGATTTCGGGGATATAAGGAACGTTGAAATCCGAGTTATAACGAAGAAGTTATGACCCGTCGAAGTTTCGCGTCAGAACCGACACGATACCGGGAAGCGTAAATAGTGAATTTACGATAGAGCGAGATTTAGCCTTAGTGATCTAAACAAAAGTCGTAAAATATGTTAAACTAAGAACATCGATAAAAAGAACGCCCAAATCTGACTTCGTATGAAGAAGTTATGATTTTTCGAAGTTTCGGATTAGAAGTGTACAACCCGAAATTCGAATATTAGATCGAGTGATTTTTAGCCGACACGACCTAAACGAGAATCGAAGATCTTGTTAAGAGTAGCGTAACGAGAAAAAGATTGGCGAAAACGGATGTCGAATGAAGAAGTTATGAGGATTTAACGGACCAACCCTGTCCCGGTCTGTTAATAATATAAAATTTAAAATTGAGTCAAAATTAGCCGACGAAGTCTAAACGAAAGTTGTAGAGTACGTGCCCACCTTCACGTGGATATAAAGAACGTCGAAAACGGAGCTCGTATGTGAAGGTTACGAATTTTTAAAGTTAGAAAGTGAAATTACGAAGCTGATGCATGGCCTGATGACGTGGCTTAATCCTGACCGTCGGTTGCTGATCACGGCTCGCTTCGGATGGCCGACACGTGGTCCTCGCTTACGCCCCACGTTCGAAGTCAGTATGTCCCGCGTACTCTCGCCCTTATCTTCTTCCGGAGTGCGAGCCAGCTGGTCCGAGGTGGCGCTCTTATCCGAACCATTACGCCCAGCGTAGGTCCGAGGTACGCCCAGCGTACCGAGGCCTCGCAGGCTATAAAAGGGGGCCGAGAGTTCTTCATTTTTCACACCTTTTACACTTCTCTCTCTAGTTACTTTCTCTCTCTACAACCCCAAACCCCCCCCCCCCCTAAACCCTAGATAAACCCCCTAGCACCCTAAGGATGCCCCGAGGCTCCCGAAGTCCCGAGAAAAAGGAGTCTTTCGGTTTCGAAACGCTGCTCCAATTAAGTTCCGGTTTTCGATAAAATTCGCTGTAAGTGTGCTAAGCTTACGCAATTTTTAATATAGCTTTCAAATAATTATAGGAATGTTATTAGGTCCTTAAAATAATTATTTGGGCTATTATTATGAGTTATATTGAGTGTTATTAACGCTTATATAATAATAATAATAATAATAATAATAATAATAATAATAATAATAATAATAATAATAATAATAATAATAGTCAGACTATTAATTTGTCGCGGTTATCATTAGACTAAACCCTAGTGGTATTGATACTAGGTTTTATCGAAGGAAAATGTTTTAAGAATATCGAAGCACTGTCCGAGTGCTGAGTGACCACCTACTCAGGTGAGTGCATAGTTACTTTCAGCTTACACATAGATATGAAGTATTTTATTTAAATTACGTGCTATGTGTGCATATTATCTGAATACTTGCTATCTATGCTGGATGAACATTGTTATACATGTTTTCAATGATTTAAACTGTATATGTATTTTATATCTACGAAAATGTTGGGGTAAAACATGGGTAGATGTAATAGGTGATGTGTGATAAAATGATGAGAGGCCTCGATGTTGATGTTGTTGATTATGTCATCTAGCCGAGTATGGATGACGACCACGGACTCTTCTAGACAGTCCAGTGGAACATTAGCAGGCTCGCAACCTGTAGGTGTTTGTGAACGATGTGTTCACCGGTGTACTCTATCCCCCACATGGTTGCGTTTAGGACATTTATTGCTGAGGAATCCCCTTAGCAGTAGTGTCTGTCCCGATGATGATCCTTAGGCTAGGTCCCTTATGATAGGTGTTTAGGGACGTAAAGTGAGGATAACGGGAACGGGTAATCGGGTTATTGTTGATTGATGAAAATAAATAACTTATTTATTGTGGGTTGAAAACCCTATGTGCTCACCAGACTCCCAAGCTTGACCCACTCAGTTTTATGTATTACAGGTAGTGATGCTTGAGCATAGATATGATGTTTGGACGAGGGATTACAGATATAGGCATGTAGATATGAAATAATGTAGTAAGGCTTATATTGTACTGTTTATGCTTTTGATCTGTACGAACATGACATCCCAAGTCTTTTAATGAAATACATTTCTATGGAAATGCTTTTGATAAATCTTTATCATATTTTGTTTTGGGACAAATTCCGCAACACTTTTATTTAAAATGTTACTCTGATTTTTTTAAGCAAATCATAAACAAACCGGTCTTTTCTGGCCGTGATTTTGGGGATGTCACATGCCGTGAAAAATGGTTGCAACAAACAAAGAAGACATTTGACATTAAAATGCACCGCAACCAACTACATCTCGCTGTGATTCTTCACTAATGTTGGGACACATGACTTTCAAGTACAAATCTATGGTTCCACATGACGATAACACTCCTTAAATAGCAAAAATACATAATGAAGAGCTAAATATGAAAAGAGAAGCTTAAAGGAACGAGAATGAACAAGTGTTTAGTGCGAACACAAGTTGAGTCCTTATTATTAACGTAAGAAAGGCGTATGGTACTAATTAAAAAGGAATATAAGCTCACTTCATTCCGTAATAATTAAATGAAGATTTTGCCACTTTTCATGTACAACTATGTAATGCTTGAATCTTGGTAAGTTTCCTTATTTCCCTTATTGTTTTTAATGTTGCAATTTTGGTCCTTGATTTGTACGCGGGGTGTACCACATGGTACGCTTAGCGTACAAGATGTAAAGCGAGTACACGAGGCGTACCACATGGTATGCTTAGTGTACTCATGTGAGGCGGGATCGAGACTACGGATACGTACGCTAGGCGTATATGTATGTACGTGGGGAATATGTGAGTCATTTATAAACCCTAATTTCCGAGGTTGGACACTATATAAACATCATTATGGACCATGAAACCCTCATTTCTCATCCTTATTTGTCCCTATAGCCTCAAGCACGAAACCCTAGATCTCTCTTTGATATTTTGAGCTCATTGTGTCCATTTTTGGTGTACTTTGGTCCATACTTTGAAGAAGAAGCTTGATGCAAGGTGTGTGATCAATGAAGGGCTTGTGGATCTTGGTTCTCTGTGCCATTTCTAGCTTACTTGTGGTAAAAAAAAATGATCTTGATCATTGATAACTTAGATCTATTCTATTTGAGTTTTGGACCCTTTTGGCCCTAGAATGAGATCTAGTGGTTTGATGGTACTCCAGGAGATTTGAGTTGTCACTCTTGATGTCTGAGGTTCTAGATGCATAAAGTTGTCACCTTTGAGGTTTGGATCTTTTGGGGCATGCAAAGTCACCAAGTCAGTGACTTTATGGTTCTAGACATTTATTAGGGTTTAGATCTGTGATTTGGACTCATGGTATTAAGCATTAAGAGATTAAGGTTGATTTCGGATTAATGGTTGAGTATTTTGGGTATACAAGTCCATATATGCGGCATACAACCCAAGTTGCATGTATGCTTAGAGTACAACTGAGTATGCCCCACGTACTCAGTCTGTTGGGCTTCACAGATTTTGAGCCTCAATTGGGTCATTCCTTTGGACCTTGTGCTTTGGGCCTTAGTGGGACATCTAAAATCAAGAATTGGGCTAAGAGTTTAGACTAGGGAAAATTATTGGGCCTTAGGGTAAGGTCCATATAGGGTTTGGGGTCCAGTTTGGAAAATTAGGCCAAAAGTGGGCCTTGGAAGATCATTTGGTTTTGGGCCTTTTTGGTTTGTGAGTTTGGGCCTCAAACTAGGTCAGGGTTAAAATAGTCATTTTACCCCAAGTATGGATTATTGGATATAGATTGGAACCCAAGTGTTAATTGGGTACTATTTTGTATTGATAACTCGGGGATTCGTCAGGATAGTAGCTAGGGATTTTCAGTGAGATTCAGCAGTACGAGGTGAATTTCCTCACCATGTATAGCAGGTCGAAGGCACCAATAACGACCCATGGTCTGATATGTTAGAATACTCATTGCCTGTGTGACACTAGTATGTGTATGTGCTTGTATGCTTTCTGGGCGGGGCCCGATGATTATCATGTATGCTATTATTTGTTGTGTGATATGAATTGTATGTGGGCGGGGCCCGTTATGCGATTTAGGGTGGGGCCCATTATACTCATTAGGTGGGGCCCATTATGCCAGTTAGGGAAGGGCCCGTTATACTCTTTGGGCGGGGCCCATTATGTATTTTATGATTGGTATGTACTATCTTGGGGAACTCACTAAGCTTTATGCTTACAGTTTTCAGTTTATGTTTCAGGTACTTCCGGTTCCAAGGGGAAGAGCTCTGGATGACTGCATCGCCCACACCACATAGTTTTCGCTTGTGAGATATACTCTAATTGATATGATGTTTGATACACTTATTTTCATTTGCGTTGTATAGATAATGTTTTCGAATACTGTTTTAGTAAATTGAAAATGAAATTTTTGGAACGTATTTTCGGAACTTTACAAGTTGGTATCAGAGCCTTGGTTTGAGGGATTTAGGCACACTCTCGGGTGTGTCTAAACTCAAACTAGGGATTTAGTAAAGTTTTTCATATATATATATATATATATATATATATATATATATATATATATATATATATATATATATATATATATATATATAAAGAAAAGGGTTTTCTAAAATAAGATGGGGTGTGGTGCATGCAATCAACCGAGCTCAAGTAAGTTTTTCCAAAATACCCATACATGTTATCTGTTATGCTTTGATCTATGAATCTATGAATCGCATGCTAGTTAGGGCTAAGGATCTACTCAGTTTTGCATGATATAATGTTAGGAGAGATGACTTTGTATGCCTGTCATATGAGCTTGTAGACTTGCATGCTAGTACTGATCAGTCGGTGATAGGATGGCTTGGTTAGGTGATGCTTGGTTCTGATTACTTGATGCCTGAATGCTTCTTGCTTTGTGATTTTAGGAGTTGTAACTAGCTTTAGCTAACTAGTAAGCGAATATGCTAAGTTACATACTATGGGAACCAAATAATTTTAGAAGGTTAGGTTTTAACTATATTGTGCTGCTGCTGTTTAAGTCCAACCGTTGTAGTGTGAGACCTCTCATTCGAAGAATTCTTTGGTTTTTGTAATATGTAATTGTATTCGTGAGCTAGTTAGACGAAGTTAGCATGATTTCCTTCTGCAACTGATGGCAAAGAGTTGTGTGGAGTTTTCCCTAGGAAAACCTAGGATGAGATAGTGTTGGGAGCCTTATCTGTGAGGGGAAATTGTATGGATATAAAGTGACTTGGTAAAGTCAAGGCAATCCTTGAGGAAAGTATGGATAGATGTGGAAGGTAATACGGTCCCAACAGAGGATCCGTACTCGATTCAAGGCGGGCTACGATGAAGCCAAAAGCTTGTGGAGTTGTGATTCCCCGATGTATATATATATTTGATGCGCATTCTGATGGTTTGTTTGTCCATTTTTAGTATGGTGACATTACGAGGTAGACCTGTTGGTAGTTCTGGTGTTGGGGAGGGCTCGGGCTCAGGTTCAAGAGTCGGGCATCTTGATGACCAGACGAGGGAGTTCATCTTGTCTGAGACTACATGTAGTGTCCTTGAGTGGACTGATGTAATCTTTGGCACGGTCGAGGAGGGTATTCTGGAGATTCTTGATGAGTGGTTGAGTGACTTTTCGTGCAGAGATGGTGGCTTTGGTTAGGACGCGTTCTTTAATCTTCAAGGTGTTCCAGGGATGTGGAGCTCCAGATTATCACAGAGCGAGGGATATGATTGCAAGTAGGATGTGGTTAGCAGATGTTGCTAACGCCTTCCATACCAGCCGTTCTCCCTAGGGGGACATGTTCATGATAGCTTCTTGCCTTCTGAAGGACAGGGCATGGGATTGGTAGGAGGAGGTAGGACATGTGGTGGGGGATGATGATGTTGATGTGATGACCTGGGATGATTTCTTGACCACGTTCCAATCTTAGGTTGCACTGGTGATTGAGGTGAAGCAGTTGGCGCGAGAGTTTCAGGATCTCCACCAGACTACTGAGATGGTGGCTGAGATCACCTCTATGTTCAGGGAGAGGGTGCTTCTTGTTCCACAGTATGTGGTAGACGAGGAGATGAAAAAGGCCTGATACCATGAGATGTTGAGGCGCGACATTGGACAGTTTGTGAGCCAATCCAGCTGCAAGACGCTAGAAGACATGATAACGAGGGCTAGGGAGAGAGAGGTTGATCTGGAGATGGAAAGGAAGAGGAAGTCAGATGAGGTTCAGGTATCAGGAGGTTTAGGCAAGAGGCCCAAGGTTGTGTATACGATAGGGAAGGGCTAGCAAGGCCAACGCCATTACGGCAGGTCGCACGAGGGGACGTGTAGGGTGGGTGGTTCTGGCCGCTTCAAGTGCGGCCGGAGTGGTCATATCAGCAGGGATTGTACTGCAACCACTACCATCACCCCCGTATTTGATCTGGTTTTCTTTCAGTGCAATCAGATGCGCCACAAGAAGGCCCATTGTTCGAGTTTGGTTACAACAGGACCGGTATTAGCACCCGCTCCTGCGACTCTTCGGATTACTGACAGCCGCCAGAGCCAGGAAGACGCGCCAGTGGTGAAGAGCAGGGTTTTCCAATTGAAGACCGAGGAGGCACGTGCAGCTCCCGATGTGCTGACGAGTATGTATCTTGTCCTTATCTCTTTATTTATATTGAATTGCTTGCTTATATTTGTGTGTTTTATTTTAGGATCGTTCCTTATGAATGGTATTTATGCATTGTATTGTTTGATTCTGTGTTTTATTTTAGTATCTGGTTGATTTGGTTCCCCATTCCTCTGCGTGGGAACAAGGTTATCGTGGGCATGGATTGGTTGAGCCCAAATGAGGCAGTGATCAACTGCGAGTAGCAGTTGGTTCTGGTTCGGACCCCAAGTGGGGTAGATTTGGTGATTCATGCAGATAGACCGTCGCGTGGGCTGACTTTTGTGTTCTGCAGTGAAGGCCAAACGCTATCTCCAGCAGGGTTGCTTGGATTATGTCACCTTTGTCATGGATACCCTGGATAAGGGTAAGGTGACCGTGGATGACGTGTTGATTTTGCGGGATTAACCGGATGTATTCCCAGAGGATTTTCCTGGGGTAACTCTGGAGAGGTAGGTTGAGTTCAGGATTGATCTGGTTCCAGGTGTGGCTCTGATAGCCAAAGCACTGTATCAGTTGGCTCCTCTCGAGATGCAAGAGTTGTCTACACAACTGTAGGAGCTATTAGATAAGGGATTTATTCGACCGAGCAGTTCGCCTTGGGTAACATCGATTCTGTTTGTGAAGAAGAAGGACGAGTCTCATCGCATGTGCATCGACTACCAAGAGTTGAATAAGGTAACGGTGAAGAACCGTTATCTACTCTCGAGGATTGATGATCTTTTCGACCAGCTTTAGGGTGCATCTTGGTTCTCCAAGATTGATTTGCGATCGGGTTATCATCAGATGCGGGTCAGGGATGAGGACGTGTAGAAGACAACTTTCCGGACTCGATATGGTTATTACGAGTTCGTGGTGATGGCTTTTGGGCTAAGCAATGCTCCAGCCACATTCATGGATCTCATGAACAACGTGTGCAGACCGATGACGGATCGGTCTGTGATAGTATTTATTGATGATATCTTGGTTTATTCCAAGATTAAGGAGCAGCATGAGGAGCACTTGAGGGAAGTGCTGGAGACATTGAGGAGGGAGAGACTTTTGGGAAAGCTCTCCAAGTGCGAGTTCTGGTTGCATGAGGTGCACTTTCTGGGTCACCATAAAAACTAGAAGGGTATTTTGGTCAATCTGTCCAAGGTCGAGGCCACGATGCAGTGGGAGGTTCCGAGGTATCCATCTGAGATTCAAAGCTTTCTTGGTTTGGCTGGTTACTATCGGAAATTCATCTAGGATTTCTCCAAGACAGTTGTTCCTTTGACCCGACTGACCATGAAGACGGTTACTTTCCACTAGGGGCCTGAGCAGCGGGCAGCTTTCGAGACTCTAAGATAGCGGTTGTGTGAGGCACTGATTTTGACCCTTCCATAGGGCGTTGATGATTTTGTGGTTTATTGTGATGCTTCGATCTCCGGTATGGGGGCAGTGTTGATCTAGAAGGATCGTGTGATTGCTTATGCTTTGAGGCAGCTGAAGCCTCATGAGGCAAATTATCCGACACATGATTTGGAGTTGGGGGCCATGGTTTTCTCCCTCAATAGTTGGTGACATTACCTCTATGGGGTCCGTTGTACTATTTACATAGATCACAAGAGCCTAAGGTACTTGATGGATCATCCAAATCTGAATATGCAGCAGCGTCGATGGTTAGATGTGGTGAAGGATTATGATTGCGAGATCCCTTATCACCCGGGGAAGGCCAATGTGTTGGCCGATGCTCTCAGCCACAACGAGGTCGAGGCTCCGATCAGAGACATATGTTTGAGGATGGCCATGGTTACTCCATTGTTGGAGCGGATTTTTGAGGCTCAGGTCGAGGCTATGAAGGAAGAGCACCGAAAGAGCGAGCGCATTGTGGGTCAGTTGGCTTCCTTCGATTATGATAGCTATGTATTATTGACTTTGCACCGTCAAGTTTGGGTTCCCTATTGGGGCGGTGTATGTCAGATTTTGATGGAGGAGGCTCACAAGTCGAGGTTCTCCATTCATCTCGAGGCGACATATATGTATAAGGATCTTCGTCTTGATTATTGGTGGCCCTGCATGAAGTGGGATGTGGCATGGTACGTGGAGCACTGCTTGACTTGCAGGAAAGTCAAGGTCGAGCATCAGCAACCTCATGGCAAGATGCAGCCATTGGAGATTCCCATATGGAAATGGGAAGACATCACCATGGATTTTATCAAAAAGCTTCCCAAGACTACGTGCGGGGTGGATTCGATATGGGTCATCGTGGATTGTTTGACCAAGAGTGCTCCACAGAGAAGTTAGCCGAGGTTTATATCATGGAGGTGGTGGCACACCATGGGGTGTCGATATCAGGGGTTTCTGACACAAATGTTCGTTTTACTTCCAGATTTTGGAAGAGGTTTCATGACGAGTTGGGTACTCGTCTCCATTTTAGCACATCTTTTCTTCCGTAGACCGATGGTCAGATCGAGCGGACTATCCAGACTCTTGCGGATATGTTGCATGCCTGTGTGTTAGATTTCAGAGGGAGTTGGGATACGTATCTTCCGTTAGCAGAATTTTCGTATAACAACAGTTATCACACTAGCATTGATCGAACTCCTTTTGAGGTGCTCTATGGGAGGAAATGCAGGACCCCGATTTGTTGGGGCGAGGTCGGGCAGCGGGTTATGGAGAGTACCAAGGTGGTGCTCAAGACTACTGAGCTGATTCAACAAGTTCACAGCAAGCTCCAGACAGCTCAGAGTCGGTAGAAGAGTTATGCCAATAGGTGTCGGTTAGCCTTAGAGTTCTAGGTGGGGGATATGGTTCTCCTAAAGGTGTCACCTTGGAAAGGTGTCATCCGGTTCAGGAAGCAGGGAAAGTTGGGCCCTAGGTATATTGGTCCTTTCAGGGTTATGGCTCGGGTGGGCCGGGTTGCTTATCGCCTGTATATTCCAAATGAGCTTAGTCAGATTCATAGCACGTTACATGTCTCTCAGCTATAGAAGTGTTTAGTGGATGATTCCATAGTGTTACAGTTGGAGGATATTCAGGTGGATGACCGCCTAAATTATATTGAGAGAGCGGTGGCAGTTTTGGATACGAAGACGAAAAACTTGAGGAACAAGGAAGTCAAGTTAGTGAGGTGCAGTGGCAGCACCACAAGGGATCAAAGTGGACATGGGAGCCCGAGGATGAGATGAGAGAGCACTATCCAAAGTTGTTTGGGGCAGCAAACTTCGAGGACGATGTCTGATTCAAATGGGAAAGATTTGTAACGCTTGAATCCTGGTAAGTTTCCCTATTGCCCTTATTGTTACCAAGCTTGCAATTGTGGTCCTAGAGTTGTACGTGGGGCATACCATATGGTACACTTGGCATACTCATGCAAGGTGGGATCGACACTCCGGACACATACGTTGGGCGTATGTGTATGTACGCGGGGCATACATGAGTCATTTAGAAACCCTAATTTTCGAGGTTGGACACTATATTAACATCATTATGGACCATGAAACCCTCATTTCCCCATTGTCTCTATAGCCTCAATCACGAAACCCTAGATCTCTCATTGATATTTTGAGCTCACTGTGTCCGTTTTTGGTGTACTTTGGTCCATACTTTGAAGAAGAAGCTTGGTGCAAGGTGGTTGATTAAGGAAGGGCTTGTGGATCTTGGTTCTCTATTCCATTTCTAGCTTACTTGAGGTAAAAAGTTATGCTCTTGATAATTGATAGCTTAGATGTATTTTAATTGAGTTTTGGTCCCTTTTGGCCTTAGAATGAGATCTAGTGGCTTGATACCACTCCAGGAGCTTTGAGTTGCCACTCTTGATGTTTCTAAGGTTCTAGATGCATAAAGTTGTCACCTTTGAGGTTTAGATCCATCCATGCATGAGTTTATTTCCATTGTATAAAGTAAAATGCTATATCTTGAATTTGAGATCTTTTGGGGCATGCAAAGTCACCAAGTCAGTGACTTTATGGTTCTATAAGTTTATTAGGGTTTAGATATTTGATATGGACTCATGATCTCAAGCATTAAGAAATTAAGGTTGATTTTGGCTTAATGGTTGAGTACGTTGGGTGTACAAGTCTCTACGCGTGGCGTACAACCCAAGTTGCATGTACGCTTAGCGTATAGCTGAGTACACCCCGCATACTCAATCTGTTAGGCTTCGCAGTTTTTGGGCCTCGGTTCGGTCATTTCTTTGGACCTTGTGCTTTAGGCCTTAGTGGGCCAGCTGAAATCAAGCATTGGGCTAAGAGTTTGGACTATGGAAAATTATTGGGCCTTAGCGTAATGTCTATATAGGGTTTGGGGCCTAATTTGGAAAATTAAGCCATAAGTGGGCCTTGGAAGATCATTTGGTCTTGGGACTTTTTGGTTTGTAAGTTTGGGCCTCAGACTTGGTTTAAACTTGGTCAGGGGTAAAATGGTCATTTTACCCCAATTATGGACTATTGGATATATATTGGAAGTGTTAATTGGGTACTATTTTGTATTAATAACTCGGGATTCGTCAGGACAACAACTAGGGATTTTTAGTGAGATTCAGTAGTAAGAAGTGAGTTTACTCACCATGTATAGTGGGTCAAAGGCACTCTGTTTCATGTCGTTTCATAATTCAGGACCGTGCCCCAAAGATCAATTATCATCAGGCTTCAGGCCTTGGTAAAGGAGAGGTTTAGACCTATTTGGATGTGGATAATGTAGATTATATGATCCAAGAGTTTGGTTTGTGCTTTGGAGCCCAAGTGTATAATGGGAATAGTGGTGTTTCAGATCTCTTTTATGAATTAAAGAATTTAGTTTGATGTGTTTTAAGTTAAAAGTAATTAGATAGGGTTGCAGAGCTCCCCGATACATTTCTTTGGATATACAGATCGTTGAAATCGGAGTTGAAACGAAGAAGTTATGACCGTTAGAGTTAGGTTCCCTTCTTGTTCTTGGGAGTTGGATGCTTGGCCTTGTATACATTCCAGTCATCATGGTCTGAACGTGACCTTGAGGGGTTTCTTTTGGAGTATCTCCCTCTTGGTGCGTTCAGCCATCCTTGTGCATAGTAAGTAACGTATGCACGATTTGGACAGTTTCTGGCAATGTGTCCAGGTGTTCTATAGTGAAAACAAGTCCTTTTCTTCACTTGGAAATTGTTTCTTCCCTCCCCTGGTGGCGTATCCTTGCCTTGTCTCTTATTGATCCCAGATGCACACTTGCAATAGGCACTCTGTTGCGTTGGAATTGGAGGCCTATATTTCTCAACGGCAGGTTTGTTAGGAGTAACAGAATTCGAAGCAACAGATTCTGAGTTCAAGGAGATGTTGGATTTTTCTATGGTTTTCTCCTTGTTCTCATCTTCTGTTACTTTGCCTGCACAAGAAGTAGCAACATTAGTATCTTTAATATTAATAACTCCTCCTGACACAAATCCAGTTCGTTTTCCATATTAAAGATGTGCATCCCTGTCAATTTCTTTCTTTGTCATGGGGATGGATGTGTAGTTATGATTGAAAGGAGGGGGAACACTATCATACCCTAGACCCGTGCTTTGATTTTCTTTGAATTTTAATTGGGTTTCATATAAGGACTCGACTGTCTGACTTGATGCAGTATAATTTTTAAAACTAACGTCTGTTTTTCCACACTTAATTTTTAAAGCGACAAGTTCTTTAGTTACAGCAGCAAGTTGTCTCTTAATATAATCATAATTTTCACACTTGTTGCTATACTCTTACTGAAGTTTCCTAAAGTCCTTGGTTTTTGCTTCTAATTCAGCCTTCAGGGGTTTCTGTCCTTTCCTGAGTTGATATCCTTCATATCTCAGGTCCTCAACTTCTCTTTTAAATAAATCAATTTGTTCCCGAAGAAATTTAATCGTATCTTCACTAGATAGTGTACATGAAACTTCACATGATTGAGAACCTGAAACTTCATTAACCAAGATGTTTGCAGAACTCTTTGTATTTCCACACTTCAAAGCGTCAAGCTCTTCAATTACATCAGCAATACTAAGACGATTGAGATCTTTTGTCTTCTTGATGATAGCCACGTTCATATCCCACGATTTCGGAAGTGAATTCAATAGCTTTTTGTTTATCTCAGATTTGGCCAAGAAGATCCCAACTATATTCATCTCAGTAGTGAGTGTGGTAAATCGCTGCAACTGAGTTTCGAAGGTTTCTCCAGGGATATAATCAAAAATGTTGAAATTTTGTCTTAACATATTCTGACGGCTCTTTTTCATGTTTTCAACTCCCTCGTAGACCTTAAAATCGATTAAAAACACAACTAGAAGCTAAAATAAAACTTAAAAGTCAAATTTAAAAAAAAAAAATCAAACTCAAAAGTCAAATATGAAAAAGTCAACGTTGAAGAAGTCAGACTTAAAAAAATCAAACTTGAAAGTCAAACCGAAAAGTTAAATTTAAAAATTTTAAAAATTAAACGAAAAAGTCAAAGGTCAAACTTGAAAGTCAAAGTCAAAATTTGAAATAAAAAGTCAAAAATAAAAACAATTATTATTATTATTATTATTATTATTATTATTTTATTATTATTATTATTTTTATTATTTATTTATTTATTTATTTTATTATTATTATTATTATTATTATTATTATTATTATTATTATTATTATTATTATTTATTTATTTTTTGGATGAAAATAGAATTTAAAACTAAAAAAAAAGTGAATTTTGGGTTAAACCGAGAAAGAAGCTTTATGAATTAAATTCGGAAGGGAAGTAACAAACGGTCTTCTAGCCGATTTGGCAAGCCGCAAGGTTTAGTTGGCAGGAGACCCGGGTTCGATCCCAGGCGCCTCTGAAATTCCGATTTTTTTATCTGTGCGAAGCGAGGCTGGTTCTTGCGAGGCCAAGGAGTTATGCGAGGACGAGGCTATTGAGCAAGGCTGTAAACCACCGAGGCCGAGTCTGACGCCGTAAACTCCGAGCCGCAAGCTCGGACCGTGAATCCTTGGGCCGTGAACTCCGAAACCCTAGCCGCCGGCCGCAAACTCCGACCAAAAACACCGATTTTTCGACTTTGAAGCTCCAAAACTCGATCAAAAACCCTTTTTTATGAAAAACACGAAGAACAAATCCCCCTTATTTTTGCGATATCTATCCAAAAACGCAAAAATATTTCGACAATAAGATCAAATAATGCCCAAAATCTGACAAAATTGACTGATACAACTTGGCTCTGATACCAATTGTAAGTCCCTAATTTGCCTGTGTATCAATCAAATCCGTTTGATGGTGCGGAATCCCAATCAAACGGATGATGTCAGATCAAATAGAAGAGAAGGAGAAGGAGAAGAAGAAGATGATGAATCTCAATGTATTAATGAATAGAATGATGATTCGGATACAAGAGATTCACACACACTAACACACAATAGTTCTTCTGTCTCTCTGACCGTAAACTCTCTAGGGTTCATCAATCTCTACTCCTCACCTTAACACCTATATTTATACTTGGAGAACATGGGTCGGGTAACATGGGCCGTAAATGGGTTTACGGCCGTAAGGTGTTTACGACCGTAAACTCAACCGTAAACATGACCGTAAACTCCAAAAATATTACAGAAAAATACAATTGCCCAGAAAAGCAAAGTATAAACCATATTTTGACCCAACAGTAATCATTATCAAAAAAGAAAATAACAAGAATACATCCAAAGAAGGCCATTTTGAGAGTCTAGAAGGCTATATCAACCGACAGTCTGATATAGATGCATAAATCTGAAGATCAATAGAAGAAATCATTAGATTATCGATCTATTTACTTTTCTATCTATAATTAGAAAGCTTTTTGATTTCTTATATGTTCTTTTTAAGATTTAGACCCATTATGATTATTTGTTATTTATGAAACCCTATTTTCTTTGATTGATTGATATTTGATATTGAGAGTTATTCAATTTATTATGTTTATGCTCAATTAAAGATCCATGAGTATTGATAATGATTTTATTATGTTTATGTAACTGAGTGAATGATTTATGATTAGGTTCATATTATGTATCTTGAATCACATTGTTTATTAATTTGTCCAAGATGGAAAACTGAGTAAAGAGTGTAGGCAGTCGTGACTAGTTGTGAGATACCCTAGGTTAACCATAATAAAACTGATTTAATATTTCTGATTGATCCAATAACTTGGAAAATTTGAGAGGTCGCCACTAACAATTGGATTGATTATACCTATTGTGTCATTACATAATATGAATGAATGGATTGAGTCTAGGGAGTTATCCTTATTAGTAGACTACTTAGAATCATAAGATTAATGGAATTAGCATGAGGTTAATCAATTTAGGAATTAATGGATAAGTTACCAATATCATTTAAATGATGTTAATTAAATGAACTAGGATGTATTAAATACAAATATGATTACCTTCATATTAGGTTATTTATGAAGTTATCCATGGTGGTTATGGTTATTTGATTATTTATTTGCTTATTTGTTTGCTAGTTTATTTGAATGACAATTATTCCCCTGTATTTGCTTTCTTTTGAGATTGATTAATAAGAAGATATTGATATGTTAGTATACACTTGTCCCTCATGTGTTTGCTACCCTTACTTACCTAAGCTATACTGTCATTGATCAGGTACACTACCTGATGTAGGTAGTCAGTTTGATTTGTTGGAAATTACAAATGTAAAACTAAATTTGTATTTTCAAGTCTATATATTTTATGACAACAAATTTTCAAGTATATTTTTTGACTATCAATTACACATCACTCTACACTTTGCTCTATTGATCAAAACTGAGTTCGGTTGTACCATATATAAATCTATCGAATATGACAATGGTAGTGAGTACAACAACACCGTCTTTCATAAATTTTTAGCATCCCAAGGTACTCAATTTTGCTTCTAATGCCCTCATTCAACCGGATGGTAAGTCCGAAAGAATTTTTCGCACAACGAATAACACCATACACATTCTTTTGTTCCATTCCATCTCCGACCTAAATTATGGGTTGAAGCTCTTAACATCACAATTTATCTCCTAAATATCATTTCATCTACCTCTATTAAAATCGAAACCACATACTTTTGTATTTTCCAACATCATCCTGCTTATACACATCTTTGTGTATTCAGTTGCTTATGCTACCCACTTCTCACCACAAAAAATATTTCCATGCACCACTTTGTGCATCTTTGTAAGCTACCTTTCCTATACCTTAGATAGTGGTTTCCTGAGCTTTCCATTCACAAAACCATTATCTCCCGAAATGTGATCTTTGAGGAGTCAATCTTCCTGACCATATGGATCGGTCACAGCTGACACACCACCCACCTACGATTTCCTAGGTTAGAGTTCTGAATTGTTACTGTGCGAAACAAAAAATTTAATAAAAGAAAAATATGTTGTGGTTGTCTATATCTTCCTTAACTTGAAAAGTAAATCAAGACATGTTATATCGATCAATCTATTGATTTAATGCATCAGTTTTTTATGCCAATCCTTATAAATGAATTAGAGGCAGATCTAGACTCGATTTATGATTATTAAAATGGAAGCATGTAATCAATTGCTACACACTACAAGATATATCTTATTAAATATTAATTAACCATTTTATTTCCAATAAATCCATCAAAAATATAAAACTATTTCCTAATTTGTTGAGCAAATAAACTCTTTTTCTGCACTAACAAATAACAAAATATAACTATTTATTACAACATAGATGAAGAATTCGAAGAAATTGAACACTAGATAGGTGGAGAAGTGAAATTTCCATTGAGCAATCCCATAGCTACATGCCTATAAGCTGTCTCAGTCAGGTGCACCCCATCCCAATTTGCATAAGTAGATGGATCCTTGCATGCTTTTGAACCAATGTGACCACACCTTGCTTTGTAGTTGAAGTTGTATGGTCCACCCCCTCCACAACAAGCATTCAAAGCTCCATTCTCAAGTCCTAAATGTATACATCAAATAATATGTCATTCAGGAATCCAAATTTAGCATTAGCATCCAAATTTCATACATACGTAAAATATCCTATTTGCATACATATATACATATAAAAGTGTACGTTGCTAAATAATAACAGTTGGCCTACCATACTTTAATTACACAACAACCTGTAGAGGTACCAAAGTTGTAAATGTTTGATTTGTCATACTTCATACTAGCTATGATATAGTATAATTATTTCTTTAGCTAAGTAATAGTTATGGATTTAAGACTTGTAAAATGTTACCAAGATGGTGTGGTATGTGGAATAAGGCCTTCGCAGCACCATAGTAGTCAGCATAGATGATCCGAGCTTGAGGGTATTTATGCCTTAATTTCTCCAAGGATAGCTTGAGTTGAGCATTGTGATACTTTGAGAAAGTATTGTGTGCTTTCAAACAACCGTTTTCATCATAAGCTGTTTTGTCTTTAGTTTCAAACAACGTTAGGTAAGCCCCCAAGCAACCAATAGGAAAATTCCCTGGCACCACCAACTCCTTGGCACCTTCTTCAATCAACATCTTCAAAACATAATTCATTATACATTTATGTCAAAGGCTGAAATTCAAATGATGGCAATGTTTCATAATAAGATGTTTTAATAAATACACCAATGAAGATACATTGTTATATATTAGGAAGTGAGTCTTATACAACAGTTTTTCTCTATACACAACAATTTATATTTTATAGAGTTATACAATACAATATTTTAAAGCACAAATTGTTGTGTATGAAAAAACATTGTTGTGTACGAATCAGCTCCAGCGACAAATGCAACACCATGTCACAAATACTTACTCTGGCGGCAGCAGTGATCAAACCCACAACCGAAGGCACCATTCTTTTTAATTTATTAACAGTTACACCCAAGAAAAATGCATAATTGTAGTCATTACCACCAATTTCTCCCAATAGAAATAGCGATCTCTTGAAGTACCTATCGCATTCTGCATTACACAAAAAGGTAATTAAAGCACGTAAATATGGCTCAACATGTACTATAACTGGTATATGGGTAAAATGTTTTCGGATAAACAATATTTAAAATATATTTGAGAAATTAAGGTAGACTTGGGGAAATGAAAGGAAGAGTAAGTAAATGACGAAACATTGTGAAAAACAACTTAATGGGAAAAACCTTAAGTCGTTTATTAAGCCAAAAAAATAAATAAATAAATAAAAACAACACGTGAAATCATTTAAAACAATGAGTATGGACTCTAAAACTCGTTGCCCATATTTGTTACCTTGTTTAGTTGTGCACATGGTTGACTTGAGCTGCTTGAACCAGCCCAACTGAGTGGTTAAGGAGTGGTTTGTCCAAAGAGCTTGCCCAATGCCTTGATCATAAAAAAATTTCGAATCAAGTGCAGTAGCTCCAGCAACAGCAAAGTTAACTCCATGTTCACCTTTTAACTTCAAGCTTTCAACAATTGTTAAATATGGTGGTAGATATGGTACGCTATATTTCTCAGCTGTGTTTTTGGATGATCATCACATAAAAGCAAAATTACATAATAGATACGATAAAAAACAACGAAAGAACTAAAGAAGTAAATTCTATACCGATGAAGTCAACGATAAGCCTTCCATTTGAGCAACGACCAGTTGCATGATGAAAGAACGTCTCACCATACGGAAGCTTTCCGATGACTGGGTTTGTCATTGCACCTGAATGCAAGAAGTTTCCGGTGTCTGCTAGGGAATCACCAAAGCTATAGATTTTGTCATACTTTAATGGAATTGAGAAAGAAAGTGTTGTGTAGACACAAACGAAAAGAAAGAAGAGAGTTACTATGTTCATAATTTCACAATGATTACGAAAAATAATATTTTTCTTTGTCATCGCAAAGTAATAAGTAGATTACGGTAATATCATGGCCGGCATGTGGAAACAATTAATGTAGTGTCCTTTGGCACTAATTACCCAACCATCTTTCGGCTATAATAATGGTCAACTGATCCCACTCTACCTGTGATGGCTTGACGAAGGTAGAATTTCATGAAAATTCGAATCATATATGTAAGATTCAATAATCTTCCTTGCCTTTATTATTCTCCCAAGGTTTAATATACGCACATGAGATCTCTATCTATATGGAAAGTATATTGCAACTAGGAAAAGATAACAACTAAGTACAAAATCAAAAATCAAAGATAACTATTAATTATAAGATACTAGTTTATAACAGCCGGAATAAAACACTGTTACAAAATTAATTAAATTTTTATATAAAAAACTCAAAATTATTAATAATTATTTTAAGTAAATTGTTTTAAATAAATTATTAATTAGGAGATTTTTTAGTTATATAAAATTATAATCAGAAGAAACATCATAAATGGTCCCTGTGGTTATCCAAAATCTGAAATTTAGTCTCCGTGGTTTAAAAACCTCATAGATAGTCCCTGTGTTTTCAAAACTTTTAATGTTTGGTCCTTTTTGCTAACTCCGTTAGTTTTCTACCGTTAAATGAAGGGTATTTCCGTCATTTAACTATCCAGGGACCTTTTTATGAGGTTTTCTTTTATTTTATTTTTTAAAAGAGAAAAAAATAATTAAATTTAATATCCAATCGGTCTCTCTCTCTCTCTCTCTCTCTCTCTCTTACATACACACTCATACCTGCAACAACCTCACCATTTCCTCTTCAATATCCTTATTCATCATTAACTCCAAATCAAACATCTCCACCGTCCACTCCTCCTGGACCACCGACTGCACCCACCGCGGCAAATCCACCGCCCCACCGTACCAAATCCCACCATGCTCAACAATCGCTAGACATTTCATAGTCAAAAGCTTCAACCTTATCGTCGGCATCCCCCCTCGTTTACTCAACCTCCTGAGGATTAAAACTTATTGTCGGTGAACACACCTCCGATGAAACATCATTCCCTTCAGCAACCCACTACCCTATTATCTCATCCATGAATCGATCTCAAAGAAACCCAGATTGATGTTGATTTTTCCGACGAATCTGAGTCTCTTACCCCTTTCCTTTCAATCGACTTGCAGTCATCAACCCTTTCATCTAGGTAATGCATAAGTCGTTCTTTCACCCACTAACTTGATCCACATCAGGTATACACCCTTTAATTCCTCCTCCTCAGATCAGCTCATCCGAATTCAGTTTTGTTGACCTTTTTACAGACACACCTGGACCAAGTTTTCTAGTATGTGCAACCAGCAATAACTCATTTAGGTTTGCATCTCTGCGTGTCTTCTTTCTCTTAACCCCTAAACCTTTTCTTCTTTTTCTCTTTAGGATTTGGTTGATTTGATTCCATATTTGGGTATCTATCGGGCGAAAACCACTCCACATCTAGGTATCTATTAGAGCTTCATTTGTTTTTTTGGTTCCAAATCATTCCAGAAACGAAAGCCACACATGAAATCTGGGATTATTCTAGATCTTGTCCCAAAACAGCCCCTCTTGATGTGTGAATTGTTTGATGCAGGTGGGTATTTGGTGTATAAATAAGAACAAAAACAAGAAGAAGGGAGAAAATGGGAATGGAAGGGTTCAAAATGATGAATAGTGTTAGGTTTTATTTTTCTTGTTTCTTTGTATGTTTGTTTGTAGAAGGGTTGGGATGTATTTAACTGTCTTCCAGAAATGATTTCAGATTCAAAAAAAAAAATTGTTCCAGAAACGATTCTGAATTCACTGGTTTGGGGGTTTGTCAATGTAGGAGAAAGGGTGGGTGGAAGGCTTCCAATGCATTGTAGACGACATAGGATTGATCCTTGAGGGTTACTTTATCGATATCTTGGTAGTGGTGGTGGTATGTTTATATGTGTGTTCTTGATTATTGAAGAACAAACCAATATATGTGTTGGTTGCTGAAGCGCGCACGCGCGTGTGTGTGTGTGTGAGAGAGAGAGAGAGACCTTTTATATATTTAATTATGTTTAATTTTTTCTTTTTTTAAAAAATACGAGAAAACATCATAAATGGTCCCTAAGGTGGTGAAATGACGAAAATACCCTTCAGTTAACGGACGAACTTAACGGAGTTACCAAAAACGACCAAACATCAAAAGTTTTGAAAACACAAGGACCATCTATGAGGTTTTTAAACCACGAGGACTAAACTTCAGATTTTGGGTAACCATAGGGACCATTTATGATGTTTTTTCTTATAATCATTGATTTAAATAAATATGTGTAATTATATCACTTTATAATTTGTATTAATTTTATTTTAATTTTTATTCTAATGTTATTAATTAATATAATTAGAGTGAAAAATTTAAAATTTGAAATGAAGAATCAATAGGTTGACAAGTGGCATGCATTAATTAAGAGGCATAATAGGGTGACATGTGACAAAAAGAGAATAAAATATATATTAATTAGAAGACCTAATAGGATAACACATGTCAAAAGGAGAATAAAATTATTCTTTTATTAGAATAGGGATTTGTTATTAATAGTGATGTGCTATTTAATAATCCATTGCACTCGAAATAGAGGGGGACGAATGGTAAGACTACCTCGGCATGCACCAACTAGTATGGAACTGTGAAGGGGCATGTAACACATGTATTTCCCCTTGATCAGCAATGTTCTCTCGTACGGAATGGATATTCGTCACAATACGTTAAGTGTGTTATGTTTATGGGGATGTCCTGCAAGGTATATGACACTAACGTTATTAGTTATCAAAATAAACAACATAACTTTGGTGAAAGGACAATGACGTTGATGAAAATCATAATGTTGTTACAAAGCTGTACAAAAAAGTAATAATATTCTGCTTCAAGGGATGAATAGGGTGATATGTTAAGAATGATCATGTGGTGAAGGCTTTTGTTGTATGATAAAACAAGGCATGTTCCTCAAATACTCTGAACTTTTCGGCGATCCACCAAGTATAATACCAACGTCCCAAAAATCACATTAAAATTTTTCATTTTTAATTAAGTAACAACCATTGTTCATTAGAGTCAACCATCAAAAATATAAGTACCAAGTACAAAAACAAAAAAAAATCCAAATCAAGTATCATAAAAATCTCTCATAACAAGCCACTGGATCATGTGTATAATCATGCCTTCGCTTTCCCCCAATCATCTGATATACTTGAAACATGACACCGAAACTGTAAGCCAAAACTTACTAAGTTCCCCCCCAATATACCACACATAATCAACATAACAACATATATAACATGTGTAACAAGCCCACTCAGCCATCGAACTAGAATACCCTGGCCCAATCAGTCATTGGACTGGAATCCCATCATGTAACAGGTCCACTCAGTCTAGGGATGTCAACGGGACCAAACGGGAGCGGAAATGGTTGCCCCCGCCCCCGCTCCCGAAATTCCTTGTTGCCCCCGCTCCCGGTCCCGCTCCCGGATCCCCCGCTTACACAGCCCCCGGTCCCGCCCCCGGTTACCTCCATCGCCCCCGGTCCCGCCCCCGTTCCCCCGGTACTCCCGGTTTATAGGCTTAAAAATGGATTTTTTTTGCTAAAAAATTACTTTGTTTTTGGCTAAAAATAGTTTTTTTAATAACTTTTGTATATAAACAAACATGTAAGCCCTTGATAAATCAAGAATTGATCAAACATAAAACATCACTAAAGTTATAAACACATATATATATTTTTTATATAAATATAAACGGGGCCCCCGCGGGAGTACGGGAAGGAAATACTCACTCCCGCCCCCGGTCCCGAAAATAAACGGGAGTTAATATCGCCCCCGCCCCCGCTCCCGCTCCCGAATTTTTTAAAAAATTAGTCCCGTACGGTATCGGGGTCCCACGGGAACGGGGTCCCACGAGGGTTTTTGACATCCCTAACTCAGTCATTGAAATGGAATAGTCTGGGCCCAATCAGTCATCGGTCTGGAATGACCCGGTCTGTTGGCCTACGCACAGAGCAGTAAATCCTCACCTATCCTGCACTATGTCGACATATGCATAAACATAATAATACAAACAATCATAACCAATCATAACCCTAAAGTAATATAGCAAAATCCAATGACTCAACCTTGGTGCCTTCGACCCATAAATATAGTGATAAATTCACCTGAACTAAAGCTGAATCTCAACAAACCTACCGATAGGAGCTAAATGAGCTTATCCCTCTCCGAACACCTACATCCCAAACTAATAACTCTATTAGGTTATATTCATGATAATACGTAACTTGTATTTATTTTATACTTATATATATATATATATATATATATATATATATATATATATATATATATATCATATTCTACAAAAAGAATAGGTTTATTCTCCTATTGACAAGTGACACACTATTACAACTCCTCCTTAATATTATATCTCACATATCATGTCACTTGTCAACCTATTAATTATCCAATTCAAATTTTGAATTTTCACTCTAATTACATTAAATTAGTAATTGATTATCCATTTCAATTTTCAAATTAATTGATTCTTCATTTTAAAATTCAAATTTTAAATTTTCTCATTCTAGTTATATTAAATTAACAGCATTAGATTAAAAAATAAAATAAAATTAATACAAATTATAAGGTGATATAACTTCATGTATTTATTTTAATCAACGATTATAATTTTATATAACTAAAAAACATATCTCTTAAGTAATAATTTATTTAAAATAATTGATTAATAATTTTGATTTTTTAATATAAAAATTTAATTAATTTTATTACCATGATTCTCACGGGTTATAAACTTATATATATATATATATATATATATATATATATATATATATATATATATATATATATATATATATATATATATATATATATATATATATATATATATATATATATATATATATATATATATATATATATATATATATATATATATATATATATGAAATCTTAGATTACACACCAAGTTCATGCCAAAACCAAAAGGTTGTTGATTTTTTTACTAGGCTTTTTATCTATCCACTGAAAAAATAGTGGATGGACAATTATACCCTCGTTTAATTTAGACAAGGTTAAACATAACTAGTAAAGCTTCCCCGCTTTGCGAGGGTTGGAAGTCATCGGTTGAATGCAAACGAATCAAGTTCCTCAATTGTTTTTCCTTACATAAAAGAAATATTCAACATGGTGAAGTAATGAAACGGCATGAAATGGTCCCCAACACTAAGAGTGAGATTTTGCCTATGCATACTACTACTTTTGTATCCAAATATGACATGTACTGTCTTCACCCTTGTCGGCAACTACCACTGTATCACAAGAGGAGACACCAAACGAAATTAGACCTGCAACAAATAAAGGCAAAACGAAATCCATAAGCAAAATGCAAAATCTCATCATGATAGTAGACTAAGAATCCATTTCTCCACACAACATTTTGAAACAAATCATACACTGATAGTAAAAAAAACCGAGTAAAAGAAGTCCCAAAAAACAAAGACGACCACAAAATAATTGAAATTATTGTTTCAACTTCCAACTCTTTGTAATCCATCCAATTCATAATTTTTTTAGGCCAGCATGTACGATTGATCAATCAGAGGGATTGAATCTATAACCATGAACCGAATGAACCAAATTACAGGAATAAAAATGCAAGTGAATAGAAATACAAAGAAGGGAAATAGACAAAACATTTCAAAGTAATATGCCCAGAAGTTCCTCACATATGAATGATAGGCTCTAAAGGTTTGCCGATATAACATCTTAACCCTTTGAAGATCTCGCCAACTGTATTTGTCAACCCGAATTCATACAATCAAAGTCAAAGGTTAAAAATAAATGTGATAAACAACAACTTTAATAATGAAAAGCTGAAAGTACCATACTATAAAAGAAAGTTAGAATTTTTTCTGAAACATTACCGTCTAGTATGTGTCTATTCAGTAGCACAATTTTGAACGTTGAGTTGTCGTTTGTAATAACTATGAATAGGAGGAAATGACTGCTAACCCATTTGACGTAATTTTGGCCTAATAATTTTTATTTTCCTTATTTACTCATTATAGATAAAATATAAATAAAATCGAATCATTCATATACAAATTAACCAAAAAGGCAAACCCTGCCTATTATTTACTGCATTTATATCCTAAAAGTAGAAAAGTCACCAAATGACAATGTAAAAAACATGAAAAAATAGGTCCAACTTCAAAGTACATTGTTATTTAGGGCATTGTAGTCTTAAAAATGGAAAATGCACCTAATAACAATGTAGTTAGGTTTTTGATGAAAAAAGTCAAAAGAAAAATACAAAAAAACAGGGGGGAAAAGTGAAAATTCAAAGTATGTTGCTATTTACTGCATTTGCCACCAAAACTTCAATACAAATGCTTCATGTCACATGCAATGTTCAAATAAATAATTATTAAAAATGATTAGTTGCAATTAGAGGTCTATAACAAACAAAAAGAGCAATACGGGACGCCAAAGAAACACATCAATACTATATAAACCTGAATGAATGACTATTTTACCCTTCAGCCTATTTAATACATACAAATAACACAAAATAAACATATACTCAATAATCATTATGAAATTAAACCCAAAATATCAAAGATCTTTAAGCCCAAAATTTGAATCTAAGATGTAAAAAAGACATAAATAACCCTGAACCACCTTATCGTCGCCACAATGTCGAGCTTGGTTGTCAAAGTTTCCAGATGCCCAACTGACAGCCGGCAACGTTCAGCCTCCGGGTAACCATCTTTGCTCGTTTTGCCTAATAAAAACGGGACATTCAACATCAGACACTAACAAATGGAATGAAGTAATCTATATACATATATAAAGATTGAACATGAATCTTGGTTTAAGGTTGATTTGATACATATACTAAAAATAAAAGATTAAAGATTTACAAAGAAACTATACCTCCTTCACAAGATCACTAACAGCAGGGACACCCAGACAACCAACTAACTGCAGTCCACATTAGGTAAGACTTACTTTCTTTCAAAAGCGATAATACCTCAAGATCTATTTCAAACAAACTGACTCATGATTTGGAGTCATAAGATCTATATCAAATATTTGATATATACTCAAATACTTTGTAGTTGCATGGATAGGAGGAAGTAGTAATTGAGAAAAAAGTTGATATCAGACCTCAACTATTGCCAACAGCTAAACTGGATGTCTTTCAGTTAAAAGTCAAGGCTGATATTGGTTTACTTGCACCTGGAACTTCGGTTCCTTCGGTATCTTCCACCTGAGGACACATGTTTTTAATCAAACCCTAATCAAAATGTTGAATGATTTATGACATTCTTAACCATACACATGGCACTAACCTGTGTATTTATGACATTTTTAATCAAGAACCGAAAAACATTCTTAACCATTTGTTTCTGCATTCAGTAAAAAAAGTTATATATATATATATATATATATATATATATATATATATATGAGATTGAATAGTTGTAATAATAACTAAAAGTATATTTAAAAAAAAAACTAAAAACTTTAACCTTTAGTATAGACTCTTCTTTCCACATCTCAATTCCCCTAAAACAAAAAGACCCTAAAGATGTTCCTGTCAACAAATATTGGGAAAATTTTAATCATTGGTAAAAAAAATTATTGGTCTTCAAGTCAATGGACAGATCCACATCACATATGTGACATCTACTTGTATAAATTAATAATTTAATACCTAAACATCATATAAAGTACATTGGTCTAAACCTACTTGACAATAACATATAGATAAACACTCGTAGTTTTTATTAATCTTAGTTAAGCAATAATGCAATTCTAAACCTAAAAAAAAATAGAAGATTATTCAATTGAAGATGTATATATAACAGGATGATGATGAGAACAGTGATGAGTCAATAGGGAAAAACGACACTAAGAAAACAATAGGGCTAAATCATAGTCCAGAATTGGTACTTCCCTGCAAGGATGTTGTACTCTTAGATTGTACCAAAACGATGATGCAGATGCTCCCATTATCATACCTGAAACATGAATTATTAAGATTCTTCTATAAAATTAATTAGAATTTCAGAAGATTTCAATCAATCTAATCTTGATCACAGTTCAAATTTGAATTCAGAGCATACACTTGGAAAGAGCATACAATTAATTTTAGTTAAGCAATAATACCGTACTTATTCCCCTTTTCCTGATCAACTTGGAATTCTTTGAAACCTACAAACAGAAAAAAGGAAAATCAAATGACAAATTTTAAGCCATATTTATTTAAATCAAAAGAAGCAGAAAAAAATTGACTGAAAGAAGGAGGGTTAGGGTTCAATAGCCATATCTGATTGATAAATTGGTAACGAACAAAAAGGAAAAGAAAAAAATCAGTTGTACTTATCCCCAAATCGGAAATAGTTAGTGAAGACGGACATGTAAATAAAACTCAAATCGAAACAAAATCGCTTCTTCTCGTTCACACATGTAGTAAGTAAAACACTCCAGTCGTGCATGTAATTGTGTGAGAGAATAAATGATGATTGGATGCCTCTGATAGCCACCGGATGGACGACCCCGCTGCACTTTTCGGTGATCGGCATATGTTTGATCGATTTGGGGTTTTCGGGTCGCTTAAGCTTTGATTTGATTTCTTCCGCAACGCGACCGTAGATCATTTGATGAGGATATGGTGGAGCTTGTGTGGGAAACTCAAAGACGCTGGAGATGGCGGTGGTGGTCGAAGCGGATCTAGAGATGGTGGTGGTGGCGGCGACCGGTGTGGTGCTTTTAGGGCTTGTGGGGGCCGACGAATCTGAAACCCACTTTCTAGGGTAGGAGTTGGTGGAGGTAAGAAGAAGAAGAGAAGGCCGTTAATGGAGATTTCTTGAGCGGAGGAAGGAGGTGGTATGAGGCGGTGGGTTTCTAGCACTAGTAGAGCATACCGAGGAATAAAAAGAGTTCGACACATAAACATCAAATACAGAAAGCGAAACCTGATTGGTCGATAAAAAGGTGAAGCAAATCCAAAACGACACGTGTATACAAAGGAATTTACAAAATGACCTTTAAAAGAAACTACCTACAATTTTAACCATATATATATATATATATATATATATATATATATATATATATATATATATATATATATATATATATATATATATATATATATATATATATATATATATATATATATATAGATGAAGGGCCAATTATGTCAAACCTTAGCCATTTTACTGTAGCTGAGGTTGGATAATTTTAATATATAGTATAATTATGCAAATACCCAACAAGTCTTCTTCTTCAATGGTCTTTTCAGTTTTCACTCATCACCGTAGAGCATGTCCTCCGGTCACCATCTCCAGTGATCACCTGCTCTAAACTATCATCTCCCTTCTTCTCCAAACCACCACTAAACCTCCGCCCCTCTCACTCAACTATAGGATCCCACTATCTGCCACTATCTTACCCTACTTTCCCGATCACCATCTCCGACAATCACTCTTACACCGGAAAGCAAACTAAAAATAGGAAACCCAAATCTCAAAACAACCTTGCCGCTTTCAGTCCTCTATCTTTTTTTCTTTTCTCAAGGTCACAAGTCTTTACCCAGCCTCGTCATTTTGCCCATTTGCATTTTCTCCAAGGATAATCGGGAAAAACAGGGAGGTTGGTAGTGTAAACTTCTGGGATTGTCTAATCAATTGCCGACCCTTTTATTTACGATACATTTGAAATATTTTAATAAAGAATACATATCTAAACTGCATAGGAATTCATTTTTGCTAATATCGCTTGTTCCTTAGACAATCTTGTAACCTTGATCACATCCACATGAACATTTAAATGTTTACCTGTGACACAAAACCATCTTTGTTTCTTGGAAATCCCACTGGTATTCAACCCAAAATCCAAAAACTTTTAATTTCTGTAATCCATTATTATAAAATTGATATAAGATGATAGCGGGTTATATTATATATCAGTGGTTGCCAGAGATGGTGATCGAAAAAAAGAGGGGAAGATAGTGGCCGACGGTGGGTTTCTACTTCTGAGTGAGAAGGGCGGAGGTTTACTAGTGGTGGCAAAAGGAGGGAGGTGATAGTTTAGAGGAGGTCATCGGGGATGGTGACGAGAGGGACTTGCTCTTTGTTGGCGACTGAAAGAGAACCGGAAGAAGAAGACTGGCTAGGCATTTACAGATTTGGTGTATATAACTTACCCTAAATTATATGAGGGTATAATTGTCCATCCACTATTTTTTTCAGTGGATGGATGAAAACGTTATGTGGAAAAATTAGCCCCCAAACCAAAATCCTAGACTGTCATCTGCCTCCAACCAACTCTTGACACACATTATGGGTTGTTTCTTAACACAAGATTTAGTTCCAAAACAGATTTGACGGACCAAAACACTCAAAAAGTGGAGCTCTTTGGTTCTAGGGTTTTGAAGGCAAAAAAAAAAAAAAAAACGACAAAAAGGTTTTGTTATCTTGGTCCTATACTTCAACACAACACAAGCAACATTTAGGGAGCTACATACGGTCTTAACAATTCCAAACATGCCATTAACAAAATCCAAGAGCTTTAACAATGGATTGAACTTGTCCTTGCCAAAAAGTTTCAGAAATAAAATGCTTATGAGAAGATTTCAAGTGCTTTTGAGATCATATTCTTGATTCAAACTGAATACACTTGATATTAAGTGTTAAAGAGAATAATAGACATCATTTAGACCAACAAGAATATTTAAAATCCAATAAGCCCGACATCAAAGATTTCAAAACAGAAAACTCGCAATATATGCGATTTTGGGAGTACATTCACATGCTTTTTTGAGGTTATTTTTGTGGTTCAAGCTCTATACACTTTATCTCCAATGACAAGAGGACCATATGACACAACTTGAGAAGATCAGCAGGTTAGAACTCCACAAAAACGATAACAAAAAGCTCCGAAACAGAATTTTTGGAATGTACATTTTTCTGGTGAATAGGAGGCTGTTGGAGGCTGCTCCGGCCTCCACAGCGCTGATGCATGTTCTAAGGACCATAAGAAACGGAGTGGAGAAAAGGTTCAACTGCCTGATGACCCGGTTCGCATATTACAACAAGAAACTTCACAAACCCTAGCAATGGCGGCAAGGGAAGAACCTAGGCTATTCACAGGATTTTTTTGAAATGAAAGGGAAGGTAGGTCGGTCTAATAGTAACAGGAAAATGGTATTAGGGTATAGTCACATCCACTTTTGATTATTCGAATTTGTGTAGCAGCCAAAGTGGGAAAGAAACAGGTCAGAGGTACCTGCGTCGCTGCTCGTTGAAGAAGGCACAAGTTTCGCAGCTTGGCGTAAATGGTCCCTACAGTTATCATGCGAACAAAACCCACCCCACTTGATATTCTTTCTTCACACTAATATATATATATATATATATATATGGAAAAGGGAATATATGGCTATTAGGTATTTAAGCTTAGGAATAGAATATAAAACTCGACGTCGTTTTGTAGATGAACAATCAAATCCTTAAATTGATTTTACGATTTCCTAGCATATGGTTTCTTTCCTTCTTTCGATCTTAGTATTCACGATCATTCTTTATTGACTAATCATCTTCAACCCTAATATCGTCTTTTTTGATTTTGCATCGCTTGTTCCAGGTCGATTTTAGTCGTTAATTTTCCTGCAGTGATTGTCTTCTTCAAATTCACATCCCCTGTTCCATTCTAGGTAGTAATTAAATATTTCCCGGTAATAATAAAGTTGTGCATTGTTTATCTTATTTAAATTAAAATTAACACATTCCCATGTGATGTACAGTGAAATTGGGTTAGTAGTATAATAACATTATCCATGATTCGTTTATTATGCTCAAAGCCCAATAAATTACTTCATAGAAAAGAAAATTGAAAGATCATGTTGTATATTCCAATTATTAAGAAAATAATAGGAATTACTTTGTTTTTCTCCTCTTCATTTCTATAAAGCACATATTACCTTATTGACAGTAAATAATGGAAGGTTCTTTTTGCAACATATTAAATTATACTTTGTTTGACAGCTCTACGGTTTTATATTTTCTAGCTATAAAAAATGTTTAAAATGTAAGTTCTTGTGTTTATATGTACTACAGGTCATTCACTATGAACACAGAAATACAAGTAGCAGACAAATCTATTGAAACACATATGGTTAACGACATTGATGCAAATAGTTATCTAGAATCAACTTTAGAATGCGAGAAAATAAATGATATCAATGTAAATCTGGGTCATGATGGAGATGAAAGTATCATTGGAAAGGTTTTCAGTACACCTCATGATGCATATACGTTTTATAATCAATATGCTTTTTTACATGGATTTGGTATACGAATTCATTGGGCCTTTAAAAACAAGACGACAAATGAGCCATACCGTAAAATGTATGTTTGCAATAAACAAGGCTTTAAAAGATTGAAGGCTAATAGTTCTGGGGTTGCAAAGAAACAACGTAGAAATTTGAGGACCGGATGCCAAGCAATGCTTCGAATTTCAAAAGGAAAAGATGGGATATGGTTTGCGGACATGTTTAACGATACCCACAATCATGAGTTAAGTGTTACACCTACAAAAGTAATGAAGCATCGTTCTCATGGGAAGCTTCATCGTTCATTGGCATGTAAATCTCTTATGTTGGAACTTGGTCAATCAGGATTAAAGCCTTCCCAAATAAAAAAGGCTGTTAATGCAATGAAAACTCCACAGGATCTTGATGTTACTTCAAAACAATGTGTGGATATATTATCTGAGCAACGAAGACAATACAAAGGTAAAGAGTTTTACGGGCTTATCAAACATTTCCAAGATAAAGCATTAGTAGATGATAACCAGTATTTTGTTGTGGATTTATTTGAGGACGGGTCTCCTCGAAATATTTTTTGGGCCGATGGAAGATCAAGGGATGCCTATACTAAATTCGGAGATGTTGTTGTCTTTGATGTTACATACATGACAAACAAATTTAAGATGCCATTTTCTCCATTTGTTGGGGTGAACCATCATGGTCAAACCATACTGTTTGGTGGTGCATTACTAGAAAATGAAAAGGAAGAAACTTTTTGTTGGTTATTTGAGCATTTTTTAAAGTGCATGTTCAACAAGCACCCATCTGCAATGATAACCGATCAAGATAAAGCAATCGGTAATGCAATAAAAAAAGTGTTTCCAAACACTCGACATCGCTACTGTGCATGGCATATTAAGAAGCATGAGCTTGAACATCTCCGACTGCTTGTAGCCCATTATAGTGATTTTAAGGAGTCTTATAGACGGTGGGTAAAAAGTGATACAGTTGAAGAATTTGAAACAGAGTGGGAAGTTATGCGTGGTAAGTATAACCTTGAAAATTGTTGTTGGATCATCGATATGTATAACCAACGAAAACATTGGGTTAAAGCCTACTTAAAGGATGTTTTTTTTGCTGGCATGACAACCAGTGGACGAAGCGAGAGCATTCATTCCTTTTTTGATGGATTTGTAAATTCCAAGACAATGTTGAATGAGTTTGTAGTTCAATATGATAAAGCAGTTGAATCTCGAAGAGCCGTTGAAGAAGATGAAGACTTTAAGACTATGAACTCGAAGCCAATTCTATCTTCTGTTCATCCAATAGAAGCAAAAGCAGGTGAATGTTATACCAAAAAGATTTTTGACATTTTTAAAAAAGAATGGATAGAAGCTACACAAAATTTAACTCATGAAACATTAAGCAAATGTACAGAAGAAATCAAATATAGAGTTGGCCAAGTGGATATTGATAAAGCGCATTGGAGATTTGTTAGTTATCGTTTCACGAATCAAGTGGATGTCAGATGTTCGTGTGCTAAGTTTGAAACATATGGCATATTATGCAAACATAGTCTATACATGATCAAGAAGAGAAATGTTCAAACCCTTCCTGACCATTATATTTTACCTAGGTGGACACTTGATGCAAGGTTTAGCTTGGGTAGTCATAGCGTCGGAATGCATGAGATCAATACCGAAAAGGAAGTTAGTGCCTTAACCCTATGGTATGTCCATGCAAACTGTAACAAAGCAATCGAACATGCAAAAGACTCCCCTTCAAAGATAAAAAAGTTCAACAATTTAGTGATAAAGTTTTTAGAAGATGAAATTATTCAGAAAAAGCCAAATGGACCTCAAAACGTACCTCAAGATTCTTGTGTAGGAATTTCCCAGTTAGACATGATGCCTCATATATCTATTCGAGATCCAGTTTTTCTTACTAACACGAAAGGGCGTCCTAAAAATGCAAACAGGATTAAGTCTTCTTTGGAGCTGGCAAAGAAAAAGAGAACTTGTTCTCATTGCAAGGGTCTGGGTCATTATGCTACTGGTTGTTCAAGCAGAAAGGTATTTTTTTAAGCTTTATGATTTTTGTAATCTAATGCTCATTTTTTATTTTTCTTTTTGGTATAGGCAGAGGAGGCTTTACAAGAGAAACAATGAAGCTATTTTTTTAAAGTTATTCTAGGGGTGGTACAGAATAAGAGAACTAGCTGAATTTTTTTTATTTGATTTACATAAACCAATGAAATTGGTTATTTGAGAGTTTTCATTACTATAATAAAATAACAAAATTGGTTATTTGATACTTGAGTTTTCTCCACTCACAATGTACTTTATACTGTTTATTTTAATTAGTGATTTAGTATCATGGGCTCTCATTTCTTATTGGTATTTACTGTTTAATAATTGTTTCATGTTTGTGTATAAGATCCGATCACCATTCTTTGATTTTGTTATTATAAAATATTTTATGCACCAAGTGTACCTTCTATGATACAATGCACTAATGAAACAAAGTGTAGGTACAATGCAATAATAGAAATAAAAATAGAAAGTAAAATGCTATAATAAGAAAAAAATTACTATAAATCATTACTTTAATATAGTCATAATCAATTTAAAAAATAAATTTACAACAAGAATTTTTCTTGACATCAAGTCTAATAATTGACATTTGCAATCGGATGCAACGTCTGACATTTGCAATCGAATGTGGGCGTCCTGAATAAAGATAGAGAGCAAGCAATAACAAAAGCATTGATGACCCTTTAATAAAAATTAGTTGCATAAATTGCAATATATACTATTATATATTGTAGCTTTGCTGTTGGTTTGTGAACTAAGCCATATTAGATGCATCCATGTTGATCTGTGTACACAAAACCAAAAAACCAAAAACAAAGGCTTAAAAAGGTTTTAAAGTAAACATGATGTATCAACCAGCATGCCATCCCACTCTTATACCTTTACCACTCTTATTTGATATATTTGACATCAAAAAATATGCAAATCTGTAAAGGTTAGAATATGTGCTCAATAATTCTGATGCTCTTGCTGACAACACTAGAGTTCCTGGAACATCATGCCTGTGTTGAGTAAAAAAACTACATACTAACTTTGTTAAATATGTTTTTTTGAATCAATATCAAATAATTAGTTATAATGTCAAATGTGTGTATGCAGATTAATATGAATTTATGACTTAAGCTTTCAACCATAAACATGCTGATCTCGTGAAGAAACTATAATTTGGTTTTTTTTCCAACTGGTTTCCGGTACATCTCACGTGAAAAGATATACATCAAATTGAACTAATGAATTAGACATACAACAATTTGGAATACTATCATACTAAATCCCAAACCTCAAAAATCGGTAAAAAAGAGAATTAAGAAAATCCCAACAAGATTAAATTGAGAAATCAAACCTGAAATTCTACTGTGATCAAGCACTGACAGCTTATACTGAACAAAATAGAAATACCCACCAACTAGATGACCTAAATACGTAGTGAACAGTGTAGTTCAATTAGTGGGAAACAACACGAAATTGATGACTTTAAGACACTAGGTACGTCTCTGTATTGTATGGCTTTGCTAAAATTCGATAGAGAAAGGGAATTTAGGATAAAAAGTAAGCCTATTTCAGTTTTGATCGTCTTCAAGTTCTGATCGTCTTCAATCTTTAATATGTTCGTCGTATTTGACTCTTCGGTAAGAAAGGTTCCGACAAAATTCTTCATATTCAATTTTTTTGCCTATCCCAATGATTGGAGTAAAACGATAAGGAAAAAGGAAGTAGCACGAGAATGGAATTAAAGGACAATCTGGGAGGTGTAGATCGATACGTCAGAAAATGATCACATGAGTATTTGAGGAAGAAAATCAGCTGAAAACGGTGGTGGGTCTTTTTTTATATGAAACGACAGGGTTTTAGAGGTTCTATGCGTAAAGTTGGCTATATAACAGCCATATATTCCCAAAGCCCATATATATATATATATATATATATATATATATATATATATATATATATATATATATATATATATATATATATATATATATATATATATATATATATATATAAGGTCACAGCATATGATCTGATGAGTCAAACACATAACATGTTGATCCATCAACGTCAGCGTCTACTAGTCTATGATTCGACAACGCCAACACTAGCTCTACAAGTTCAACAACATCCGCTTATAGATGTTCTATTGTAATCTTAGGTATATTAGGCAGTATATTATAAAGATATATATATATATAATAGATCAGATCCCGTATCTTTATCATAAGATCGGTTCTTAGTATAAATTAGATACAATCCCGTCAATCATGGGATATACATGTATATATTAGTATATATATATATATATATATATATATATATATATATATATATATATACTACATTAGGGAAAACCGTAATGTATAGAGGACGTATGCTAGTTTGTGGTTTTGTGTCAACTGTTTTTGTGGCAAACCTCTTCTTCTTGATGAAGACAAAACCTCTTTTCTTGGTGAAAGGACATTGGGAGAACTTCTGTGTTATTTACTTTATGTTGATAATTTCATTTAGACTAGGTTTACTTTTTTTGTTCATACTTGAAGTATATCTTATCATAATACAAACCTTCAATAGGTATCAGAGCAGGTTTGTGATATACTCAAGTTATCATGTCGAATTCAAGCAATTCCAAATCCTTCAGTCTCAACAAAATACCTCCATTCGATGAATACAACTTCGCCATGTGGAAAACCAATGTCATGGTGGTTCTTGAAACCATTAACTATGAGATGAAAAATATCGTTGAAAAAGGTCCCCATGTTCCTATGTACCAACCCATGGCAAACAAAGCTTCCGTTGGACCTCTGAAGCAAAAGCCGGAAACAAGCTATGATGACGATGATAAAAGACTGCTCAGCCTTGATGTAAAAGCCAGGGACGCTATTGGAAATTCTCTTCCATAGCATGTGTATCATCTCGTATATAAAAGACGGTGCCTTATGAAGGCATTGTGGAAGTCCAGGCTACGTGAAACATCCCGATTTTCAAGACCAAAAATTTTCATTTTTAAATATAATTCTTATAAAACCATTTACTAAAAAGCAACATCAATATCATATTAACTCATAACCCATAAGTCAAATTTCATAAAACATGTCATGGAATAATAATAATAATAATAATAATAATAATAATAATAATAATAATAATAATAATATCAGAGTACAATCCCAAGGACATCATAGTGCGGAAATCGAGTGTGTGTGCGATGCGCTGCTACCGCGCCGGCTCCTTCTCTTTGTTGAAGAGGTACCTGAAACAAAACTGAAAACTGTAAGCACGAAGCTTAGTGAGTTCCCCCATCATACCACATACCATACAACATAGATACTGGCAGGCAATTTTGGGGTGCCCGACCTACCCATGTCAAGCAGTTCTGGGGTGCTGACCTACCCATGTCAAGCCGTTCTGGGGTGCTGACCTACCCATGTCAAGCAGTTCTGGGTTGCTGACCTATGCGTGTCAGGCCATTCTAGGGTGCCTGCCTACCCTCCAGTCTATCTCACCCGGTCACAGGTACTATTTCACCCCTTACTACTATCACATAATAACATATCATAATCAAGTTGTCAAACATATCTCAGGTGTCCGACCTACCCTTTGGTCCTAACAACCGAATCTGTAACGACCAAAATTTCAAAACAATTAAAACTTTCCAAAAACCACCCATTTTAATAACGTTGTTACAAAAAGGTTTTCAATACATTATTTAACAGAGCATTTTCCCAGGTTCATATCATAAAACACCAACGTGAGGAACGGTACGATCACGCCTTTGCCTTGCCACAGACTCCTGAGAACCTGAAAACATAAAACCACAACTGTAAGCCCGAAAGCTTAGTGAGATACCCCCAATATACCAACCACATATACGCCCTTCCAGGCCACGACCTTCTGGTCTAAAACATATCGCCTTCCGGCCCATAACGCAATGCCTTCCGGCCCATAACGCAATGCCTTCCGGCCCATAACATATTGCCTTCCGGCCCATAACATATTGCCTTCCGGCCCACAGCATAAAAGCATACATATCATAACAGAACATAGAGCGACCCTACATACCGGGTCACACCCCAGGTCTAGCAATCATACGCATAACACATAATCATATAACAGTTCACAGTCACCAATCGATCAACAGACCACATAACATAGCATTAATCTATTCAAGATACCGGCCTAGCTGGTCACTAGCATAACATCACCCTACGAATCAGTCAACATACTAAATGCACACATACGCCTTTCCAGGCCATGACCTTCCAGTCCACATAGCAATGCCTTCCGGCCTGCAACATATAACGCCTTCCGGCCCATATCATAACAACTGACAACTACCCGGATTTCCATCCGATAAAAAGGTTGGCCTTGGTGCCATAAACCCTAGCGATATAGTGAGGATAACTCACCTCGAAACTGCCGACTGAACAGATAGCTCAAGCTGCTCCGATCACTGATACGATCTCCACCTCTGGACAGCCACCAATGCACTGAACTCAAACAATAATCAACAATTACCAAAATACCCCTGGAACCACTGGTCAACCCTTGGTCAAAGACAAGGTCAAAGTCAACCCCTGACTGACCCTACTCGCTGAGTCAACCCGATGACTCGCCGAGTCCCTATACTCAGAACTTCACTCAATCCGCGATCTAACTCGCCGAGTCACCCCGAGACTCGCCGAGTTCAACAACTCTGAGTCCACTCGCCCTCAACTCACCGAGTCATCCCTTGACTCACCGATTCTCGACTCAACCAGAGAATATCGGGACTCTTCGACAAGACTCGCCGAGTCTAAGAACAGGCTCGCCGAGTCTATGGCTATCTTCAACCTACTCGCCGAGTTGTTCATACAACTCGCCGATTTCCAAGCCATCTTCATCCGACTCGCCGAGTTGTTCTTCCAACTCGTCGAGTCCCAGCTCATCTTCAAGCAACTCGTCGAGTTCACCCATGTGACTCGCCGAGTACCACCGATCTGAATCCATACAGAAGCATCCCAGACCATGCAATTGATCCAAAACATAGATCCAACCTCCTACAACTCATCCATCACGTAAAGTGGCAAACTTTACGTGAATCCATAGAGATCTAGGCCATATTCACTCATAACTAGGGTTTGGGACTTGCAAGCTTCACTAAACAATCCAACACAGGGACTTTCATGCTCTCTAATTCTTCTCTACTCCAGATCTGAGGTAGCAACCTCAGATCTACCCTCTAGACTTCCAATTACATCCAAAGGCAAGATCCCACAAACCCCAAAATGAAGAAACAACATACAATCGGACCAAGAACGAAATATTACCTCCAATGGATGCCCCCAACTGCAATGAAGTTGATTCCAAGCAAAGCCCCTTGCCCCAAGCCTTCAATTCCCACAAAATTCCTTCAATGATTACTTCTCCAAGCTTCAATCCACTCAACAATGGAGCTCCTCTGCGATTTAGGGTTTCTGGAACTCAAGAGGGAAATAAAGAGGCTGGGGAAGGAACATAATGTTCCTTATATAGGGCTCAACCCCGAGAATTAGGGTTTTCTCCACCTAGCGCCTACTCGCCGAGTCCATCTCATCGACTCGCCGAGTCGGCTACTTAACACGCGGCCAAGTCGCGACTCTACTCGCCGAGTCCAGCCATGGACTCGCCGAGTCACTCTTTCCCAAATAACACTTTTGGCCCTTCAACTCTACTCTCGCTATTTCGGGATGTTACAATTCTCCCCCACTTATATTAGGCTTCGCCCTCAAAGCCTATAGCAGCTCAACTCCAAGGTACTCCCGCAACGCGCCACCTGACCTCTACCAGACCAGGTCCCACAAGGCATACCCAAACGAACTCGAATACACTTTCCTTCCCTCATGGTGTCCTGACCACCGTCTCAAATAGGGCACCGGATTCACCCTCTAATAACTTCACTTACCCCTGAGAATTACCCATAATGCAACACTGCTCCAAATCACAACCATCACTTGACTCATAAAGGCTAGAAAACCATGAACCATCGGATCCCCGATCCGAATCCCACTTTATCCCTTCCGTGACGACGGAAAAACTCATTCTCTATCTCAGAGCAACTCTCACGAGTTCTCCTCTTGCAACCGCACACACAAGATGAACCAGCTCTAACACCTTCAGGTTGGGAAACCTGATACACTGATACTATCCTCAAACATCTCCCAAGATGAACCACTAATATCCACCCTATACCCTGATCAGAATCACACTGAGAATTCAAGATTCTCTCTCTCCCTGCATCCCTTCTGAGCCTCAACAGACATCCCAAACCGGATGAGTTCCTACTTCACTGCCGCGAACACGATGCTCAAAACCATACTCGAAATACTCTAACCATAACTCTGCTCTGCAGCTTTCACTTTCGTGAACTTGCACTCCCCTACGGAGTTACACACCTTTCTCTTTTCCTTTTCCAAGGAACCCTCTTGGCCATAATGCCACCCCAAGCTGTGCCACGGTGCTCGCCCAAAGCGACACCACCCTTTTTGTGTAACCGCTATTCACATACTCTGGCTCTCATTGCAGGGGCTCTCAAGCCCATGCACTCTCTCCACTCAACAAAATCACTACCTCAACTAAACAAGATCACTAACCCGGGGCCAGACCTTCCAATGTAATCACACTGCAACATACACAATCCGAAATCTCAAACTGATCCAACAATACCATCAGAGTCTCCAGCATGACTGGACCGACTCTCATAACACACACTAGCCACTCAAGGCTATATCTCTGTGGGTCCGTACACCCAAACTCTGTGAACCCTCAGGTTCTAACTCTGGGAACCTTCCGGTTCCAACTCTAGAAACATGCACAACATAAATCCCGTGGGATTAATGCAGTACAACCCATCACATACATCAAGCATACAAATACTCTGATCACATAACCCCGGTTACCTACTCAAACTTGATCCCGGCCTACTCCCAGGCCTCCACAATCAAATGCCCTAGGTCTGTATCCCGCCCCGCATACTCGACACTCGCTCTTGTCAGCCTATACTCTGAGCTGACAGAACACTGCTGAATCCCAACAGCTAAGCACCCTCACATACTCATCGATCTCCCGGAGAATTCTCCAATTCTCCCCCCACTTAAAGCACTGACTAACAACCACCGATCGCCATTAACGACCTTCCAGAACAACCCCGCACAAAGAGAACACTTACACACTGACTGCTTCCGACAAGCATAAGCAACCCTCAGCAAAACACATCTCCTCCCTGATCAATTCGCTCAAAAGAATCCGGTCTTTCAATTATCCACTCCACGACTGCAGATACTACCCGACATTCAACCCAGTGCCGCATCTCCACTATCAACCCTCACGAATGATAACCAACGGAATTCCCAAACAATAACCCATAACCAAACCCACAACCCGCAAAAGGATGAATACTGCATCGAAAACCGCACAAGGATACCAGCACCAAAACACCAAACTATAACCATACCAAACCTTCAGGGAACAACGGATGCCAAAACGAAAACCTGAAACACCAATCCATAACCATGCCAAACCCGCGAAACAACGAATACCGCATCGAAATCCATACAAAGATACCAGCACAACAATACCCACAATAATCGCAAGATAACAAGACACTAAGAAAGGAACATACCCGCAGCTGCATCCGGCACTGCTCTGACCTCCTCTGCCGCAGGCTGATAAGTGCGACCCTGAGCCCCTAGGGGCTCCGCCCCACCCTGACCTCCACCTGAAATCCTCAAAGTGACCGGTGCGGGAGCCTGCACCGGTCCCGCAGAAAGCTATGGACAGTTGACCCTCAAATTTCCAACCTGACGACAATGATAACAAATCCTCAAATCCCGAATCGGCACTGACTGCCGACAATTCCGTGCATAGTGCCCCTCCTTTCCGCACTTACGGCATGCACCACCGGACCAACAAGCTCTGGTGTGACCCCTCCCACACTTCCCACAAGTGTGGCCACTCCAATCCCTCACTCTAACATCAACTGTCCTGGACCGTTTCGGCGCCGGCTGCGACTGCATCGGAGCCTGCCTCAGCTCATGAAACTGCAACTCAACCTCTAACTCACGCCGCCTGGCGGCCTCCTGTAACTCCAACAAGGTCTCGCACCTCTGCGCAAACACGAACTGTCTGATATCCCCCTTGAGCATACTCAGATATCGGGACATCTGAGCCTGCTCCGAAGCGAACTCAGGGCAAAACATCGCCCTCTCAGCGAACATCCTGGTGATCTCAGTCACCGACTCTGAATCCTGCTTCAGCTCAAGGAACTCTTGAGCCAATCTCTCCCTCTCATCATGCGGAACAAGCGGGTGATGAACATCTCTCGGAACTGATCCCATGAAACCGCAGCCCTCTGCGCATCTAAATATGACCCCGTGGTCAATCTCCACCAAACCTTCGCCCCGAGCCTTAACAGGTTCAGAGCACACCTCACCCTCTGATCAGCAGGGCATAAACACGTGGAGAAACACCCCTCCACGTCTGATAACCATCTCATAGCAACAATCGGGTCCTGAACTCCATCGAATGTGGGAGGCTTCGCATAATAGAAGTCCCGATACTGAAAACCCCGACTAGCTCCTCCCCTTGCCGCTGCTACAGCCGCTGTAGCTGCCGCGGCAGCCGTCTCTGCGAGAGCCGCATAACGCTCATCAAAATACTCAACCATGGCGGTCTTAATCGACCCAAACAGTTCCGGCAACTCAGCCCGGAACAATGCAGCAACCTCATCATGCAGGATCTTGCGAATCCTCGCATCCAACTCGCTCGTGCTCATCTGATCGATAACCTCAGATGGCACCGATCCACCCGGAACTCCCTCTCCAGCTCCCGATCCTGATCCGGATCCACTCTCATCATGCCTCGAAATCTCCATACTGGAAAACACCAAACCAAAACTCAGACTCATCCCACAAACCTGGGATCCAACTCTCGCAACCCAACCCTAGAGATTATGGTTTCCCTGATACGCGTATGGGTCCTGTGCTTTCAGTAGTACGGGCCCATACTACCTTCCACACCTACCCATATTTGTATGAAGTACTACCATAATATGCTAGAGAACATTCATAACGACTATCAACCCTCACCACTAGAGGAACACTGAGAATCTCCCATAAGGGACCCTAGGCTACAGGCATCACAAATCAGGCAACATTATCATGAATTCCTGAAGATCCCTAGCCTAACTCTAGCATGCTTTTCTATCAAGCTCAATAAAACAAATATCATGTATGGTATCTTGGGGTTACTTACTGGCTCCGGCTGATCGTACCTCCGCGTCCTCCCTTTACTTAATTTGAAAACCATTTTAATTTTCTCTTTTTAAAAACCTCCTCGATTTGAGACTGGAGTCACACGAATGTTCCCCCAATTCACTCAAACCAAGGCTCTGATACCAACTTGTAACGACCAAAATTTCAAAACAATTAAAACTTTCCAAAAACCACCCATTTTAATAACGTTGTTACAAAAAGGTTTTCAATACATTATTTAACAGAGCATTTTCCCATGTTCATATCATAAAACACCAACGTGAGGAACGGTACGATCACGCCTTTGCCTTGCCACAGACTCCTGAGAACCTGAAAACATAAAACCACAACTGTAAGCCCGAAAGCTTAGTGAGATACCCCCAATATACCAACCACATATACGCCCTTCCAGGCCACGACCTTCTGGTCTAAAACATATCGCCTTCCGGCCCATAACGCAATGCCTTCCGGCCCATAACATATTGCCTTCCGGCCCATAACATATTGCCTTCCGGCCCACAGCATAAAAGCATACATATCATAACAGAACATAGAGCGACCCTGCATACCGGGTCACACCCCAGGTCTAGCAATCATACGCATAACACATAATCATATAACAGTTCACAGTCAGCAATCGATCAACAGACCACATAACATAGCATTACTCTATTCAAGAGACCGGCCTAGCCGGTCACTAGCATAACATCACCCTACGAATCAGTCAACATACTAAATGCACACATACGCCTTTCCAGGCCATGACCTTCCGGTCCACATAGCAATGCCTTCCGGCCCACAACATGTAATGCCTTCCGGCCTGCAACATATAACGCCTTCCGGCCCATATCATAACAACTGACAACTACCCGGATTTCCATCCGATAAAAAGGTTGGCCTTGGTGCCATAAACCCTAGCGATATAGTGAGGATAACTCACCTCGAAACTGCCGACTGAACAGATAGCTCAAGCTGCTCCGATCACTGATACGATCTCCACCTCTGGACAGCCACCAATGCACTGAACTCAAACAATAATCAACAATTACCAAAATACCCCTGGAACCACTGGTCAACCCTTGGTCAAAGACAAGGTCAAAGTCAACCCCTGACTGACCCTACTCGCTGAGTCAACCCGATGACTCGCCGAGTCCCTATACTCAGAACTTCACTCAATCCGCGATCTAACTCGCCGAGTCACCCCGAGACTCGCCGAGTTCAACAACTCTGAGTCCACTCGCCCTCAACTCACCGAGTCATCCCTTGACTCACCGATTCTCGACTCAACCAGAGAATATCGGGACTCTTCGACAAGACTCGCCGAGTCTAAGAACAGGCTCGCCGAGTCTATGGCTATCTTCAACCTACTCGCCGAGTTGTTCATACAACTCGCCGATTTCCAAGCCATCTTCATCCGACTCGCCGAGTTGTTCTTCCAACTCGTCGAGTCCCAGCTCATCTTCAAGCAACTCGTCGAGTTCACCCATGTGACTCGCCGAGTACCACCGATCTGAATCCATACAGAAGCATCCCAGACCATGCAATTGATCCAAAACATAGATCCAACCTCCTACAACTCATCCATCACGTAAAGTGGCAAACTTTACGTGAATCCATAGAGATCTAGGCCATATTCACTCATAACTAGGGTTTGGGACTTGCAAGCTTCACTAAACAATCCAACACAGGGACTTTCATGCTCTCTGATTCTTCTTTACTCCAGATCTGAGGTAGCAACCTCAGATCTACCCTCTAGACTTCCAATTACATCCAAAGGCAAGATCCCACAAACCCCAAAATGAAGAAACAACATACAATCAGACCAAGAACGAGATATTACCTCCAATGGATGCCCCCAACTGCAATGAAGTTGATTCCAAGCAAAGCCCCTTGCCCCAAGCCTTCAATTCCCACAAAATTCCTTCAATGATTACTTCTCCAAGCTTCAATCCACTCAACAATGGAGCTCCTCTGCGATTTAGGGTTTCTGGAACTCAAGAGGGAAATAAAGAGGCTGGGGAAGGAACATAATGTTCCTTATATAGGGCTCAACCCCGAGAATTAGGGTTTTCTCCACCCAACGCCTACTCGCCGAGTCCATCTCATCGACTCGCCGAGTCGGCTACTTAACACGCGGCCAAGTCGCGACTCTACTCGCCGAGTCCAGCCATGGACTCGCCGAGTCACTCTTTCCCAAATAACACTTTTGGCCCTTCAACTCTACTCTCGCTATTTCGGGATGTTACAGAATCGGGAGACTGTTCCCCTCCTACTACCACTAGCACATAGAACATATCATACTGGCACATAGAACACATCAAGTAATAGCAAACCAAACAATTATCACAAAGACAATTATCACAAAGACAATCATCTCAACTGTAATCAACTACTAGTGGGTCGGCCTTGGTGCCTTAGACCCACTTCTCCTGGAAGGTAACTCACCTCAATGTCGTGTAGTGTTTGCACTGTCCTCGGTACGGAAATCAACTCTTCTCGACTCTTCGATCCCTACACAACATCCTTTCTAAGTTACCATTTCACACTCATAACCCCTACAAGGGTCAACTCAAGTCCAAGTCAAAGTCAACTTTGGTCAAAGTCAATATCTGGTTGACTAGACTCGCCGAGTTGGTCCACCAACTCGTCGAGTTCCCATGTCCACGGAGTGCTACAACCCCGTCCCTACTCGTCGAGTCTAGCAAGAGCTCGACGAGTTTGCCTTCAACAAAACATCGGGACCTTTTTCAACTGACTCGTCGAGTTCATCTTCATCCGTATGAAGGTGTTTAGTCTATGACTCGTCGAGCTCTCCTTGAATTCGTTGAGTCCGTCTTCATGTGGTTGGGACATTGCCTTGAACTTGTTGACTTCCTCCTTGCACTCGTCGAGTCCTTCGATCTTCAAGTCCATAACAAACCCCCAATAGGCTGAGTTTTCCTTCAACTCAACCAAAGACCATTTCTAGAAGACGTTTGGGGGAAACTGCGACCCGACTCACCGAGTCCCATGAACGACTCGTCGAGTCCCTTTTTGTCCAAAACTATACAGTCGATTTCAGTGGGTCTTAGTGCATCCAAATCATAGGTCTGACCTCCTAGGGTCCATTTTATACGTAAAACTACGAACTTGATGTCTATGCATGGGGTTTTTGGCTAAAAAATCCATAAAAAGGGGTTTATATGATGCATGGGTCTCCCATGGCCATAAAGTTGGCACCTTTATGCCATGGGAACCCTCAATGGTTCTAGATCTGAATTTCTTATCCCAGAATCGTGGTTGCATCCAAGAATAGCTCCAAAATGGCTTCCAAAAACCCTAAGTTACTCCAAAAAGAGTATCTAATGAAAGGAGAAGCAAGTTCTGGACTTTTTACCTCCAATAAATAGGAAATGAAGCAAAACCTATGGATCTCCTTGCTCCTTCTGAACTCCCAAGCTCCTTCTTCTGCTCTTCAACCTTCTAACTTGCACAAAATGGTACAAAGAGCTCAAAATCACTCAAAAATGGTTAGGGTTTCGTGGGGATGGTCTGAGGGTGTTGATGGCTGTAAAGGAAACCACTTAAGGTGTTTAAATAGGGTGCAAACCCTAAATATTAGGGTTTCATCTAGACAGTCCTACTCGTCGATTCGGGTTCCCGACTCGTTGAGTAGGTTACTTAAAACCCGCATCCAAAGTCTTGTCTCCTCAACGAGTTGGGCCTCCAACTCGCCGAGTCCTAGTGTAAAAACATAAAATCTTTAAATTTAAAATACGTACCGGGAACCGGGCGTTACACTACGACCACCAATAACCTTAATCAAAGATACGAGCATTTTTTTTGCTCAACAAGGTGAGTCTCTTACTCAAACCTTCAATAGGTTTAATTGTTTGGTTAATGATATGTGCAAGCTGGGAATCACTAGGTGTAACGCCCGTGAGTTAGGGCTAGACGTTAAAGGGATAATAATAATAAATATTCATTTTATTAAATAAATAAAATCTTCGAATACGATAATTGTTTGTCGTACGCATTACGAGTTATATAAGTACATCCAAGGATGAATACAAGTAGTGAAACGGTATTTTTGTGTTACATCTGTTTTTCGATGATAATTATCCCTATATATTTTACCACGTTAGCGATTGGTGATTAACTTTAATATATCATAAGATAATATCAATCAAACTAGTTGTTTTATATATATGATGTATTAAATAAATAATAAAGAAATTAATTAATTATTCATTAAAAATAAACGTTTAAATGTCTATACAGAGGTCGTTGGAGATTGTGATATATTAAATAATCATATATACATATCTCTTATATATGTACGAATAGAAATAGTTACTAAAGTGATGGTAAAAATAATGATATATGTATATTATAGTTGTCAATTTACAAAGTACGTAATTAAATGATTATATATATATATATATATATATATATATATATATATATATATATATATATATATATATATATATATATATATATATATATATATATATATATATATATATATATATATATATATATATATACTTTGAATTTTTGTTAAAGTTTTATAGCGTGTATATGTAAGTGTGGTGAAAATGGATTGAAATTCAAACATGCATATAACGTGTGGATTAGAAGTTAGAACATCCAAAATAAATGAGGTGTCCATGTAGTAAAGAAAAAGGGATACGTGTTGATAAAGGAAATTTGTACATTAAATTTTGGATATATATGAAGGTAACGTGTCAACTTTTGGGCTTTAAGCGATATGAATTATTCGAAAGAAGGCGGTTCAAATCAGAATATAAGTAGATGAGCTAAACAAAACATTTTGTATCATAGTTAGATTAGCATCAACTATTTAGTTTGATCATCAAGATTGAGATTAAAGATTAAGAAATCCTATTGGTCGGTATGGCGAAAAATATCACAACCACGTATAAATAGCCCAAAATGTTGTATTTCATCGATTAAAATTTCGAACGTTCAAGAGGTGACTCGTAGATAAAGGAAGTGCATAACGACGCCGACTACGAAATTACGCTTGCAAAACGAGATAAGGTTTCGACAAGATAATAAGTTGGCAAACAAGTAAAGATAGTAGTTAGTTTCCACTAACTAGCTAGGTGAGTGCATAGTTACTTTTATGAACATGATTTTAATACAAGTATTAATTAAAATTTTAAATATTTGTTGAAAGTTTGTATGTCAGTTATATGTGTTGCCTGAAATATGTGTTAGATATATATTTGATGATATACAATGTGCGAACCAGTTCTGGTTCTATATGTGTTAAGATGTATATATATATATATATATATATATATATATATATATATATATATATATATATATATATATATATATATATATATATATATATTATTACGTAGTAATAATAATAATAATAATAATAATAATAATAATAATAATAATAATAGAAGTATTATTTCTAAAAAAAAAGTAAATTAATACCTAAAACTCTGTGTTAAGTATATACTAGTTAGCGTTGCCTAAACGAAGATGGTATTGAAAATTGATTATAAGCATTGTAGATTTGCCAGTGATGAGATAAGACTTAAAAGGGGATGTTTAATTCAACGAAGTGTGAACATTGGGTAGCCTCTTATTAAGAGTACGTGTGTACTGAGATTGATGATCGGCAGAGTACGTCCTACGTATAGAAGTACATTTTATGTACGAAGTCTTTTTCAAAGCTCTGTGTCTCGGGTGCTACTTGTGCCATGGTATTATTATGTTCTGGGGTACGAGTCCTACTCATGCATGGGTAGTATAATATGCCAGAAGTACTATCATGTATAAAGTCTTTTTTTGACACTATTGTGTGTCGGTTACGGGAGCGTACGGGAGTACTTTATTAGTATTTCCCCATACTTTTATTTTGAAGAGCTTTGGAGTCATCGTTTCTTTTATGAAGTGATCGGACGAGCTTCATGTGTCAGCGTTTCCTTTCACGAAGTAATTGAGGGAACTTCATAGACTGCCTAATGAAGTGTATCGGTGATAGACCACTACTAGGTATGTCTGGTGTTATATTGTCGGATAGGGTGAGTCTGGGGGTAAATACCCCATGGTGTCAGACCACTGCTAGGCACAATTATCTAGATAACTACCCCTGACTTAATTGTCTTGTGGTTTTTACGAACGAAGGTTCGTGGTGAAAATTATTCCATTCCCCTCATTTGATGTCTTTATTGATCCTCGTTTGCTGCCAGGGAATTTCCGAAGCAGCGTCGTCAGTTTGTTGTTCATATTCTAGGCTAGACCTCGTAAGATCATTATATATGATCAGTACATGGGGATTGACGGGATGTGATAGATTGTTTTAGAGATATGATATATATGTGTTAAGGATAATAGTGGTTTTGCAGGTTTGAGATACACATTATTATCACATTGTGGGATTGAAAACCCTATGTATCTCACCAGGTTTCCCAACCTGACCCACTTAATTTATATGCATCACATGTAGCAACGTAAGACTATTGAAGACTCGAGTATGATGCTGAGAGAGGACCTGCAATAGAGTTCAAGGGCACCAGGTCTTTACGCTGTAACATATGTTGTGTATCAGTTATGACATCCCAAGAGTTGTATTATTTTGAGACAATATTTTGTACTCAAATTGTTTTAATATACGGGGAATTTCCGAAATAAAAGATATTATGATTTTGAAAGCGTAAAGAAATATTATTTTTCAGTTCTGAAAATTAGGGATGTCACACTATGCACTCATCACATTTGGTTCTAAAGTTTCTTGATTCTTTTGGGAAGAGCTGGGAACATCACGTTGATGTTCTTAAGAATGGTGTGAAGATCGATTCCATGGATCTGAATTCGTTGTTCGATAATTTGTGAAATTATGAAGAGACTAAAGCTATTCGTAAAGAATTCAAGAAGGACTCGAACAATGAAAAGTATGTTGCCCTGATGTCTCGAAAGGAAACAATAAAACACATCAGAGAATCAGAGAACTCAGATCAGGGTGAACAAAGTGATGAAGATCTCACCGATGAGCTTATTGCCAGCGTTGCACTTATCGTCAAGCGTTATGAAGAAAGTAGAGAAAATGGGGTTAGAAGAGTTCAATTCAAAGGAAGCAGTTCAACAAAAAGATCCACCTTAAAGAAGAAAGGCTCAGGTAACTACTTTAATTGTGGAAGCCCTAACCATTTTTCCAGGTATTGCAAGGAGAAGAGAGAAGCCTAGAGTCGTGAGAATTATGAAGTCTTGTACAAGAAGCTAGTGGCTCATATGAAGAAAGAAAACGTCTCTTTGCCAAAAATTTTCATTGCAAAACAAGAAGATCATGAAGAGTGGGTGGATGAAAAAGAGACTTCTGAAGATGAGGCATTGAACGTTAAGCGTCTCATGGAACTTGTAAATGATTCCCCTGATGACATATGTGACGTTGATAGTTCTCACTTTGACGTTGAATCTAGTCCAAATCTAGGTCAAACTTATTACCTAGAAAGTGGAAGATCTAGACACCTAACCAGTTACAAGTCTCTCCTAACAAATTTTGCGAAGAAGGATGGTCTAATGGTGACGTTTGGTGATAATAGCGGAAGAGCTGTTTCAGGTGTTGGAACTTTTGAGTGCAGGGCGTTCAAGCTGAAGGATGTATTCGATGTAGAAGGACTCAAAATCAACTTCATCTCCATCAGTCAACTTTGTGACGCTGGTTAAAAAGTTATTTTCAATCGTCATGAGGGAAAAGTGTTTGATGTTGAAAACAAAATCGTGCTTTCTGCTCTTAGGGAGAATGATATTTATATGGTTTGAATTGTTAATTTTGACATTGATACTGTATCTTTGTTTCATGTTTTGATATTTTTAAAACTTTGAACATAAGTTGCTATACATTTAATTTATATTTTAGTTTTCTTGCATTAAAAAAAAAATTATTCCTTACCAAAGAAGTATACACTATGAATACATTTTCTCTTTCTACTAACATTTCCTACATGATCTTCTATATCAATAGTGACCTCTTCTGACTGATCTCTTTGAAGGAATGAGTGTGTCATTCCTTAAATGCATCACTCCCCTTATGAAATCCCGTTGACGCTAACTCTGCATCTTTTTTTAGCACCAATAGCTCTCACACCGTCACAGATGCTCATGTTAATAAGAACAGATGGGGGATAATTGTGCAACCAAGTGGTCTTGTTGGAACACATTTCTTCTGTCTTGAACTGCCTATTTTTGCTTCAATGAGATGAGATGAAGTTAGGTAACCTAGCTCGACTAATTTATAGAGATTTTGTCACTATAACTTCATCCCCTCAAAGATCCAAAGGCGCCTTCAAGGAGACAGCCATCCCATCTTCTCTTCCTTCAATGATATCAATGAATGGAACCTTCAAGTGTTGTCTTGGTTACTCTTATAACTCAAAGATCACAAATATTGGATCCCTCTAACTCGTTGGTAACAAAGACTAGTTCATGTTCTTTGTTTGTTCTAGGTGAACATGAAACTTGGAATCGATCTGCAGAACCTCAACGACTAAAGGTATTCTCTATCTTGTTTTATATGATTTGTGTTATTTGTGTGTAATATATTTGATCTTATTTGTTCTCTTTTTATAGCTGAAATTTCAAGTGGTAGATATCTCGGAAAATGGAAGGGCATTAATGACCATTCAATTCCAAAGATTTGATGGATCAAGTCTTATCACTTTTTTGAAAAAGCTGCACATTTTTCTGTTTAAACTATTTCGGTTTTGACTAATTATTTTGTTTGTATTCTTATATTATTCTTTTGTAACATTTTGTAAAGGAATCTGATGGTGGCAATTTGAGCCGAATATGCAACTTAAGACACATCATCGTCCCTAGAACCATGTTGTTGTATGTGACTAAATCTCTCTAAGTCTCTCATTAGTGAGACCATCTACTGAGAACATTGATTCACCCTCTCACGCTAATTGTCTAGCATTTTCTAAACTCTCTGAAGTGAGATAGACTGGTCCAAATGAAAAATATTGATAAAGAGGCTAGGGTGTTTATTTTTTTAAGTTAATCATCTTTACCTTATCCTGTCCCTGGAAGCATGCTTGTCGTATGCATCATGTCTCATGTTCTATTGAAACATTGAGCATAACCCAATGGCTTACCCTGATTGCATAGTCATCAATGTAAGAGATACTTGTCAGCTCCTTAAATGAAAAAGGTTTGTTCATGTCCCTGACCTTCTATTTTGAGGTAGACATGGTATCATTATGAATTAACAGTGAATCTTTGATTCCAGATTGCAACTTACTCTATGATACTGAAATTTAAACCACTCCTTGTTGATGAGTTAAATTGTTAATGATTCATGTTGATTTCATCTCAGCATGACTGAAACAATCCGTTCTTACCCTTACATTCTTCTTTAAAGTTTTATGATTCAGCGTAATGTACTATACGCTGATAAGAGCTTGAAAAATCTGTGCGAATGGATATATCATTGTCCATGACGTATTACACGCACCTATCCACTCTTGCCAATTTTCTTCTAATAAAAGAGATTTATGATTCAGCGTATGAAACCACACGCTAATGACATCTCGAAACACTACGTCAGTAAATGGTAGACTTAACCCACGCTATCGGGAGACATCTCAAACCAACTAGATAATCATCATCTTCTCACTGATTGATTACGCTGATGCTGATAACGTGTCTAAAGTATCTATCTTATCCAAACGGTAACTTTTTAAATGGCGTAAAAGTTCATCATTATCTTGGGATACGAGATTGTTACGGAGCATATCTCTTCTCTCATGATTACGTAAGAAAGAAGATAATGTTTGGGTATAAATTGGGAATTCACTAATCTTGTTTAATTTCACAAGTGATTCAAAAGCAATTGGCATTCTCTCAGAAATCTCTTAATCATCATCTTCCTCGCAACTTTCACCAGCACCAACGTCATCAAACGTGAATTATGGAATCAAAGATTTTGTCGAGTTTTTCAAAAGCGGCTCACTTCGGTATGTATCCTGCGACTTTCCTGAACCTTTCTACCCTAAAAAAGTATGTGAGTTCTACTACACATCCTTTGTTGATACCATTGCTCGAACCATCTGTGGAACCATTGGAGATGGTCGATATAGGGTTATTATTGATGTGGAAACCATTCGAAATTCTCTTCGCCTTCCTCTATATGATAGATACTCTAAAACTCCTTCTAAAAATAGTTTCAAGACTGTTCATGAAAAATAGGGTATAACTTCAAACTCGAGGGCCTCACTCGTGAAACCTACACGAACAATCTTCTTCAATGTTTCAATGGAGGATGGAAATATTTAACAGGTGTGATTGGAAAATGTCTTGGTCACAAGACTGGAAGTTTGGATCAGCTAAATCTCTTTGAGCTAGAAAAGAATCTTATATGCCATCTTTTACAATAAGAAACTGTATTTTACTCAAATCTTTCTTGATCAACTGATTGATTATTGTTCTGGAAACAGGAGACCAATGCATGTTCGCTACCCATGCATCATTCCTATTCCTTCTCTTTCCTCGAAAATCATCAATGTTGCTCCATCTTTTGATGATCTGTCTATTACTACAAGAATATGAAAGTGGATTGAAAATCCCTATGTGGTTGAATCCTCATACTTTGAAGAAGATGATGAAAATGATGACGTTGGTGATGAAGAAGTTAATGATAATGAGAATTCAGAAGCTGATCATCAAAAAGGAGCTGATAAGGGAGAAGACACTGATAAAGACGAAAATAATCCAGCAGCTAACATGGGAGATGACTTCACTAAGAATATGAACTCTCCCCCAAGGAAAAACAAGCGCATACATCTTTCATCTACTTCTCCTACTGATGACATTGAACATCGTGGATCAACCCCTCCCATTGGAGATACTACTGAGCTTGTGATCGAGGATGAACCTTCTCCCATGCCATCTCCTTTTCCTCAAGCTGATATAGTACATCACGTTGAAATGGTTCCTCCAACACCATCACCCATTAATGTTGTTGTTCATCATCAGGGTGACCAAGGAGAAGCCAGCTCCAACTCTGAAACTAATGTGCTTTCCCAACTCTCCTTAATTGTGCAACTGACGCAGTCAATGAATAAAATATTGACTAAAGTTGAAAGGAATGTAGCTACAATGAGGAGACTTATGACCTTGGATGGTGAATATGATGATGTTGATACGACTGTTGATGACACTCCACCTAACTCTCCAGGTGATAACCCTCCTCCTACATTAACAAACCCTCTTCCACCACCTCCTCCACCATCACATCCTCCTCCAAAAACTCCTTCTCCTCCTCCTAACTCTCCTCCCCAATCTGATGCTGCCAAAAAGGGGGAGAATTTTCAAGAGGTCGTCATCCAATGCAGATGGTTATTGCATCTTAGCCTAAGATAAGTGAAAGGAGTGAAGCTAAAATTGATTCTCTAGGGACTACTGATGTTGATGATGTTGGATTAATGTCTAAGTCCATAACTATAATTGGTAACACTTGACCCGACCCGGCATGGTCCATTTGGGTTGCATGGCATCATGCATTTGGATAGACTATAATGAGAGAAATAACACTTAAGGATTATTAATATATTATAAGTTCTAATATATTAATAGGATTATTTAATTAGTATTGATCAAGAATTAATTTAGAATTAATTAAGTGATCAAAAGAACACTAATTAAATATATGGGTTGATTGTGTAAATCATCCATACTTGTATAGTGGGCTAAGACTCCATGGATTATCAAGTTGGGCTAAAACCCATAGGATGATCCATGGATGCTTCATGGTGTATTTGAACCCATGGATCCAAGGAAATGGAAAGCCATGACAATTAAGGGTTTACCCTAATTGTAACACTATATAAAGATCATATTCTTGGGAAAATCGGGCCACTGTGTGAGGATAGAAAGGGCTAGCCGATATTATGAAGTGTGGATTTCTCTCTAATCTATTCCAAGTGTATTTGGTGTTGTGTGAACCATTTGAGGTGTCACGCTTGGGGCACTAGGCAATCAAGCTTTATGAAGACATTCTACATCAAAGAGGTATGTAATTCTAACTTGATATATTCATATGAATCAATGTTATTATGCTAGTTAGGATGAATACCTTGGAAAGTTCATATTTGCATGTATAATAGAGAAAACATAGATCCAATGTATTTAGGGTTGCATGTACACTTAGGAGTGTTAGAATGCTCAAAACTCTACAGTGGTATCAGAGCCTAGGCTTGTTTTCTTGTTATACTTGCAAAATTGGCTTAAAAATCGAATTTTGATGTTGTCTGCTCAGCAAACTCGCCGAGTCCAAGGCAAAAAGCATCCAACTCGCCGAGTTGGTTCGTGCACTCGACGAGTTGGACCCCCAGACAACATATATTCGATTATTTTGGCTGGAATTGGACTAGGAACATTACCCTAAGATGTTTTTTTGACTTATAAACTTGTTTTTGATGTGGTAATGTTCATGCTAATCCAATTTCAAAGATAATTGTCAATAGATTCATGTTTGCATTAGTTTAAGGTTTAGACTAATTACATGAAAAAGTTTGATTTGAATTATCTTGTTCTTATGAGTTGCTTAGATTAATAGAAAAATTAATTGATTATGTGTTTTCAATCCATTTTAATCTAAGATTTGATTCTAAAATGTGTTTTTGTAACTTGTCCTCAAGTTATATGAAAAGTCACATTGAAGTTTCATAAAACTCATAAAAGTTGGCAATGGTTACAAAAAATGAAGAGTCTTGTCCACAAGTTATGGAGGTTCAAGAGTCACTTCATTAAGTAATAAAATGTGTAACCTTAATTAATTCCATAAGTTACAAAATAAAGAAAAGTTACATTCTTTCATAATTTAAAGTCTTCCATAACTTGTCCTCAAGTTATGGAACTTGAAGAGTTTTTGGATTAAAACTACTTTAAACACATAAGTTATGGAATTAATTAGTTTTGAATAGTTTCAAAACTTGCCCTCAAGTTTTGGAATTTAAAAAGTTTTCACTTATGAATACTTTAATTCCAAGTTAGCCTTAGAATTTTAAAAGTTAAAATTCAACCCTTATACTTTATAATATTATAAGTTAATAATATTTATATATGTGTATAAGAGCAAAGTCAGTCTTACCGTTAGTAGGCCTCATTCACGAAGTCGGTTTATAAGGGGCGTTGGTGGTTGTCGAGGCCAACACAAATAATAACCCTAAATATTACACACTAAAATAGTGTATAGTGGTAAAGGGATCGAATCCACGGAGATTGGTTCAATTTATAACTCTATGAAAAATCTTTTTGTAAAAATACTTGTAAAATGACAATAAAAATAAAATGGGGGGTTTTGTTGTTTTGAAATATTTGAAACAAACTAGAATTAACTATGATTTAAATAGACAAATGCAACAAAAATAAGAGTTTGATGTAAAATCAATGAGGGAGAGATGGTTGACTTAAAGTTTCCTCACTTTGACTTTTGATGAACATATCATTAGAATCCAATGGTGCAATACTTTGATTTAAATCCTTAATTTGGCTATAGTAATCCAAGGAGCTTGAGATTACCTAGACTTTTCTTAATTGTTGAAATGGCTAGAGAAGCTCATAACAATTTCCTTAGTCAAAGTCACTAATTCCAAATAGCATGTAATTAGTGAAAGTCAACTAGCATTAAGAACCAAAAAGTCACCAAATCCAAGAGGGGTCAAATGCTTTCACCACCATGTTGGAGGAAATGTTTTTATGATTGTATGAAGCAAAAACAACACAAAAATCATTTGTTGCTTGCTAATTTGAGGATCCTTTACTTAATCAAGAAATTAGCCAACTAATCACCACAAACACATTTAAACTCATGAACTAAAACATACAAGTAGTGATAAGATGTTAAAACACAAAACATTCCCATAAAGATTTAAAAACATGTTCATAGATTCTTCAACATACAACAAAAGTTCAAAGGATTAACCAAAAGTCAACCAAGATTAGTTTAGTCAAGCATGGCTAAACCCAAAGAAACAAAGTTAGAGAAAATTGTACCAAACATTAAGCAAGAATCAAGAGGTAAAAATATGATGTTCTTCAAGTGTTCTTGGCCTTCAAAAGTCTTCAAAACTCCAGAGAGAATCTCCAAAAATCGGATGTCTAAGAGTCTCCAAAAGATGGGCACCAACCTTCCTCAAATAGCTCAAAAGAAGAATTTCCGAAACTGCCCCTGCAGGAGGTTGTGCGACCCGCGTGCTGTTGCGCGGGTGGGTTGCGCGGGTGGTCCCTGAATGTAGCATCTTTGAGGTTTTGGGCCTCCATAGCTTAGCCCACTTGGCCCAGTGCGAGCCCAATCAGCTCCTAGCCCATTTTTCTTCAAGTTTTCTTCAATTTAAGCCCAATTTGGCTTCTCCAAATGATTCATAGCTCGTAAACTCGCCCGATTAATAATCTATGCATGCTTGAATATACTCCCGCATCTTGCAAATTTAAATGTTTATTTCTCTCCAAGCCTTCAAATAACCATCAAGCTCGCTCCATGCATAATCTCCACAGTCACCAAGCCTAACATCATTTTTGCCTATCAAATCTCATCGCTTCCCATACGTCCCGAACACTCCCGCTCCGCTAGACCCGAAAACCTGCAATTATGCTCACAAGATTCAAAAGTACCCGAAATAGTCATAAAATAACAAAAGGGAAAATATGCATGGAAATTATCTAAATTATGAATGAAATATGCTAAAATAAACTATAAAAAGAAGTAAACAAAACTAACTATCAGGCGTATAAGGTTACTACTTATAAAATGGCAGTTTAATGGTTGTCCACTCTCACCCACCGCTTCCTTGACCGGTGGAGGGTCGTTAGCCGAACGGGTAGGACAAGGACTAGAATTCTCCCTTCATTAAAAGTATTAATGATAAATAATAAGTAACTAAACCTTTTATAAATACCCAATCTTAGTTACTTAGGGAAAAGTGAATAAGGTGCTAATCCATGAAATTACACTTTGCACTTTGTTTAATTCGGTTAGTGGAGTGTGTGTGGTTAACCGGCACACTAACTCGTATTTAACAAGGTATGCAATGGGTAACTTAATGTTTATCATAGTATCGGTGGAGCGTGCGTGGTTAACCCGCACATCGATTAAGGATTAAATATTAAGGGTACCCAGTATATTTGCATGGTTACTTCACACCTTGTTTTGTGATCCTCAGCGTCCCAGTCACAAAATCTGAAGGGCACACTCGAGATTGAAACATGCCATTGAACAGTTCAATGAATCTCAAAAGATCTACGAGTTTCAAATCCAAGTAAAACCTAATTAAATTATTTCGTTTTCATGGTGGAAATTGGTGAATCGTCATTCGCATACCTTCAAATATTTTATAGCTTGGATTACGGCATCCCTCTTCCAAGTTATAAAAGTATTATGTTGGGTCCTAGCCTTAATATTTCAGATTGGGTGTTATATTAAGGACTTTTAATCAACTATCTTGAATATCTCCCAAAAATATGTATGGTTTAGACATTTATGATCTTCCCAAATCTCTTGAAACAAGCTTTCCTAAATGAAGATGATGTCCCATGGAAATCATACTTCTTTCACTTCCTCTAATTATTCTCCCTAACCCACAATTTCTTGAAAAGTTTAAGGTCACTCAAGCCCTATTGGCAAGTAAGGGTCTATATGTGGTCACATCTTGGAGATGTAGTCACATATTGACAAGTCGGGAGAGTTGGGTGTCAAATTCTTGAGAAATTTGGTGGCTCAATCACTTTCTAAGTCACATAGTGAGTTCCTTTGGGACACCTATGAAACAAACTATGACAAGACCCTTAATGATCTTATCTGTTTGCTAAGATCAACTTCCTAAAACTTGTGGACATTGACAATAATGACATTGGATATCCAGTAAAGCTCTCTCTTCCCAATGGAAAGGGATCGGCCATAGTCAACCCGGTTGACCAAATGGTAAAGAGAAAGGCTAAGTCACTGATAGTCCCATGTTCCATTACCAAAGCGTCCATATGTTAAATTGCCAAAGGAAGGGGCATTGGTTGCGAAGCTTCCAAATTTACCTAAGTATGTTAAAGTCAATAAGTTTGACTCTACTCCAGGTAAAGTCCACTATCTAACTCTGCTAAGTTTCTATTATGAGATTCTTGTTACATGATGTGACTGGGTCATATGTTGATGTTTTACGAATCAAAGAAAATTGAAGAAACTTAAAGAAAGAATATGCTGAATCTGATCGCGTAGATGGATTTCTATTGCATAGTCTGAAGATCAGATTCTTGAGCTACTTCTTAGGAGTTATGATATATTGCTTAGGAATAGATAACAACAAAGTTTTCATGTGCTTTTGCATTGTAAGGATAGTTTTTCCGCAAAGTTTTTAAAATAAAAGAAAAAATTTTGATTTTATTTATTTTAAAATATCCTTACAATGGCATTTGTGAAAATTTTTGTTGCTTATAAGATTCCATTAAGAGCAAGAGTGGAAATATGAAATTGATTATTTCATTTGTGGTAATGTCTAAATTTACCAAATAAGGAAAGATCCTCATCACCCAAGTTTCAATTGGACCGAAACTTGGAATCATGCAAGTTGTATAGCATGATGAATGAGAATTTTTCATCCTTGGAAAATTAAGACTAGTTCCTTGTTCACATGTATATGTGAGTCAAGTGAAGGACTAAGGTTTTGACAATTCACATGGATAAGAACACATACACCATTAAATCTAAGTTTCATAAGGTTTCTCTTCGATTCATGAAAATGATGGTGAGGAAACACTTTCACTAAATAGATTTTAGCTAGATAGCAATTGTGATATTTGCATTCTCAAAGTCGTTAGTGGAGCGTGTGTGGTTTATCGACACACTAACATGGACTTGTGAGAAGTGGCAAAGGTCTAAAAAATCAAGACTATGATTACGACATCCCTTTTCATAGTTCTTAAAATTGTTTAGACACACCTGTGAGCTATCTAAGATAAGGTGTATGATATTGATAAAGTTTTATCAAAACAATCTAGTATCAGAAATCTGAACTTTGGTAAGAAAGTCCATAAAGTATTGTTTTTCTAGAAGTTCAGCTGATTTCTGAGTACATGTCAAAGCTAGTGGGAGCATAAGTGTTATGCTAATAATCATCATGTTAGTGGGAGCATGATAATTATGATAAAGGTTGCAAGTTAGCAATGTTAATTATAGAAAACAAAAGGTCTTAATTGGGAAAAAGTTGTTTTGCTATAATTAAAGGAGAGGAAATTATACTACATCTCAAATCTAAAAACTTAGATTGCGGTTTTAATCGTATTTAGTCAAGGATATATATATGAATTTCATGTTGGAATGGCTCAACATAAGGAAATTCTATATATTGGTCCATTATTTGCGTTCTAAAATTCGATTATGATTACGGCATCCCTTTTCATAATCTGAATTATGAGAACATGGCAAATAGAAATGGAAATGTTATAGCAAAAGACTGGCTTAGTCTTTATGTGAGACATCATGAATCGTGTCCCATATGCTTCGGATATAGGATCGATTACATGTGCTATATTCATCATTTCTAAAATTTTCCAAATGCCTGGGGGATTAAGAAGGGAAAAAGGTCTAGAACTAGATATGACTAAAAGGATTAAACAATTGTCAAAGACAATCTAAGGTTTACCAAGGATTGGTTGCTCAAGGACAGTTGGAAGTATAGTGATAATTCTGGAAGGACCATATTGACATAATCTGTAAGGAGGCAACTCTTGTTCAGAAGTGATAGTCGAAATGGAATCTGGAAATTTTTCAAAGTTAGAAATTATTCAATTTGTGTAAGATTAGGAAACTTAATGCAAGAAGGATGTTTCCAAGGAGCTGATCTCCTTTGGAATGCTCTTTAATGGTTGTTGTCAAGTCTTTCTGACTTTGTGCATAACCATTACAAGAGGATCAATGCATATAAGTTTAGAATCTAACAGATTTCAGTAAATTGCATGAATTTGGAATTCTTGCATTTGCAGTAAGGATTTGGGATTGTGAAAAGAGAATCGTTGAAGTTATGATCAATTGATCTAGTTCACAAAATAAAGATCATAGACAAACATAGTATGCATACTTAGTGTATGGCATGACTAGTGTTTAGAAAACATAGTGTACATGCTTGGAGCATGGGACAACTATTGTTTTAAATTCAAGAATAAAGTTGATAGCTGAAACAGTATACAATGAATAATGTGTAATCATATGGTGATAAATAAAAGGTGTTTTATTTATGTTCATAGGTTTTGATACCATATTGGATTCAATTATTATTGTGTTTCACTTTGCATGTTTTAACTTCCAGAATAACTAGGTCATTGTTCTGGATGATTGAGTTATTCAAACCATCCACAGTCAGTCATATGTTGGAAGTAGATATGAATTAAGACTGTCATGGGTTGGCTTGTAGTGGTCTAAGATGTTGGACAAAGGGCTACAACACTCATGAGTGCTCATAAGTTCTGAGTATTGGATTCAACCCACGGTCATTGGAATCACTTCATGGATTTTATCACGAGGGATCATGAGACGATAATATCTTATATTCTTCAAACCTAGAGATGTGAGTTGTTACTATGAGTTGGTTGTACATTGATTGCACGAAAACGCATTTGGTAACTTGATGTTATAAAACGTGCCTTTGTGTATGATTTAACAAGTAGTAGAACAAGCCATATGAGTTGAAGTTTATCCATTCCTTTTACCTTTGGGATAAAAGCGATATATGTGGGCCCCTCGATGATTTGGTGATGACAAATGTAAGTGCTCGGCCAGGACAGGACTGATTGATTTGTTCGATTAGTCAGTCGTCATAAATCGGAAATCGGGAAACAAAAAATGGACAGAGAGAATGATTTTAATCCATGTCTCAGTCCATATGATATCTAGAATGGAGGAATATATGATCCTTTATCTAATCGACAATTCATTGACAAAGGTCAGAGTTCATCTACAATGTCAGAGTTCGACAGAAGCTTTTGAGAGCTACGATTGCCAGTTGGTTCTTGAAGTCATACGCAATAATAGTTTTAGACTTATCCAAGTGGGAGACTGTTGGATTAATGTCTAAGTCCATAACTATAATTGGTATGAGTTGACCCGATCCGGCATGGTCCATTTGGGTTGCATGACATCATGCATTTGGATAGACTATAATGAGAGAAATAACACTTAAGGATTATTAATATATTATAAGTTCTAATATATTAATAGTATTATTTAATTAGTATTGATCAATAATTAATTTAGAATTAATTAAGTGATTAAAATAACACTAATTAAATATATGGGTTGATTGTGTAAATCATCAATACTTGTATAGTGGGCTAAGACTCCATGGATTATCAAGTTGGGCTAAAACCCATAGGATGATCCATGGATGCTCAATGGTGTATTTGAACCCATGGATCCAAGGAAATAGAAAGCCATGACGATTAAGGGTTTACCCTAATTGTAACACTATATAAAGATCATATTCTTGGGAAAATTAGGCCACTGTGTGAGGATAGAAAGGGCTAGCCGAAATGTTGAAGTTCAAAGAACTGATGATCAGGTTAAGAAGATTTTCAACAACAATGTAGAAAGACAACACATTGTTTCAAATCTTTATTACCGGATTGATCAAAAGAAGATTGAAGACATTCTGACTCAAAGAACCAAGCCCGATCCCATTATCAAAGTAAGATGCACCAAGCCAATGACCGAGTCACTAAAACTTTATCTGGTAAGAAAGAGACTTGAGTATGAATACACTAAAGTTGTGTTCGCTCGTGAGCTAGTCAAATTCGGCTACAGCGAGTGGATGCAGATTCTTGAAATCATCAGTGAGCATAAAAGTGTTCATGCTCAAGAAGCGAGGTTCACAATTCAGCAACTTCTCAACAAAGTGAAGAAACTAAACCTAGTACCATCCATTGGTCCATCAACGAGTTCATCTAGATTAGCGTTATCAGGAAGAACAAGTACTCCCCACAAGTCCAAGAACACTAAGTGCCTTATTCCTTATGGTAACAGATACATCACTAATGCATTACCAACTGGTGTTGAACATGTTGATTACATGCTCATTCCAGAACCAAAGCACATGATCTTTTATCTCGACAGTCAAAATCAGATGTACTTTCAACGCACTGATGACCTTCCTTCTGCTCCCACTGGGCACCTGTTTCATCTTCACTTAGAATGGCTAGGTCACTATAAGCTGGAAAGAAGATATCGGATCTTGATATTAGTGGAGCTGAATAGAAGATTGAATGAGTTGAAACTTGATCAATTCAGATGGGTCAATCCTGGAATTTTGAAAGAAGTTGAAAAGTTCTATAATGGCTCTTCTGATAAATTTGAACAAGAAGATTAGTTTTGACATCATTAGATAAGGGGAGATTGTAAGGTCACACCTTATGATCTGATGCATCAAACACATAACATGCTAATCCATTAGCGTCAGCGTCTACGAGTCGACAGTGCCAATGCCAGCTCTACAAGTTCAACAGCGTCAACTTACAGTCGTTCTATTGTAATCTTTTGTATATTGGGCATTTATTATAGATATATAGAAAATAGATCCGATCTCATATCTTAATGATAAGATCTGTTCTTAGTATAGATTAGACACAATCCCGCCAATCAAGGGATATACATGTATAGATTAGTGTGTGTGTGTGTGTATATATATATATATATATATATATATATATATATATATATATATATACACACACACGCTACATTAGGGCAAACCCTAATGTAGAGAGGTCGTGTGTTGGTTCGTGGCTTTGTGTCAATTGTCTTTGTGGAAAACCTCGTCACCAAAAACCTTTTCTTGGTGAAAGGAACATTAGGATAACTTCTATGTTATTTACTTCCTGTTGATTATTATGTTTAGATTAGTTTTACTTTTCTTGTTCATACTTGAAGTATATCTGATCATAATAAAAACCTTCAATATATATATATATATATATATATATATATATATATATATACATACATACATACATATATTATTCTTTTTAAATAATTTAAAAGAATATGTATCGGAAATCAAAACAAGTGTTACAATTCTCCTCCACTTGAATTAGATTTCTTCCTTGAAATCCATTGTAGCAAATAGCTTTGGATAGTGCTCACACATATCCTCCTCAGGTTCCCAAGTCCACTCGTAACCCTTCCGATGTTGCCACCGGACCTTGACCAAAGGTACCACCTTGTAGTGCAAGGCCTTCTTCTTCCTGTCTAGAATCGTCACTGGTCTCTCCACATAATTCAGGCACTCATCGACCTGAATGTCATATGTCGGTACTACCACATAATCATCAACCACACACTTCCAAAGCTGAGAAACATGAAAGGTGCTATGAATCTGATTAAGCTCCTTAGGCAAATCCAATCGTTAAGCTACCTTTCCCACCATGGCAATCACTCGAAATGGCCCGATATATCAGGGCCCCAACTTGAACCTCTTCTTGAAGCATATTACTCCTTTCCAGGGTGATACCTTCAATAAAACCATGTCACCAACCTGGAATTCCAACTCATATCGATGTTTGTCGCCATAACTCTTATGCCGACTCTGAATTGTTTGTAATCTCTTTCTAATCTGCTAAATAAGCTTCATCGTCTGAAGGACTACCGTAGTCCTTCCCATAACTATGTGACCGACCTTTCCCCAAAAAATGGGATACGACACTTTCTTCCATAGAGAAGCTCGAATGGTGGTACACCAATACTAGAGTGGTAGTTTTTGTTGTAAGAAAACTCAACTAAGGGAAGGTAAGAGTCCCAACTCCATCTAAAGTCTATGGCACAAGCTCTCAACACGTCCTCAAGTGTCTGAACGGTTTGCTCACTCTGACCGTCAGTTTGCCGATGATAAGCAGTGCTAAGATGCAACCTCATGCCCAGTTCCTCGCAGAACGTTTGCCAAAATCGAGATGTGAATAGAACATCTTGATCAGATACAATGGTAATTGGAATACCATGCCAAGCAACAATCCCGCGCACAACTAATTTCTCGGCCGAAGAACTCTCTCGGATGGATAGAAAGTGCGCACTCTTGGTTAGACGTTCCACTATAACCCATATTGTGTCAAATCCCATAGCTGTCCGAGGTAACTTCATGATGAAATCCATAGTAATATGTTCTCATTTTCACATGGAAACCTCTAATGGTTGCAACTTTCCGTGAGATCTCTGGTGCACAGCCTTAACCATCTGACAGGTCACAGATCTCTCAAAATACCATGATATTTCTCTCTTCATGCACGACTACTAGTAACTAAATCTAAAATCCTGATACATCTTGATGGCGCTATGATGTATTGAAAACCTGGACATGTGTACTTCCTCCCGTATGGTCTACTTAATCCCACCAAAGTCAAGCACCTAAACCTGACCACACCGGGTCAATAATCCACAACTGTTAGTAGTAAACCTGTCAATCTCGCTCCTAAGTCTCTCATGTTTCCAATTCTCCTTCTTGACTCCCTCGACATGAGCCTCCATAATTAGATCAAGAAGCAGAGAATCAATCGAAGTCCTCATACACACGCCCATAGTAGAAAAATTAGCTAACTTGCGGCTCAGAGCATCAGTGACCAAATTTGCTTTCCCTGGGTGACACAAAATCTCGCAGCCGTAATCCTTTACTATGTCAATCCATCTGCGATGTATTATGTTCAAATTTGAATGATCCATGAGATACCTTATACTCGTGTGGACTGTGTAGATGGTACACCGGAACCTATACAGATAATGTCGCCAAATCTTGAGGGAAAAAACCACCGCCCCCAAATCCAGATCATGTGTCAGATACCGAACCTCATGCAGCTTCAGCTGCCTAGAAGCATACATAGTGACTCTCCCTTGCTGCATCATCACTGCTCTGAGACCAATGATGGAAGCATCACAGTATACCACAAAATCCTCAACACCCTCAAGGAGGGTAAACACTAGGGCCTCATACAACTTCTGTCTCAATGTCTCGAACGTAGCCTGTTGCATAGACGCTCAACAGAAATACACACCTTTCCTTGTCATACGAGTGAAGGGTACCACAACCTTGGAGAAATCTTGATTGAATCTCCGATAATATCTTGCCAATCCTAGAATACTCCTGGTGTCAGAAGGACACTTCAGGACCCCCACTGCATAACTGCCTCAATCTTGGCCGGATCGACCAAAATCTCATTCTTGTTAACGAGGTGTCCCAAGAAATGGACCTCTCAAAAGCAAAGCTCACACTTCGAGAAATTGGCATACAGTAGCTAGTATAACATTATAGGAGGACAATGTATTGATTACATAAAATTGTTGCATAGAGTTTACCCCCTCTATGTAAATAGGTAGCTTTATTTCGCCGATGCTATGTTTTTTTTGCCACTGAATCCGGTCAGCATTGAGGATCTTTTGACTATTTTGCCTTCGGGGATGTGCATCATTATCAGAGCGTCTAGGGGTATGATGTTGACTAAGGATCCTCTATCAACAAGTATTCTTCTAACAAAATGGTTTTCAATGTAAAGAGTGATTACCAGGCCATCGTGATGAGGATCCTGGACATCTATTCTATCTGTTTCGTCGAAGGTGATTTCCTTCTCGTTTGTGATCGATGCGTTTTTCTGTGGCTTTTCTTTTTTCTTCATCTTCGATGCTTTAGCATGTATTTTTGATATAGAATAAGAGGTGCCACATATACTAGATCCTCCAAAAATTATGTTGATTACCTTGGCATCCACAGGAAGGGATCCTGATTTTTATAAGATCTTATGAGGATCCTGATCTTTTTCTTCGGATCATTCCTTTTTTCTTCCGAGGATCTCCTTGAGGTATCATTTGCTGAGGTAGGTAACTAATCTCTTTTCTTAGGGTTATGCAATCTTCCGTAATTTGACCAAAGTCCTCATGGTATACACACCATTTGGACTTGTCTTTCCAGGTGGTGGACTTTTCTCCCTTTTTTGGCCATCTCACTTTGTCGCCAACATCCTACATGGAAAATATTAGACCTGAAACATCCACAGAAAAACAGTAGTAAGTGATCTTAGGAAATTCATCTTCCTCCCCTTCATCTTCTACGGTATTAACCCTATAATGATCGGGTCTGGAATAAGGTTTAGATATATAGGATCTCTGGGTTGAGGATTCGGCCTTCCTATTTCGGATTATCATATGAGATTTGTGGGTTTCTCCTCTTTTGGATCTCCTTGTCTTCTTTGAGTCTTATGAACCTTGGTGCTCTGGTCCTTACTTCATCCATTATTTTTCATGGAGGCATTACAAGGTCTTGGTAGAAAGGATAGTTTTTCTTTAATCCCATTTTGAAGGCTTCCACAACAGTTGTTGTGTCGATGTTGGGGATACTCAAAGCTTCCTTGCCAAACCTGTTCACGAAATCCCTAAGAGATTCCTTAGGATCTTGAACCACCCGAATATTCTTCTACAAGAAAATTGGTTGTTAAAAATATTATATAAATTTGGAAATGACGTAATAGAGTAAGGATGAAAATTTAGTATCCATTTCAAGGCTGATCCTATGAAGGTGGAACTAAAACCCTTGCAGAGGCAAGCTTCCTTCAAGTGTGTGGTAATGGGGATGATCTCCATTCTTTCCCTGTATTGTGCCACATGTTCTTCAGGATCCGTGGTCCAATTATAAGGCTTCATGCTGGGAGTTTGGAAGCGCTTTGGGACCTCAGTGTCAGCGATTGGAGGAGAGAATCTCGAGATCCTATGGCTTGTTGGGGAGACTTCCAGTATAGGTTGGACTATTCCAGGTATGCTCGAGATCATCTGTCGTAGTGTAACGACCCAATTTTCACGTCCAAAAATTTCGTTATAAAACATTACATAAAAGCATCAATAGTTAAAACATTGTTTCATTAAACCATTTCATATCGAAAACCAAGTTGAAAACCACAACATTCGATCGATCAAATATCAGAGTATCAATCCCAGAATAAACTCGTAATTGCGGAAACAAGAGAGAGAGAGAGAGAGAGAGAGAGAGAGTGTGTGTGTGTGTGTGTGTGACATGCTGCTACCGCGCCGGCTCCTTTCCGCTAGCTGAGGAGGTACCTGAAACCAAAATTGAAAACCGTAAGCACAAAGCTTAGTGAGTTCCCCCAACCTACCACATACCATGCAAACACATAACACAATTACTACCAGGCTATTCTGGGGTGCCTGACTACCCGGTACGGCCATTCTGGGGCGCCGACTACCCGTGCGGCCATTCTAGGGTGCTGTCCTACCCGTGTCAAGCTATTCTGGGATGCTGACTACCCGTCGGTCCTGACAACCGATCCTCGGGGACTAGTCCCCTCCTCCTACCTCTATCGCATATAACATAACAAGCCAGCATGCAAACATATCATCATATACTGTCAGACAAATTATGGGGTGTCTGCACTACCCTTCGGTCCTAACAACCGATCCTCGTTCTATCACATAAAACAGGGCACACTAGCACATAACATATCAGGTAGTAGCAAACCAAGATGATATCACAAAGACAATCATCTAACAACAACTCCTACTGGTGGGCCGGCATTGTGGCCGTAGACCCACCGCTACTGGAAGGTAACTCACCTCGAAGTAGCTGCTGATCTGATCGGGAACTGACTGTCTACTGCTGCTGCTGCTGCTCCGGAAATCCTCCGGCTGCAATTCCAACAACATACTAAATCAAACACTGCTAACTGCCCTTTGGGTAAAATGACCATTTTACCCCTGATCATGCCCTAAGTCAAAGTCAGAGTCAACTTTCAGTTGACCCGACTCGCCGAGTTGGCTTTCCAACTCGCCGAGTCCCTACCCAAACGATTGTCCTGAATCCCGTTTCTACTCGTCGAGTTAGGCGACGACTCGACGAGTTCTCCTTCTAAACTGATATTCAAGTCCTTCATCCTACTCGCCGAGTTGTATGAACAACTAGTCGAGTTCATCTTCATCCAATAAAAACTTATGCTAAGACTCGCCGAGTTGTATGAACAGCTCGCCGAGTCCATCTTCATCCGAAGAACACTTATGCTACGACTCGCCGAGTTGTATGAACAACTCGTCGAGTCTGTTCTTGATCTAAGGAGATTGCCTTGAACTCGCCGAGTCAGGGCATTGACTCGCCGAGTTCCTCCGTAGATGAGTTCAGCTTCCGACTCACTAAGTCACACCCCGTGACTCACTGCTCACTCGACACTACGAAAAAGGGACAAACTCGGAGACTCGCGAACAGACTCGCCGAGTCACATGAACGACTCGCCGAGTCATTTCCATGCACCCACTAAATACACAGATTTGCTCGATTCCAGTCCATGCCATTCACAGATCTGGACTCCTAGAACACGAATCACACGTAAAGTTTCCAACTTTACGTGTAGATATTCACCAATACGGATTTTAGGGTTCAAAATGTACTTAAAATGGTAGATCCAAGGTTTTCAAGAAATGAGGGTCCATAAAGGCTACAAATCCGAGCCCTTAGAGCCCAAACATGCCTAGATCCGAAGTCCCTCAACACTATAAGCTCATTACACAAAGGTCAAGACTAGAAGAAGCCTTGAAATGGCTATCACAAGCTCTCAATGAGATAATAATGAAGGGATAGAGAGGGTTTCGAGTCCAATACCTCTAGAATTTCTGAAATGGCACAAAGATTCTGGATCTTCTTCCTCTCCTCTTGATCTACCTTCTTCTTCTCTCCAAAACTTCAAAGAAATGCACCAAAATCACCCAAATTACCAAAAGAGGAGTTAGAGCTTCGAGAGGGAGTGTTCTGGACGCAATGGGGGCGGATATGAGGCACAAAACATCGTTTAAATAGGGTGCAACCCCTGAAACTTAGGGTTTCATCCAATAGCGGTGACTCGCCCAGTCGAGAATATGGACTCGCCGAGTCGCCAACTTAAACATGTCATGGGTCCCGTCCTTACTCGGAGAGTCGGACCTATGACTCGCCGAGTCCAAGGCTAAAAAGAAGGAAAATACTCAATAAGATTTACATACCAGGAACCAGGTGCTACAAATCTCCCTCACTTATTTTAGACTTCGTCCTCGAAGTCTGCTGCTCGATCCTGAAACAGCTCGGGATAATGCTCCATCATCTCGTCCACCAGCTCCCAAGTCCATTTCGAACCCTTGCGATGCTGCCATTGCACCTTCACTAGCTCCACCCTCTTGTTCCTCAAATCCTTCGACTTCCTGTCGAGGATTGCGACTGGGCGCTCAATGTAATTCAGGCTGTCATCAACCTGAATATCCTCCAAAGGCACTACTGCTGAATCGTCCACTAAGCACTTCCGCAACTGGGAAACATGGAAAGTGTTGTGGATTTGGCTGAGCTCGACTGACAGATCCAGTCTATACGCCACCTTGCCCACCCGGGCCATGACTCGGAATGGTCCGATGAACCTCGGACCTAACTTGTCTCGCTTCCTGAATCGAATGACGCCCTTCCAAGGCGACACCTTCAGGAGGACCATATCCCCGACTTGGAATTCCACATCGGATCGACGCTTGTCGGCATAACTTTTCTGCCGACTCTGAGCAGTCTGAAGCCTGCTCCGGACCTGTTGGATCCTCTCGGTCGTCTTGAGCACCACTTCGGTGCTCCCCATGACTCTCTGGCCAACCTCACCCCAGCATATCGGGGTCCTGCACCTCCGACCGTACAACATCTCAAATGGGGAATGATCAATACTCGCGTGGTAGCTGTTGTTGTAGGAGAACTCGGCCAGGGGAAGATAGGTATCCCAGCTACCATCGAAATCCAACACGCATGCCCGCAACATATCCTCCAAAGTCTGGATGGTCCGCTCGCTTTGACCATCCGTCTGCGGGTGAAAGGCGGAGCTAAAATGCAAACGAGTGCCCAACTCATCATGAAATTTCTTCCAAAACCTGGAAGTAAAACGCACATCCCTATCCGAGATAACTGAAACTGGCACCCTGTGCCGCGCCACGATTTCCCTGATATAGATGTCGGCCAATTTCTCGGCCGATATGCTCTCCTGAATCGGGATAAAGTGAGCACTCTTAGTCAATCGATCCACGATGACCCAAATCGAATCCACTCCACGCGCGGTCCTGGGAAGTTTCGTGATATCTTCCCATTTCCACAGTGGAATATCCAACGGCTGCATCTTGCCATGCGGTCTCTGATGTTCGGCCTTGACCTTCCTGCAGGTCAAGCAGTGCTCAACATACCATGCCACATCCCGCTTCATGCAGGGCCACCAATAATCTAGACGAAGATCCCTATACATCTTCGTCGCCCCGGGATGAATAGAGAATCGGGACTTGTGCGCCTCCTCCATCAAAATCTGACGCACGCCTCCGTGATATGGTACCCACACCCTCCGGTGTAGTGTCAATAGTCCTTGGCTATCATAATCAAAGGAGGAAACCTGACCCACCACACGCTCACTCTTCCGATGTTCCTCCTTGATAGCCTCCTGTTGGGCCTCCCGAATCTGCTCCAACAAGGGAGTCACTACGGTCATCCTCATGCACATATCCCTGATCGGTGCCTCCTTGCGGCTAAGCGCATCAGCCACCACGTTGGCCTTCCTCGGGTGGTAGAGGATCTCGCAATCATAATCCTTCACCACATCTAACCACCGACGCTGCCTCATGTTCAGATTCGGCTGATCCATGAGGTACCTCAAACTCTTGTGGTCCGTGTAGATGGTACATCGAACCCCGTAGAGGTAATGCCTCCAAATCTTGAGGGCAAAAACCACCGCCCCCAACTCCAAGTCATGCGTCGGGTAGTTCGCCTCGTGAGGCTTGAGCTGCCTCGAAGCGTAGGCAATGACATGCCCCCTCTGCATCAGTACCGCGCCCAACCCAGAAATGGATGCGTCGCAGTATACCAAAAAATCCTCTACGCCCTCTGGCAGGGCTAAGATCGGCGCCTCGCACAGTCTCTGCCTCAGCGTCTCAAACGCAGCCTGCTGCTCAGGTCCCCACCGAAAGACTACGACTTTCTTCGTCAGCCGCGTCAGGGGTACGACTATCTTGGAGAAGTCCTGAATAAATATCCGATAGTAGCCTGCTAATCCCAGGAAACTCCGAATCTCAGATGGAGACTTCAGAACCTCCCATCTCATCACGGCCTCGACCTTGGCCGGATTGACCAGAATCCCGTTCTGGTTGACAAGGTGTCCGAGAAATTGCACCTCGCGCAACCAAAACTCACACTTGGAGAACTTGGCATACAAGCTCTCCCTCCTCAGGGTATCCAACACCTCTCTCAGATGCTCCTCATGTTCCTCCCGAGTCTTGGGATAAACCAAGATGTCATCGATAAAGACTATCACAGACCGATCCAGCATCGGTCTGCATACGCGGTTCATGAGGTCCATGAACGCGGCAGGAGCATTGGTGAGCCCAAACGGCATCACCACAAACTCATAGTGGCCATAGCGCGTCCGAAACGCGGTCTTCTGCGTATCCTCCTCCCTGACCCTCATCTGATGATAACCCGAACGCAAATCAATCTTGGAGAACCAAGATGCTCCCTGAAGCTGGTCAAAGAGGTCATCAATCCTCGGGAGCGGGTAACGGTTCTTCACCGTTACCTTGTTCAGCTCCCGGTAATCTATACATATCCGATGCGACCCGTCCTTCTTCTTCACGAACAAAATCGGGGCTCCCCAGGGTGAACTACTCGGTCGAATGAATCCCTTGTCTAACAGCTCATGTAGTTGTGTAGACAACTCCTGCATCTCAGGAGGAGCCAACCGATACGGTGCCTTGGCTATCGGAGCCACACCAGGAACGAGGTCAATCCTAAACTCAACCTGTCGTTCCGGAGGTATCCCAGGAAGCTCCTCCAGGAAAACATCTGCAAAATCTCGAACCACCGGAACCTTGCTCACTGTCGCCTCACCCGCCTCCCGGGTATCCATCACATACGCGACATATCCTGCGCATCCCTGCTGAAGATAGCGCCTAGCCCTCGCTACTGAACATACAGTGGGTCCGCAAGGTGGCCTCTCGCCATGAATCACTAACTCTCCCCCACCTGGGGTCCTGACTCGCACCAGCTGCCGCGCGCAATCTATCATTGCCCCATTAGGGCTCAGCCAATCCATGCCTATAATCACCTTGTTCCCACGCAGCGGAATGGGAACCAAATCTACCAAGTAGCGCTCCTCAAACAAACGCAGCACGCAATCTCGATATACCATCGATGCTCGCACCGATCGATCATCAGCAATCTCCACCTCCAAAGGGCAATCTAACTCGCCCGATGACTCATGAAACTTCTTGCTAAGCGCAAGGGAAACAAATGATCGGGACGCACCCGAGTCGAACAACACCTGAACTGGAAGGCCGTTCACATGGAACGATCCTAATGCATACATATACATACAGAGCACATATCAATAATCATAACATCATAAAAATAAGATAGAGGGAAAGAATCATACACGTCACCACATCGGGTGCGGCGCGTGCCTCCTCGGTAGTCAGCTAAAATGCTCAGCTCCTCACCACTAGAGCCTCTGCCTTGCCCTGCCGGCCATCCGTGATCCGCAGGGTTGCTGGAGCTGGCGCCTTCACCGGTGCTGAAAATGTCAACTGGGGGCAATTGGCCTTCTTGTGGCCCCTCTGGTTGCAGTGGAAACACAGCAACTCAGATGTCTGAATAACTGCTGCCGGAGCAGTGCAATCCCTGCTGAAGTGCCCAGGCTTGCCGCACTTGTAGCAGCCCGATGATCCCAACCTGCACGCCCCCTCGTGCGGCCTGCCGCATTTCCTGCAGCGGCTCGGTCCTGACTGGCCTTTCGGCCTCCCGTCTGATCCCTTAGGCTTCTTCCCCGAAGCCCCTCCTGTCTGACCCTCCTCTGATTTCCGTTTCCGGATGTGCTCCAAATCTATCTCCCTCTCCCTCGCCCTGGCAATCATGGAGCCTAGGGTGGGGCAAGCTGAAAAACTGACGTGCTCCCGGATATCAACCCATAGCATGTCATGGTAGCGGGTCCTCCTCATGTCCTCATCTCCTGTGTACTGGGGCACCAGCAATGCCCTCTCCCGGAACTTGGCGGTAATCTCCGCCACAGTCTCTGTCGTCTGCCTCATGTCTAGGAACTCCCTGGCCAGCTGCTGAAGCTCGATAGCCGAGGCTCCCAACGAGTCACCCACTGACTCCCACCAATCTCGGGCCCGGTCCCGTAAGCACCCGGCTGCATACCTCACCTTCGACCCCTCGGGACAGAAGCTAGTCAACTGTGCAGACTCGATGTCTACAATCCATCGCCTGGCAGCAATGGGGTCTTTCACCCCATGGAAATCCGGCGCACCACTGCCCCTGAAGTCCTTGAAGGACAGTGTGCGAGATCCCAACTGGCTAGATGCCATATCACTCCTGAATGCCCGAAGGCGATCCTCCATCAACTCCACGATCCCTTCCTTGATCAACCCAAAGATGATGGGGGTCGACTCAAGGATTCCTCTGGTGATCTCTGACGCGATGAACTCGCGTAGTCCCTCATCTACCAGCTCGGAACCTGATCCCGAACCTGACCCCTCTCCTGAACCGCCATCTACCGGCCTCGATCGAAGTACCACCATTCTGCAATACATAATACAATCATTAGTGATATTGATACTTCCTGAGGGATCACTGCTACTTACAAGTTCCCTGGTCTTATCTTGGCCTTCCTTGGTTCGGGTACGGATCCTCTGCTTTCAGTAGTACAGGCCCATACTACCTTCCACATCTATCCGTAACTTCTTCAAGGAATGCCTCGACTCCACCAGATCCCTTTCACTACTGCTGATCACTGCTATACTCATCCTGGGCTTGCCCTAGGGAAATCTCTGATTCTACTCTATCCAGCCCTCAGCTGCTGCAGACCTCCTTGTAATGCCAATTATCCATTACCCGAGTACCATCACATGTGACAAGGCTCAGATAATCCTTCGAGTACCCGACTCGCCCCTACAACGGTTGGACTCAAACAAGAGCTGCACAGTAGGATCAAATCCGGCACTCTAAGATTATTCAACCTTGATCATATGTGACGTGACGTATTTGCCTAATGGCTAACTTCCATTATTCAGAGTCCCACATAGCACGAAGCAAGCAGCATTCAGACAAGGGTAACAATCTCAATCAACTCTATCTGCTTACAGGAACTGTACTAGCATAAAGTGCTAAGCTCATACTATCAGGCATAACCTAATCAGGCTATCCTACTTGCTGTCTACTCAATAACTAGCATGCAATTCTCATACAACTGAAACACATAAAGCAGACACATAAGGCATCACTCCTAGATCCTTAGTCCTATTCTAGCATGTTGTTCTACCAAATCTGATAAACATAGCATAAACTCGTATGGGTACTTTGGGGAATACTTACTTGAGCTCGGCCGGTCGCGCACATCACACACTTCGTTCTTTCTCGAAACTCTTTTCTCAGTTTTTAGAAAACATTTTCTTTTAGAAAATCTTTTAATCCCTCGATTTGAGTTCAGACACCCCCGAAGGTGTGTCCGAATCCCTCAAACCAGGGCTCTGATACCAACTTGTAACGACCCAATTTTCACGTCCAAAATTTTTGTTATAAAACATTACATAAAAGCATCAATAGTTAAAACATTGTTTGATTAAACCATTTCATATCGAAAACCAAGTTGAAAACCACAACATTCGATCGATCAAATATCAGAGTATCAATCCCAGAATAAACTCGTAACTGCGGAAACAAGAGAGAGAAAGAGAGAGAGAGAGAGAGAGAGAGAGAGAGAGAGTGTATGTGTGTGTGTGTGTGACATGCTGCTACCGCGCCGGCTCCTTTCCCTTAGCTGAGGAGGTACCTGAAACCAAAACTGAAAACCGTAAGCACAAAGCTTAGTGAGTTCCCCCAACCTACCACATACCATGCAAACACATAACACAATTACTGCCAGGCTATTCTGGGGTGCCTGACTACCTGGTACGGCCATTCTGGGGCGCCGACTACCCGTGCGGCCATTCTGGGGTGCCGTCCTACCCGTGTCAAGCTATTCTGGGGTGCTGACTACCCGTCGGTCCTGACAACCGATCCTCGGGGACTAGTCCCCTCCTCCTACCTCTATCGCATATAACATAACAAGCCAGCATGCAAACATATCATCATATACTGTCAGACAAATTATGGGGTGTCTGCACTACCCTTCGGTCCTAACAACCGATCCTCGTTCTATCACATAAAACAGGGCACGCTAGCACATAACATATCAGGTAGTAGCAAACCAAGATGATATCACAAAGACAATCATCTAACAACAACTCCTACTGGTGGGCCGGCATTGTGGCCGTAGACCCACCGCTACTGGAAGGTAACTCACCTCGAAGTAGCTACTGATCTGATCGGGAACTGACTGTCTACTGCTGCTGCTGCTGCTCCGGAAATCCTCCGACTGCAATTCCCACAACATACTAAATCAAACACTGCTAACTGCCCTTTGGGTAAAATGACCATTTTACCCCTGATCATGCCCTAAGTCAAAGTCAGAGTCAACTTTCAGTTGACCCGACTCGCCGAGTTGGCTTTCCAACTCGCCGAGTCCCTACCCAAACGATTGTCCTGAATCCCGTTTCTACTCATCGAGTTAGGCGACGACTCGACGAGTTCTCCTTCTAAACTGATATTCAAGTCCTTCATCCTACTCGCCGAGTTGTATGAACAACTAGTCGAGTTCATCTTCATCTGATGAAAACTTATGCTAAGACTCACCGAGTTGTATGAACAGCTCGCCGAGTCCATCTTCATCCGAAGAATACTTATGCTGCGACTCGCCGAGTTGTATGAACAACTCGTCGAGTCTGTTCTTGATCTAAGGAGATTGCCTTGAACTCGCCGAGTCAGGGCATTGACTCGCCGAGTTCCTCCATAGATGAGTTCAGCTTCTGACTCACTAAGTCACACCCCGTGACTCACTGCTCACTCGACACTACGAAAAGGGGACAAACTCGGAGACTCGCGAACAGACTCGCCGAGTCACATGAACGACTCGCCGAGTCGTTGCCATGCACCCACTAAATACACAGATTTGCTCGATTCCAGTCCATGCCATTCACAGATCTGGACTCCTAGAACACGAATCACACGTAAAGTTTCCAACTTTACGTGTAGATATTCACCAATACGGATTTTAGGGTTCAAAATGTACTTAAAATGGTAGATCCAAGGTTTTCAAGAAATGAGGGTCCATAAAGGCTACAAATCCGAGCCCTTAGAGCCCAAACATGCCTAGATCCGAAGTCCCTCAACACTATAAGCTCATTACACAGAGGTCAAGACTAGAAGAAGCCTTGAAATGGCTATCACAAGCTCTCAATGAGATAATAATGAAGGGACAGAGAGGGTTTCGAGTCCAATACCTCTAGAAGTTCTGAAATGGCACAAAGATTCTGGATCTTCTTCCTCTCCTCTTGATCTACCTTCTTCTTCTCTCCAAAACTTCAAAGAAATGCACCAAAATCACCCAAATTACCAAAAAAGGAGTTAGAGCTTCGAGAGGGAGTGTTCTGGATGCAATGGGGGCGGATATGAGGCACAAAACATCGTTTAAATAGGGTGCAACCCCTGAAACTTAGGGTTTCATCCAACAGCGGTGACTCGTCGAGTCCAGAATATGGACTCGCCGAGTCGCCAACTTAAACATGTCCCGGGTCCCGTCCTTACTCGGCGAGTCGGACCTATGACTCGCCGAGTCCAAGGCTAAAAAGAAGGAAAATACTCAATAAGATTTACATACCAGGAACCAGGTGCTACAAGTAGCTGTTGAAGTTATTTAGCCATGATCATGCTCATATTGTTGACGAAGTTACCAGGATCCTTGTTATTGGGAGTAACAAAGGTTTCTTCGGGGATCATGGATCATATGGGCTTGCTCTCTTGGAGCCATGTCCTAGGCAGGAACAGAGGTCGGTATTGAGGATCCTATCTCATGGCGGTTCACTAAGAATCCCTTGTTGATGAAGTTCAGGATCATGGGCTGCAAGATCAAGGGTTCTACTTCTTGAGGCTTGAAGATCTCTTCCCTCATTCTCTCCACTTCCATGTATGTCGTCCTGTTGTCCTCCTGATGCTGAGTGACTTGTCACTCCAATCTCTTCATCATGGCGAAGATTTCGTTTTTAGAAATCAGTACAGGAGGATCTTAAAATTCTTGGGTAGCGACTGGAGAGGTGTTTTTCTTCGGTGCTTCAGTGGTTTTATTGGGAGCTCTACCTGGGGGTGGAGGAAGATTTTTAGAGGAAATGGGAGGATTTGAGGAAGATGATAAGGTCAGTTGGGTTAACATGATTCTCGAACGATTATGAACACCATGTCCCTACGGTGGGCGCCAAATTGTTTTGGTCAAAAATTGATCAAGTGTAATTCGACCAAAATGTATGAGAGGCTGTGGCGTTAGTGTCATGTAAGTATCAAATGGAAATCAAAGTGAGACAAATGAGTTACAAGGAAAGCCTCTGATCCTTTGTACGATCTCCGACATAAAACCTTAGGAGGTGATAACAATCACTTGCCTTGATGTGTTTTATTGATTTTAATATGAGGTTACAAAAATTATGAAAGTAATACGAGTACAAGAGTAATGCTAGGGCTAATCGTTTATATTGTATGCTAGATACATGTGTTATTTATAGTCTAGTGTAAGTAACAAGAAGTCCGATAATTTCGGGATCCTCTGGAATCAACATATGAACGTTATTTGAGTTGGTATTATGAGTCTTTTGACTGGTTGAGATGACTCTTCATTGATAATGGGTCTTGTGTTGACTAGTTCTGCACATGTGAGAAAAATAAAGAAAATATAGTCGTTACAAGTGTTAGAAATATTAGTGGTAATAGTCAGGATCCTGGGATATGTTTAAGGATCCTGAATATGATTTGAGGATCCTGCTCCTAACAATACTATTATTCGATAAATTAGTAGTTTATGTAATATTAATTACTAACAAGAGAAATAATAGTAGCTAACGTGACTATAAGTCTACTATACCTTCCCAGTAAGTGGAATGTTTGATAGTATGGTTCGTGCCATTGTACGATTATTGGGTAGTAGGATGTTGGTGTACATATATGTGCTAGACTAAAGTACTTTTGTTGTCCATAAGGTAATGTGATAAGGTTTTATATCATTGATGGAATTATAGCAAGAATGACATTGCATTGTAAGTCTATATGATTGGAATTTGTGGTAGTTTGAGTGATTGTAAAACTATTATTCAAGGAATGCAAGTCAATGGCAGATTTAATGTATGTAATGCTATACTTGTAGATTATTTAGAAAGAATTAGTGGTATGCTTGGTGCTGTAATTACCAATATGTGGGAATCAATCGTTAGTGGTATGCTTACTGCTGTAATTACCACTATGTGGGAATCAATTGTTGGTGGTATGCTTGGTGATGTAATTACCACTATCTAGGAATCAGTTATTAGTGGTATTTTTGGTGTTGGAAATAGCACCATGATGGAATAATGTTAATCATGATAGACTTGGTGACTGTAATATCATGAACTAATATTAGTGGTGGTTTTGGTGACTGTAACACCAGTGTGTTGGCATTTGCTATTTGTGGTGATCTTGGTGACTGTAACACTATGGGGTTATGAGAGTGTATAAATGCTTGTATGTTAGTATTATGTTATGATAATATCTTTGGTGGTTGTAATATTATCATTGGAGAATTAGAAATTAATAGTAATCTTGGTGGTTGAAATACCGTACTCGCGAAAGAATGTGTTATAGTGAAAGTTTAAATGGTTGCAATGCCTGAAAGAGAATGTTGGTTGGAGGAGTTTGTAATATATATAGCATTTATTACTAATGAGGATAGGTTAACTAGAATTGATAGTAACTTGCTTGACTGTAAGTCTAGTATGAATGATAAATGGCAGACTTGGTGTTAATAATGTCGTACTATACATTGAATAAATGTAAGACACATTAGTATTATTTTTTTTGAGAATGTGATGATATATTTAGTAGTGAAATTAATTTATATCATATTGGTTTGATTACTCACTAACCTCGTTGTAGCTTACCATTTTGGTCTATGTATATTTCAATTTTAGGTAAACTTAATAGCATGAGGTGGAGTTAGTAGCACCCGACTTGGATTCTTACACAAGGTTATTGTAAGATCCTCTTAATAACTACTTGTACTTATTTTTCATACGAATGTACACCGAATTTGTAATGATTCATGTTTTATAAATGAAAATTTTTGGGTGTACTTTATGTTAAAAATCTGCGTATTACACGAAGCCTAACAGATGTGAAAAGATTGATTGAAAATCGGGAAATTTTAGGGTTATCTCATGGAAAATAGATTCAAAATACATTTGCATTGCCGACTCACTTTATCGCTCATTCAATACATGAATGATATGGTGCCCAAATAACTCATATAGCTCATATAAGAGAATCTAATGAAAATTTGAGAAAAAGGAAGTTGCGCCCTACTCAGTCAACCGTATATAAGCTAAAAATTTCCAAGGAAAAGCATCGGTCCCAAGTAGATGAGAATAAAACTTGGCCACATTACACTTTGATGTGTCTCAAGCCGATGGATCGTAGAGTATTGTTGCATAAAACATTTCTTGAAATTTTCTTGTTAGACTTTGTGCATCACAAAAAATCGGTGGCCCAATAACGAACATAACTTCTCTCCTTATTGAAATACCCCAATAACATTAGGCACACTTATATCGCCTGTCTTAGTTCGAATTTGATCTTAAAAAATTATGACCAACTTCCTCATAATCATGAGTAGACATACATTGTAGGTATATCATTGTCTAAAGGTCAACATGATTCTTATCCGTCTCATCGTTTATCTTGATATCATTGTCTTCATCACCATCCTCATTCCCTCCCTCCTCTTCATTATCTTCATCTTCATACTGGTCATCACCAAGAATGGTTCTTTTCAAGACATCATAACGCTTTTCATTCTCAAGGATATTATGTTCCACCAGGAAAATATTTAACACAATCTCTGGAAGAATTTTATCCAGGGTGAGAGATACTTTATGTATCAGCTGATCTTACGCCTCATCAAAGTCCAACTCTAAACAAACACCTTAATACCCCTAAAACTTTGTTATTCTTAGTGTTAAGAGGGCTTTAATAATATAACATCCCAAAAATCATGATAAAAAAAATTCATTTTCAAAACCATTTAATAACCCATAAATCATGCAAAACATTGTTTCCAAAACCATAATCATAAATCAGAGTATCCCAAAATCATTTATCAACAAAATATCCAAGGATGATGAGCGCAATCACACATTTGCCTTGCCTGATCATCAGATGTACCTAAAACCATGAAATCAAACTATAAGCCAAAGCTTAGTGAGTTCCCCCCAAAATACTCCATACGACAAGCATATACAAGCATGCATACTGGGTTCACAGTCATCGGACATGATTACCATCGGGTTAACAGTCATTGGACTGGATTACCCCTGGGCCACAGTCATCAGAATGGATTTCCCCGACCCACACTTATCGAACTGGAATACCCCGGGTTTGTGGGCTTACATCACAAAGCAGTGAAGCCTCAACCCAACCACACTATTTCGACATATGCAACAAATAAATATATAACCAAAAAATACAGATAATCATATAGATCTTCCCATCTAACAGATCACCATAGCATATCATCATCCTTTGCACCAATATACATATCTCACTCTAATGAGCCGGCATTGGTGCCTTCGACCCACGAGTACAGTGAGGAAGACTCACCTCAAAGTCTAGAAGATATTTGAACTAATCACTGCTCCAAATACCATCTCTACAAGTTACTTATACATCGAATAGGGACCAAATATCAATATACTACACAAAATACTCTAAAATAACTAAAGTCAAACTTGGTCAATGTCAATACTCCATAGTCACTCAATTAGTCGTCACATTGTGACCATTTATTAGTCACATCATGACCTTAATAAAACAAAACAGTCATGATATTTTCATTCTCACGTCGTGACACCTTAGATGTCACGTCATGGGAAGCGCTCTGGACAAATTGATGTAGAAATATCCTAATTCTTTCATCCATGCAATCAAAACTTCCAGGAGGTCTTATCTACTTCAGAATATCATAAAAATCATGGATTTTTATACATGCATGGCCAATGCATGTCTCAACACAAGCTAGGTCTAAAATGGTGAAAAATAGGGCCAAGATCTCATGCAAAAACTCAAGGCTCTATAAAACTTCAAATCCATGACCTCTAACCACAAAAGGACCCTAGGGATCCATAAAGATGGCAACTTTATGGAACCCTAACACTCCCAAACACCAAAACATGAAGAAAATCCATGGGAACCCTAGATCTAAGCACTTGGAAGTAAGGAAATTTGAATGCTCACAAGGGTCTAGAGTGTGAGAAAAGATGATGGTAAGGATTACAAGCTGAGAAGGTGTACCAAATGCTATTCCACTTCTTCTTCTTTGCTAGAAATCACCACAAATGGAGCTTAAAATCAACTATGGAGGATTAGGGTTTCAAGGGGAAGTGTTAGGAGATGATGGAGACTGAGGGCGGGCTAACACTAGCCCTCACATCCTTTTAATACGAAAAAATCCCTTAAATTAGGGTTTGGCTCGCAACATGTCTCACGTCGTGACCTGTAAGTGGTAATGTCGTGACCATTTAAAGATATGTGTGTTTCCTTCCATCGTGGTCACGTCGTGAACAGGGTTAAAATTCCAAGATTTCGATCAAAGATTCATAAAAAGTGTTTACCTAGGACTAGGTGTTACAAATAAAAGAACTACATCATTTTATTTATATCCTTCTTGTGAAGAATCCTATATAAACACTCAAAAACATCACAAAAGCCTTGGGGTCACATATCCTCAAGTATCGATCCATATTTTATCATAAAACCAACGACAACCTCCATCTCATCATCGATTGGATTTTGTAATATACTTAAAAATAGCTTAAGAACAATAAGCTTGTTAATACATGTAGGTTGACCAAATAAGCTAAGAACTTAACCACAACAAGCAACTAAGGCTTTTTTTCATTTCTCTAGTTTGCCCTTTGAAGTTGCAATATAACCCTTCTCAATAAAAGGCATCCAACTAAAGGGAATTTGGTGTTTACAATAGCAATCAGTGTTATAAATATGTTTGTAAAATCAGGAGAGGCCATTGGGACTTCATACATCATCGAAAAAACATACCTTATTTCCTAATCAAATTCTCTACAAACAACTCTAGAATTATGTTCTTGATATTTGATGCATTCACCTTGTTGACAAATCTATTTATACTATTCCTTAAGGCATCCTATGTCATTCTTGCTATTCCATGTTGCTTTTGTCGTAGACTCCAATCATCATATAAATCAATTAAACAGTGGAAGGTACACCCTTACACTCTTCCTTTTCATCGTCCTTTTTATTACTATAAGAAGAGATTGTAGATGGTAAGTTTCACTAATTCGGAAGATTTGTATCAACTCTGTTCCGTAGCAAGAATACATGATATGCACCTTAAAGACTTCAAACATATATGAGTTTTCTTTTAGGAGAATGGAACGCCCCTCATATGAGTTATTAGTGAAGTGTTTATCTTTTCAAAATCTTTAATCATTTTAAAGAATATTGCGAAATTTGGTCCCAGTCTGTTGTTTAATTTTTAAACAATCAACTTATGGAAAATAATAATACGAGGGTGTATACTAAAATATCAAACCAACTGTTAGGGAACAACCACTACGTGATTCATGGCTTTTCTAAATATCCAAGCTAACCTTTATTAATCTTTCAACATGGGTACATGTAAAAACAGCAAAGCTGGACTTTTGGAGACCCTAGTGAGTAAACATGTAATTATACTTTGAAATGGAATTGGATAACTGAAATAATCTGATTCTTAAGTTAAATGCTTGTAGTGAGGGACTAATCATATCCATACATTTAAAAAAGTCAATATTTTAATAACCTACACACTAGATTTTTTATATATTTACTTAACAATCTTTCTGCTGCTACAATGTCGACAAAATAAAAGTAGTTTTTAATAGGGATGTTCGTTTGGTTGGATCAGTTCAATCTAATCAAATGAATCTAATTTGATTTGGGTTTTCAAAACATGCATCCGAATAGTCCAAACTAAATTAAAATCCAATCCGATCCAACCAAATTACGTTTTGGCTGGATCGGTATATATATATATATATATATATATATATATATATATATATATATATATATATATATATATATATATATATATATATATATATATATATATATATATATATTGAATATTAGCCGGTTTTATAAAAAAACTAAAAATTTTATTAGTTTTGAATTAAAATTTAAAAATTACTAAGAAAAATATACTATAATTTAATCATATTACATAAACAATTTTTTTTATAAGACTTTCTAATTTATTTAAAAAATAATTTAGTAAACTTATAATAATAATAATAATAATAATAAATTATTGTTGTTTGGTTTCTTAGACCATTCGGTTTTATTTTATAAACCAAACATAATCCGAAATCCAAGATAATAATTCGGTTTTGTTAAAAACAAATCCAAATATCCAAATATGGAAACCAAATAGTCCGATCCGAATTGTCCAATTATACAATTCATTTTTATCCAAATAATGAACTGCTTGATTTTCAAACACGAGATGTACTTTTTCATAGACATAGTGTTACTAACATTAAATATTTTTCAAAATAAAATTAATTTTCAGTGTATAAAGTTTATTATCATTCAGAAATATTTATTTAAATTAGTATAGCATAACACAATGTTACAAGTCTCAACGATGTGTGTTCTTGAGACCCGGGCTTGTAAAAATGGTCAAGTTTGGGTTTAGCCCATGACTTGTTATGAAGCGTTATAAGTTAAAACTGAGTCTTGAGCGTGGCTCAGTCTCATGAAAAAAACAAGTCAAGTTTAGGCTTGGCTCATTACTCGTTGATATAACTTATATCAAATTGGTTTGATAACGATTTATATCAAATTGGTTTTTATATTTCTTTCTATAAGTTCATACATTTGCTCCCATTGATAATGGTTCGAATAACAGGCGAATGAAAAAGCCAAGCATAATGAACAAGAGGATAGAACAAATTGGTTTTTATATAACATATGTACACATTAACAAATTCTTGAAAATACGTCTTTTAAACGTTGATAGAATAAGATATATATATATATATATATATACATCCAACTACATAAATCACATTGCATTACAATTAAATCATACTTCATTAACAAAACCATCTCATTTACAAGCTTAATTTACTTGTACTAGAAGCTTTCAAAAGACCCGGATGACGCATCACTTGGTTGTACAATTAACTTATTGCACAAAGAATTAAATTGTGGTGTAGTATATGTTCCTTTAAATAAACTCTTGTAAATCACATTGTATGCAGCTTCAGTTAAATGCAATCCATCCCAGTTAGCATATGTTTCTGGGTCAACGCATGTCGTTGCTAAAGGATCTGCACAAGCTACGTTTTCATTGTAGTTATATGGCCCTCCACCTCCACAACATGCCTTTAGTGCTCCATTTGTGAATCCTATATATACACACAAATACATCAAGTTGGAGCCCAAAAAAAGTTCTCAAAAATAATTATTTATTTTTATATTCGTATATAAATTAATTAAAAGTCATATTCCACATATGAATCCATTATTGTAGCATGAACATAAAAGATAATAGGTTATGTTTGTCAAGTCACAACTATCTTATTTTTCAAGCATTTGGTTGTTATATTTGTTAAACCAATAAACTAGCTTTTTAAAAAGTTATTCATATTAGCGTTTCAATGACCTTGTTGAGTTTTAAAAAATATATATATTTAAAAGAAAACTCAATATTCTATGTCTTTTTATATAATTTTACATACTTCAGCTAACTTATTAACCTAGTTTCAGCAAACATTATTTTTTATCAGTTGACAGCTAGCATATCAACTAGCAAATAATGTTTCAGTTAACAATTAGTTTTTCTGCTAGTCTACCAAACAGAGTCTTAATTAGTGAGTGTTAAATACCGTATTTTTGTGGTGATTGGAAAAATTGCATGGCAGCGTTGTAGTAATCGGCGTAGATGATATTGACATTGGGATTAATCTCTCGGATTTGATTTAATGCAGTTTGAAGCAACTCGTTGTGATACTCAGCAAACTTGTTTAACTCTATAATGCAACCTGTTGTATTATCGTGTCTAACCCAATCAGAACCATAATAGATCGTTAAGTACGCAGCTGAGCATCCAATCGGTAGGTTTCCAGGAATAACAAGTGTTTCAGCCCCAAGCTCAATCAACTCCTGCATGCATTAATCCCAGATTGATTGATTAATTTTAATTTAGTTAATATACGCATGTTAGATTAATGTACGTAGTATAGGATTTTATATTTATACTTACGTTTATAGCTGAAACAATGGTGTTAATAACAAGAGGAACATATGATTTCAGCTCATCAATTGGTTTTCCAGCGATTACTGCATGATTGTAATCGTTACCTCCGATCTCCCCCATAAGAATTAATGAATTTTTAATTAAGTGTCTGCAATCTGCAAAATAAACATTTACATTCAATGAATGATATAGGAAAACCAAATAAATATTTATGTTCTATTACCAGATAATGTAATTCTAATATTTTAAACTTGATAAGAGTATACACATTATTTTAATTGACTTCAAATTCAACTTACATATTTTGTAAATTGATGGCAGTTATTATTATTATTATTATTATTATTAATTAATTAACTTAATTATGAGTCATTTCAAAAGGTTGACCTCGTAGGGTGTACTCCAACTACAAAGTCAAATATGGTCGAATAACAGAACATTCAAAGATACATACTTCGATGCATATACATTCTTTTTTTGGATTTTTGGTTTAAATTTCATTACATCCTTTTGTTTATTGAGAAGAATCAAATAGTTCTAATATTATGTGGCTCTAAATAAACTTCACCAACTCTCAAGGCCAATTAATTATAATGGGTATTGTCAACATCAAAAAAAGATCCCAAAAATTTTGAAGACTTAGAGTTGTGTTAATTATGTAAATGAATAACAAGTTAATATAATTTAATTTGTAAACAAACTATTAACTATTAAAGTAGATCATTTGAGATTTAAATACTTTAAAATTAAATAGTTCTATATGTTCGAATTCCATAAAGTTTAACTTTAAAATAATTTGATATTTAAAGAAAAATTGTAATAAATAAAAGTAATTTTATGAATTTTATATAAATAAATTCTTAAGATAAAATTAACGGTTGTTGAAAGTACCTATCAACTAACATACATTGAGTGTATCTTTTATAAACATCATAAAAATAAAAGTTTAGCCAAAGTCTATATCCATACTCGGTAAGCTAATGATAAAATATTAAATTAAGTTCATATGTCGATACAAAATTGTTTTTTCGGTTAGTCATAGTTATTGTTGTAGAGGTTGGTGAGTGAGTCGCCACCCGTTGACTACATCCACACGGTTGGTGAACAATTGAAAAAGTCATTTTTTTTTTATCTTTTGGAACTATTTTATCGCATAGAAGTTAGGATTCTTTTTTGAATTTACTGCAATTTAGTATATATTGAGACCATAAAAATAGCTTATATACCAACTTATATGCTAATTAACTTATAAACTAGCTTTTTGAAAAGTTGTATCTGAGATAACTTATCAACTTATAAACTAGCTTTTTGAAAAGTTGTATCTGAGATAACTTATCGATGACTAGTTTTTCGAACACAACCCAGGTATTTTCAATGTTAAGTTGTTTGAAATAATTTATTGGTGAGTTTAGGCTGGACTTGGCTACCTGACGGGGTGCCACAAATAGAAGGCAACGAATCTTTGAACCATTCCAACTGAACACCTAAAGACGCGTTTGTATATGGATTGATAACCCCTTGTGCTTCATGGAATGCTGAATCTAATGCAGTCGCACCGGCTACTGCAAAATTCACCCCTTGACCTTTCTCCAACATACCATTCGTCTTGACACCCTCATATGGTGGTATCAATGGCATACCAAGACTCTCGGCTTCAAGAAAAAGAAAAACATTTATTAGATTGTAATTCATACGTGTTGAATTTAAGTACAAGAAACCAAATAGGTACGACTTCGTACATTTTGTTGAATCACACTTGTTAGTACATGTTACATTAAAGTATAGTTCACACAATCCTTGCTTCAAAACCCAAGTACCTTTTTGATAATAAAGAAGGGTATTCTAATCTTAAAAATATCCATTTAATTCATATATTAATATATTTTTTGTTAGCTGTACCATGAAATTGCTATTTGTTGGGTGATCGAGTTTAAGTGAGAGTTTATAACAACTTGTGTTATATTAATAAAGATTAATAAGTTTTGATCACCTTATTAATTTAAAGTCTAAAGAGGACGTGATGTTTCACTAAGGGTGTTTATAACAACCCATAAAGAAATCATATCTAACAAAATTATTGTTTCGTATTTTTAATTTTTACAGAAAAGTAAGTTTTGCACTTTTCTAATGGAAACATATTTTTTACTTATATAAATCTCTTTTTTTTTCTCATGTTTTAAAAAACAGTCTAGTTTCCTCAAAACCCTACAAAAATACATCTAATAGCATATATTTAGAAACAGTTTCGACCAAGGAAATAAAAGAGATCGAACATATCAAATATAAATACATATATAAACGTTTACATGAATCAGTCAAGATGTCTCTATATATATTAGTATGCAAATTAAGTTTATGAACGGGTCAAATATATAAACAAATCATATATTTTTATTTATTTTGACAAATTTAAGTTGTTTAACTAATTTGGTGTTGATGAAAACCGAATAAGAACTGAAAAAAATAAAAGTGTGTAAATATATACCAATGAAATCAATGATCAAACGGCCATTGGAGCACCTTCCGGTGGCTTTATGGAAGTAGGTTTCACCGTAGGGTGGAAACATGAAATGTGGTGGCCGGCTGTTTGATCTGGTGGTGAGTTGTTTTAGGTTTCCGGTATCAGCCAACGAGTCACCAAAGCTTATGATCGATGTATAACACCCATTAGCATTCATGGTGTAAGTCGCTAACAGCATCAACAAGGATAAAATGGGAAGAAAAGTCGGTGAAATCGCCATTAATGAAGGAGAAATTGAGCTCAAGATAATTTTGTTGCTGGTGATTCATCTATTTGTGTCTGTATTTATAATTGGAATAGAAAAGCACTGTTTGCTTCTGATGTACACCAAGAACCTGACACGAAACATGCACTGAGCTTATGGGTGAAATTACCTTTATACCCTTTTGTAGGTTAGGTGACCCAGTCCAATAAAGTTTCAAGACTTATTCCCAAACTACAAATTTGTGTGACTAGAAAATACATTCTATAATCTTATCAATAGATAAAAACATATGTATGTTTTTTATTTTCTAATGTAATAAACTTAGTATTTTTATTTATTTATTTCGATTTCTAATTTCACATTTCAAATAAGTCATCTTTAGTAAACTAGTGAGTTAATTGCTCGAGTTACCTATTTGGGGCCCATATACCGAAAGCAAAAAGAATCCTCTCCCCTCCTTTTGTTTTTCACTCCTTCACGACATTTCTAATTTTACTCACATTCGTTATATCAAAATCCGATTTGCCTTGATTGTATTAGTCGATAGAAATAAAGGAAAAAGTAGATTTATTATCTTTGATATAGAAATGCAAAAAATATTACCTTTATGCATTATAATATATTCAAAGATTTCTACACTTGCAAGTTGAAAATAATTATTGTTTGCTATTTTTATAAGATCATGATTAGTATATTAGAAAAAGCCAAATATAAGAATAGAAAGAAAAAGTCACTTGCACTTATAAAAATAATGTGCCATAGGAAAAAATAATACGTCAACTTTGTTGGGACGGACACACACACACACACATATATATATATATATATATATATATATATATATATATATATATATATATATATATATATATATATATATATATATATATATATATATATATATATATATATATATATATATATATATATATATATATATATATATATATATATTACATGAATGGTCCCTACGTTTGGGATAATTTATGCGTTTGATCCATAACTTATTTTTTTAAATCGAAAAGTCTCTATTATTTGTTTTTGTTACGTGTTTGGTTCCTACTGTTTGTTTTTGTCACACGTTTGGTTCCTGCCATACAAAAAAAACTTTTATTTAAATAGGGAAAATGATGAGGTATGTAAGGTAAGGTGAGGGGTGGTGTTGGAAGTGTGTTTATTTAAATAAATTAAAAAATCAATGACAAAATAGTTTTTTTTTAGATAAAACACTTACAAACACGTAACAAAAATAAATAGTAGAAACCTTCCGAGTTAAAAAAAATAAGTTAGGGACCAAACGTGCAAATTACCTAAACAATAGGGATCATTCTTGTAATTTACTCTCTCTCTCTCTCTCTCTCTCTCTCTCTCTCTATATATATATATATATATATATATATATATATATATATATATATATATATATATATATATATATATATATATATATATATATTAAGTTCAAATGTGGATGGCATTTGCGCTGACGTTTATGGACAGTGCTATTCTCTTAGAATAATTAACACAATAGTTTGTTTGGTAATATGAATATATTCAACCTCACATAACTATTGTCATTATCATGCATTTTCACTCATTCTTTGTAACATCTATAAATTTCACAAAAAAATTTAAACTTTTAAAACCAATCCACAAGTCATCATCATTTACAAATTAGTTTCAAAACATGTTTAATATCAGAGTTCTCCCAAAATCATAAAAAAAAATATGAGGAGGTGCACGATCACGCATTTTCCTTCCTACAGTCATCTGAGGTACTTGAAACATAACCCAAAACTGTAAGCCTAAACCTTATTGAGTTCCCCCAAAATACCAACACATCGCATAATCATAATAACAACAAACAACATGCATACAGAGCCTTCAGCATGACTTGACCGCCTTATAAGCCGTCAGCCTATCTGGACAATTATTCGGGCCTTCGGTCTGACTAGAGCGCCTCGCAAGGCCTACAGTTTATCTGGTATGCCCCGGGTGTCTTGGCCTTTAGCACGAAGCAAGACTGCATCAACCCAACCAACCATGACATGTCGACATACACATAACTAATAGACATTTAAATAGACATCAAACAAACGGGCAAATTTACCGATCATAACCGCATGCTAACACCCTATCTATTAGGGTACAGATCTAACAGATTGCTCTAGTACATGATTATACGATAAACCAGGATAACAATCCAAAGGCCCGGCCTTGGTGCCTTCGACCCCATAAGTACAGTGAGGGAAACTCACCCTGCACTGTCGAATCTCATAGAAAGAATCTCTTGCCGCTGCCTCACTAAAATCTTCGCGCTACAAATCACCGTAATAATCATCCATCAATAATCGGATATCGGATATGATCCATACTAATTGCCCAAACTGGGGTAAAAGACCTTTTTACCCTTTACTCAGCATGACCCAACCTAGGTCCAAACCAACAATCCAAGGTCCAAACATCCAATAACACTCAAGGCTCATACATAGCCCAATTTTCTAAATTGGGCCCAAGCCCTTACATAGGCCTTACCTTAAGGCCCACTAATTTTCTTTACTCCAAACTCTTTCATTTAGGTGGCTCAACAAATCCCCAAGCCACAAAGCCCAAAGAATAGCCCAAATATGAGGCCCAAACATACAAAGCCCACTAGATTGAGTATGTAGGGCGTACTCAGCATGTACGCGCAACGTACTCGCTTGAGGGATTGTACACTAACCTTACCTGCTTGTACGCCTAATATACTCACCCATTAGCCCAAAACTTGATTTCGTCACTTAATTCCTTAAGACATAGCTCCAAAACACAGATCTGACTTCCTTGAACTGGATTATCACGTAAACTTGCTAACTTTACGTTCATGCATGGCTAAATGAAGCTCTTAAGCTTATAGAGGACTTAACAGGTGACTTAATGCATGCATGTGACCAAAAATCCCATAAAGCTTGCACCTTGATACTCAAGGAGTCCACCACAAGCTTAGATCTAAAAGAACAATCTCTTAAAACGCCTTAACTCTTCAATTAACCCATAATGGGACCAAAAGCATAACGCAACTAGTTATGAGGAGATCTAAACATCTAAAAGCCAAGGTATTAACTTGATACCTCAAAGAGATTGTAACAAGTGAGATGATTATGGATCTATGACCTTCCTTCCAAGCAAGGCACCTTCAATTTTCCAAGATTCCTTCACAATGAGCAAAATACCCACTAAAATCCTCTTAAGGGATCAAGAACACCACCAATAAAGCTTAGGGAGCGATTTAGCATTTTAGGAGGTTTGGGGGTTGGTAAAGAAGCCAGCCCTAGGGTCTTAAGCTGTTTATATAGGATATAACACAAGGAAATTAGGGTTTCTTGAACTCCTCGTACGCCCAGCATACAAGGCCAAAGCTTCGTGATTTAACTGCTGACTACGTTCAGCGTACACCAAAGTACACCTCACGTAAGGGTCCTCGCACAAGTACGCCATGCATACTCCCCATCTACACCTCGCATACTAGGGTTTTTCTTAAAAACCCTAAATTCTTCTTAAGGCCATAACTTCTTCATTATATATCCTATTCCAACGATCCTTATATCCATGAAAAGGTAACGAGAAGCTCTATGCTTTTATCATCTCATAATCGCCTTAAAATTTTCCGAATAAAAATCCAATTTCCATCAAAGTTCAAGTTGACTATACCAAATGCCCCTTGGCTAAAAAATACAAACTGAACCCCTGGATCATCTAGATTTAAATCACCAATATCCAAATAGGTACATATCTCATCTCGTCAATGGTCCTAAGCCTAATCATTCTCGATCTTTGGTCACCATCCCAAAATAGGAAACGATTTGGAATAGGGTGTTACATTCTTGTTCTCACACATCGTTATTCACTTGTTCTCATTCTTACAAAATATTATTATCAAGAACACATTTAAACAAAATGAGAATCATATTACCCTTATAGGCGATTTAATTAGTGAGAATGTGTGATAACAATAATAGTTATGTGAGATTGAACATATTTTCATTACTAAACAACCTATTCCTTTAGTCATTCTCACAGAATAACATTATCCATATACGTCCACTCAATAAATGTGTGTGTGTGTGTATATATATATATATATATATATATATATATATACATCACTAGTACAAAAATGACTTATGGCCACGCTTTTTGGAAACAGGGTTGTCACAGATTTGGTTAATTGCGTCACTAAAAGTCATTAATCAAATTCCAATAATGTCTTAGTTACATATTAACTAAAACCGTCACCATTGCAAACTATGTTCACACATTTTATCACTGTTTTATATAAAAATGTGACAAATACTAGCCAATAGCCATGTTAGATCATTGTGACTGTAAGTATTTTATTATGATATTTAAAAAAAAAACACATGACCATAAGTGTTTTATGATGACAGTTTAATTTCATATGTATGTCTAATATTAATGACTTTGAATATAAAAGAATAACATGTGAATGTAAGTATTTTATTATAAAATTTGACAAAAATTAAACATGTAACTAAAAGTATTTTATAGTCATGTTTTACTTTTTATGTATATCTAAAAGTAAAAAATAACAACGATAAAAGAAAAAGAAAACATGTCAGTATAAATGTTTTATGATGACAGTTGTTAAAAAAAATGAAAAAATGAAATATTTGGAGGGAGTTCAATTTTCCCGTTTACTAAAACTTTAAGCTTTTTCCATCTTTACAAAAAATTCAATATGTTTGTTGTTTCCCTCGAGTCTAAAAAAGTTAGACCTGATATCCCTTGTTCGCTTGTAGCAACCGTCTCCCAGCACCAGCACCACATGTTCTTGCTCCTTTGCTTAACCCACCCATTCTTTCCATTATTCTTTCTCTCTAACGCTAACATAGCCACCACTATGACTCTCACCACTGTCAAACCTCATTCCTCTTGCTTATTTGTTTGAGGGTTCAAATGATTCCTAGGTTTTTATGTGTCATCTCCCTTCTCCCATGTTCGTATGTTTATTTTCCCAACCATAATCATCCAACAAGTTGGATCGATGTTCCTATGCATATAAACATTCGTTTCCTTTTATGTGTGTAATTATGTCTATAATTTGGAAAGAAGGGGAGACCTTCAAGTCTCTTTTTTCTGTAGAGTGCAAACCAAACCATTGAAGGCGAAGAATAACCGGAGCACAAAATTCATATTGTCCTTCAGTTTGATAGATTATCAAGGTAATAACCAAACTCCCTTCACCAACACCACCATAACCTCTTCCTCCCTTCTCATTCATCCACCGATGGCAGTCAATTATACACCGATGGCAGTCAATCATCCATGTAACATCCGGTTTTCAGGTATTTATATTTTTGGTCCTTGTATCAGTACATATTTCATTTTAGCTCATACATTGGGTGTACGTGAGGTACACGCAATGTACTTGATCAAGACTTGGAACGCGAAACTCTACCTAGTACATTATGCGTACATGTGGTACGTCGGGCGTACTAACTCAGACCTTAAACCCTAAATTTTAGGGTTTGTTTCATATTTAAACAACCTTATACCTCCCTTGTACCTTCTAAAGACACCCTCCACTCCTTCCAAACCTTAATCTCGAGTCTCATCCTTGTGTGTGTTTGAAGCTTTTGGTGATTTTGGTGCTTTCTTGTTGAAGAAGGTCGTTGAAGAAGGTGGTTTTGCATGCAAGCTTGTGGATCCAGAAACTACCTCACCTTGTGCATCTTTTGAAGGTATAAACCCCATACCTTGCTGATGTGCTTTTTAGATCTCTTTAGATGGGTATGTATGAGCTTTTTGTCCCAAAGTTTGGACCTTTTGAGTATAGTGTTCTCCAGAGCATATTGGTTGTCCTTTTAGATGTTTTAGAGTGTATTGATTCATAAAAATGGTTACTTGATCATTTCCTTTGGCCCATGCACAAGTTAAGTGACTTTGAGTGTTGTAAAAGTTATGGTTTTTCGTTTTGAGCCCTATCTTGCCATGCAAAGGTTTAAAGCCAGTGACTTTATGGGTTAATACATTCTATAGTGGTCAGATATGAAGTTGGAATAAGTGAATTAAAGGCTTAAGATTTAAAGTTGAAGTTTTGGGACCAGGCAAAGTACGTTGGGCGTACTTCTGGCTACACCCCGCATAGCCAGGCCTGTCCCTGACTTCACTGATTCGAGATATACGCCCCGTATGGACCAAGAGGGTTGACTTGTTGACTTTCGCTGACTTTTGACTTTTCATAAAAAGATTGAGGCTTTTGGACCATGGAAGGGTAAACTGGTCTTTTTTCCCTTCAGGGGCGTAGTTGTGGGATTTAGACTTGTGACTCGGGGTAATGACCTTAATTGATTAGGTTTACTTGTTGTGTTTATTAGGTGGAGTCTAGTTCCGGCAGTTCGGGTGTGAGATTTATTAGTCGTCAATATCAGGTGAGTCTCCTCACTTATTCTTACCTGTATGGTAGGATAGTTGTGTATAGATATACATGTGATGAACAATTGGGTCTAAGTGCTACTACTGTGATATGTGATATTGTGTGTGTTGAGACTTCGAGTAGTCTCCAGGGTTGCTGATAACCTACATGGCGTGCTGTTTGTCCACTGAGACTTCGGGTAGTCTCTAGAGTTGCTGATAACCTATAGCTATTTATTTGTGTTGTGTTGTGTGTGGTATTTTAAGGAACTCACTAAGCTTCATGCTTATAGTTGTTGATTATATGTGTTTCAGGTACTTCTGAAGATCGAGGGAAAGCAAAGTTCTGATTGTACATACTCGCTGGAAGATTTTGTTATTGGGCATTATGTGGCACTCTTATATTTTTATTGATGATTTGTACTTGATAATCATGATTTTCTAATTGTTTTGTTTATTAAAAATATTTTGGGTAAATTGAAAATGAAAAATTTTTGGTTTGAAATTTGAGGTGTTAGAATTCATCTGTTTTGAACCTAGAAGACAGGTTTTCTGGGCATCATCATCAGGTTTGAGTCTCACTAGAGCTGTCAAGCATCACATTGGATTACAACCTAGTTTTTGGGCACTATGAGGTACAATTTCATCCTTGTAATTACATATTGACGTTTGTTATGAAAACAATTAATTCCATATTGATGTTTAGGAATTCTGAGTTTTTGTGTCTAATTTGTTGAAAATTGATTGTTGTGGGACTTCACAAGTACATATTGTACTTATTTTTGTTGAAATTTCAAACTCATCTACACTTGCCACATTTACAAAAAAAAACTTTTATTCATGAAATTATTTAATTACTGTCATGAATATTTTCTTGGTTGGACCAAAGTTGAATTTTGTTGACTATGTTTTACTTTGTTTACATTTCATCTAACACAAAGTTACATGATATTTAAATTTAGATATGGGAACTAATAATGGTTGAAAGTTGAATGGTTTAAGAGATGGGGTGTTCCTCCATGCTGACTTGATCGAGAAACTGGCAAAGAAAGCCAATACAGGTAGCTGCACATCCTAAAATCTCACAATTCTTCATATTGGTCTCGTGTATAGGTTCAAGAATTGAAAGTAGTAGAAGGGAGAGTGTTTTAAGAGCCAAGAAGGTATGTTCCTTCTTCATGTAATCTTACTAATTACTTGTTGTAATGAGTTATTGATACCTTTTTTTTATCAGGCCATTTCTGACTTGGTCTGGCTAAGGTTGTAAAAATAATGAAGAAAGGAGAAAATTCATCCTTACTATCAACCCAGAATGCAAGTATGTTGTAGTTAGTGAGGAAAAATATAAGTACGTTGATATATTTGTAAAAGATAAAATATGTTGCATATATTCGTTAAAAAAAGGTAATATCTTTCCTATATGAAGTGATGATGTGTGAAAGATACAGTATGTTACATGTATTATGTGTAAAAGATGAAGTATATTGCCTGTATGAAGTGATGATTTGTGTTTTCTTTTTCTTTTCATGTAGATGCATTTATGAAAGGGAATAATGGGGATGGTGTATATGAATGTGAGTCCATTGGTAATATTGCATCAGTACATGTTATGGCTTGACAGTTGGAGATGACAACTTCTTGTAATGATTTATCAAATTGTTGTTGTCAACATACGTTCTATATGTGAATGTGAATGTATACATGAAGTTGAATTTTAGTTATTAGTTTAGGTTGTTTATCATAATAACGAACATGATGTTAACTGGTAAATATTTGGCATATAGATGATTTTAAGTTCAACAATAGTCATGTCAAACGAAAAAAAAAATGTGATTAAATGTCAACAATAGTCTCATTTTATCTATTATGTGCACTAAAAATAAATAATAGTCATGACAAACGAAAAAATGTGTGACTAAAAGTAGTTTATGGTCATGGTTTAATATATTACTTGTCACTAAAAGTCAACAATAGTCATGACAAATGAACAAACTTATGACTAATTAATAGCAGTTTATGGTCACAATTTAGTATATCACGTGTCACTAAAAGTCAAAAATAGTCATGACAAACGAACAAAACGTCTGACTAAAAGTAGTTTATGGTCATGTTTTAATATATTACATGTCACTAAATACAAACAATAGCCATGAAAATTGCAAAAACATGCGACTAATACTAGTTTATGGTCATGTTTTAATGTATTACGTGTCATTAAAAGTCAACAGTAGTCATGAAAACAAAACAACTTGTGAGGGAAAGTAGTTTATAGTGACGATTATCAAAAAAATGATTGAAAATACTATAGAAATTGGTACCATATGGTGACGGTTTTTACCTATAGTAATGGTTTTTATGGGTTATAGTCAGCACAATTAAACGTCTCCAAAACTTACCTTTAATGATCCGGCCTTTCCTTTCACATTGAATAAAAAAATCTATCATAAAATGTCTCTAGTGACAGGTTTTTTGTGCAACCAAAAACTAGTTTTTGTGTGACAGGTTTATTGCATACAATTTGTTGTGATCCATATCTAGGTCTTTCATACAATTGCCAGGGGCCACCCACTGGTCTTCCTACATAACATTTTCCAGTGGGCCGACATTATTGCCTTCGACCCACTAGTATAGTGAGGCGACTCACCTGAACTATTCAACAGAACCCAAACAGTTACCTCAGCAACATAACAACCAACCAAAGCTTCCTAAGGTCAAACCGAAACCAATCCATAGTCAAATACTCAATTCTACCCAAGTTTGACCAAAAGTCCAGCTGGTCAAAAAGTCAACGGTCAAAGCTAAGGTGAGAAATTCTAACAACAACCTCCACGTCGTGGTCATCCTTGGCGACGCCGAGGGCACAAAATACCAAGTCGTTGATTCCCTAGTCGTCACGTCTTGGTAACTTAAGGCCATGCCGTGGGGACTGGTATGAATAGATCAAACGAGCTTAATCCATTTTCTTCTAATTTCAAGAGCTCCAAAGCTCAGATTTGATCCTTTCCAAGGTGTTAGGTTCCAAAGTTCTCCTAGGATGTGGCTTACCCTCTTGTATGTGTAATCGATTGAGTCTTTCCTATAAATAGGAAGTGAGTGACTCCCATTTATGTAAGAACTTGTAAGACCCATTTTGGAGAGATTAGGTTAGTGATAGAAATAACAATACCCAATTGTACTCTTACTATTCTAATGGAGCTTAAAAGTGTTTATTTACTCCTTGTGTTCTTCATGTTTTATTTATTCATTAGATCTTTACAATTCCACACATGTCATCATAATCCAGGTCACTACAATCGGTATCAGAGCGGGTGTTCTTGAAGTTCTCATGAATTGATCCATGATGACATTTTTGATTTGGTGAATCTCAGATAGGTGTAAGTTCTTCATATTTGAGAGAGTTTTTGTTCTAGAAATCAAATTTATTCCTTGATTTGATTAAAAATTCGATTTTCCCTCTCTAGAATACTTGTTATTTTCACTTTCCCTATCTAGAACTTGGTTCATATTCACTTTCTATCTCTAGAGATTTCTTTCAAAATCACTTTGTCTCTCTAGATATATCCAAGTTCTTGTGATCATGGTGTATTTGGCTTATGGTTCTTGGATTGTGATGATTAAAGATGTCAAATACAAAGTTAATGATAAACAATTTTATGCGTTGTTGTTGAAAGGTGGGTTGATTACATGGGAAACTTTGATTTCTTATGGAGGCTTGAAAGATGATCATGGAAAATTGGTATTTCAACCTCTTTGTAAGATTGACAGTTTGGCTCAAATCTCCATGAATATGTTATTTGGTGTGAAAATCAAAAGGAAAGAAAAGAAAGAGAATTATTCAAAAAGGAATATGTTTCTCTTATTGAAGAACCAAATGATCTACATGTTCTTAAAATTGTTGAAGTTCAAGAAATGGGAATGCAATGTGACTTTGATGAAGATGTGAAAGTTTTTTGTTCAATTGGGGTTCAAACTGATGAATGTTTAAATTTTTGTGTTTCTTTTGAAGGAATGATGCCATATAGAAAGCCTTTAATTCAAGAAGTTCAAATGTATCAAAGTCCAAAAGATTGATTCAAAGTTGCAAAATTGAAGTTGTCAAGAATGATGTTGGTCTTGAGTTCAAAATTTCAAGATCCAAAAAGATGAAAAAGAATAAAAACAAGATGAATATCAAAAGCAAGATGAATTGGGTTTCTAAAAAAATCTTCAAAAGTTGTCTTGAAGCCGAAATTTATTAAGCAAATTTGGGTTCCCAAGCAACAATCATCAAGTGTTGCAATGAATTCGAATTCCAAACCCAAAATTGTTGAAGATTCTCATGGAAAGGATGTTAGATCTTAGAAAAATGAGAAGAATGGATTGTACAACATGCATCGTGGGTGATACAATGTGAAGATTGGATATCTTCTTGTTCCAACAAAAGAAACTACATCTTCCATAATCGATTCGAGTATTGCAAATAAAAAAAAGAATTATCAAGAAGGATTCTCAAATTCTCAAATGGATTCCGAAATTCATCTTGAGATCGATACCTTGTTCATGAAGATCCATTGATAAACGATCCAGGTTTTCTTGAAATTCAATCATAATTTCGAATCGTGCTTTCGTTTCTCATTTTTGATTGTTTTGATTCATTGGATCTAATCTGTTTCGAACCCCATTGATGATCCAATAAATTTTTTGTTTAGATCAAGAACCAAAATCAAATTCAAAATTTCAATTTTTTTATATTCATTTGATCCGAAACTAAAGCCCAAAACAAATATGATCTATAGTTTATTGATTCAAGCCCAAGATTCCGAGTGTTACTGTTCATCTACACATTTGATTAAGTCTGATACTATTCATCAAAGTATTTTTTGGTCCATATCAAAAGCAATTTCATCTTATGTCGTCTATCTTGCTTGAAGTCAAAATCAAGTTCGATGCTTAGAGTTGAATTCAATAGATATCTAGTAATATTTGGAATAGAAACTCGATTTGAGTTGATTGGAGTTGAAATCGAGATTGATTGTTATGAATTAACTGTTGGAATCAAAATTTACTTGCTTGGAATTAAACACAAGTTCAACTGATGTTCGTTGATTGAGTCCAATTCAAAAGCAATATATAAATCGAATTTGTCTTGAATGGTGTATGAATTGTTATTCGTGTCTAAATGGAAGGTTGTCACACCCCCTAACCGGAACGGCGAAAACGTTCGGGGGTGGAGGAAGTCATGCGTAGTATCACAGCAATTGTATCATAGCAAGCATAGAAAACACAACCAAACATTGAATACATATATGAATAAGGTTTACATTATCTTAGTACATAGTTTTGTTCATATCCAAAAAAAAATATAAAGATGTGACTTTAACGCTCCGACTTCTCCAATGTCCTGAAAGTACCTGTCTACTAATCCCTTGAGAATACAAGCAGTTTTGAAAGAATATCAATAAAAAGCTGGTGAGTTCATCAGCATTTAGTTTTGGTGGAAAATGTTTCTTTGATCCTTTTTAAAAGTGTTCCTCAAGAAAATCCTATATTTTCTTATGAAGAGCGAGTTTTGAAAACCCATTCCTTCCATAACTTCCTGATTCATATAAGGTATGTATAATCCAAGGAGTCGTGGAATGAATATAAATATCCGTTAGTTACATGTAAAAACAAATATGTTAATGAAAAGCCGAATTATTCCGAGAAAATCCTATATTTTCCCTAAAAACAGGTTATCCGTCCTAGAGGTAGAGATGCAAGTTTAGAAATCCGTGATTACTATCAGTTTATTTATGAAAGTAGTTTTATTACTCAAAATAAAACAATGAGGAGTAGAGTCTGTAAACCAAAATTAGTTTATACTTATTTGCGAGTCGTATAAACATACTTGATATGACCGAGAGACCTTTATAACGTTCTTCAGGCGTTAAGCTAAATGACATTTGTTCACCACAGGCATGCCTGCCTAACTGTAGCTAGCAGTTCTGGTGTGGGATTGTCAGTCCCAGATAGATCTATTCACAAATCTCACGCTCTCCCTCCAGGAGACTCTGGTTATACTACAAGGATTTATCCTTGTACACCTAAGGGTACAGTATTGAAGTAGCGCCTCACAATTCGGTATAATCTAGTTCACTAGCGTGAAACAGCATAACACAATGAAATAATTGTATTCTATACTCCTGAGAAAATATATAACATAAACTAAATCAGTCATATTATATATATATATATATATATATATATATATATATATATATATATATATATATATATATATATATATATATATATATATTCATTCATGAAATCTGATTTGGTAAAATCTGCCTACAGGGTTATCCCAAACTATACCCATTATAGTTTATTAGAGTTGATATAAAAATTGCTTTGTAAAAACCTTTCTGAAAGCTGTGAAGTTAGATTTCTAAATTAAGGGTTTCCTTTATGCTCAATATATTACAAAAAAGGATAAAATACCTAAATATGTTATGAAACATAGAAATCATTAACTGTATTAATAAGTTTAAAAAATTAATAAAATACTTTGAGTTTGGCTTGTATTCCCCCCTGAAAACATAAAAAACTAGGAAAAATGTTGGGTTATGAACTCACCGTTTGACATGTGATTCGAATGTAAGATCGTTAGGGATCTTGAGTGTCAAGTGCAACCTCGAGCACAAACGAACCCTATTAATCATATAACGATACATGTATGGACATAATTAGTGTATAATACAACTAATCATGATAAGTGACACCCTACGAGACTAGGAAACACTTGGGACAAGTGTTACAATCACATATGATTGTATGAAAGGAGTGTAAGGCCACACAAAAGAGTGTGTGGTCGGAGTGTGTGGTCAGAGTGTGCTGCCGCACACAAGGAGTGTGCGGCCGCACAAGGAGTGTGCTGCCATACACAGGTGTGTGCGATCTTACACCCCACATAAAGATGTCCAAAATGCCAAATCTAGGGTGTAGCAAGGCTAGTTTCATGTCTAACTCGAATATGGAAGTCCAACTCTCACTTTGGAGGGTCTTTTAGGAGTGTGCGGCCCACCTTATGAAGGTGTGCGACCACACTCCTTCAAAGAATGAAGAAAATTATGATTCAAGGCTTAGATCAATAAGTCCTTCATGTATGATGATCTAGGTGATGGAAAACTCATGTTTTTGAGGCCTTGGGAGGGTTTGCGGTTGAAGACTCTTGAGAGAAAAGGAGTACTGTGCTGCCAAGGAGTGAAAGGAATGAAGGGGAGGGGTCTACCCTTTATATAGGATGGGTGTGTGGTCCTGGGGGGTGTATACGGTTGAGGAGAGGAGAAATGAGCCTCATCTATATATAGATAATGGGTGTGCGGCCACATACTCCTCTAGAGGGAGTTTTTGGCCTTTTGAAACCGTAGATCTTAAACCAACCCATCCCTAAGTCAAACTTTGGTTGTACGAGGCTTTAGATCATCCAAACAGACTCAAACAATGCTAAAAGATAACTGAAACGAGTTTAACATTGATAGTATTGAATAGGTCAACAAGGTAGAAGTTCCAGGGTGTCACAAAGGTAGAATTTGAGTTGACTTTGCTGATTCTTGAAGTCGAACTCAATTTTGACTAATGTCCTTGGTTCATGGTCAAACTCAATTTCAACTAATGTTCTTGTTCAAGAGTCGTTCAAATCGAGAAAAGGAGTTTTGATGTTGGGGAATGATTGAAATCGAAATGTGTTTTGAATCGTTGATTATTGAGGCTTATAAGTCGAACGCCTTGGAATCGAACATGGACTGGTGAATGCGAATTCGACCGATGGATATTAGTGATGCTTGTTTGAGATTGATACAAATTGAGTGAGAAGGTAACTCAAATCCAGCGTCATAATTTCGACTTGTGTTGAATTGTATCAAGTGGAGATGTTTAAGTGTCAATGTCGACTGGAGAAACTGGAGTCGAAATTGGTGTTGTTGTGTCCGAGTCGATGAAGTGTCGAACGACCTTATTTGCATCAAACTTGTGTTCGACTGCTGTATTTATGTTCGCATAAGGGCCTATTTGGAAATCATTTGGGTTGGAATTGATAATGATTTTGATGGTATGATCGATACTGGTACTGCTTCGATTCGAGAGTTAAACTTCTTGTTCGATTGGTTTGTTTGTGTACTAGGAAAACCTTATGGTCGAACGTGTTAAGTTTAAATCAAAATTGGTTTGTGTTGTACAAGTCGAAAGATCCTCACTTGGAGTCGAATCAAATTGAAAGAAGAAATAGGATCGAAAGAAAATTAATTGGGGGATCAAAATGAAAGTTAGGAGTTCGACTTGTAAGGTGTTGAAATGGACTCCTTTGAGTCGAAATCCTCTTCGACTATTGTTGTTGCTCTTTCGTGTATTGGGATCGAATTGGGGAAGAAAGAAAACTTTTCGATTCGATTCCTTGCTCTTTCAACGAAGTGGCAGAAAATACCCTATTTCACATTGGGGCACTTTTCTATGAAGAATGCAAAATTTTCATTTCGAAACCCTGCAGTTTAAGCAAGTTAGCAGAAATTATCCAGTTTCGACATTGGGGTAAAATTATGTGACGTGGTAAAATGGTTCGAATCTGGTCCCTGAAGCTTATGCAAATTGTCACTTTATGCCCAGTTTCGCATTTGGGGTAAAGTTCCGCATTTGAAGTTGAATTAGAGCGATGAGTCCCTACAGAATTTGCAAAATCTATAGTTATTACCCAGTTTTTGAATTTCTTGCAACTCTCACCCAAAAGTCGAAAATTTTCACAAAATTTGTAAATTTTTCTCGACATTTCGTGATTGTTTTTCGTGCAAGATTTTCCCGATTGCATTTTTGTCACACATCGAGGGGGAGTTTCCTCGAGTTTATGCGCTTCTCATCCTTTGTGGGTTTTATAATCATTTGTTGATTATAAAAAGGGGGAGAATGTAGAAATAGGTATTCGAAGCATCTCAGGTATTCATTTTGCGGATTTAAAGACTAGTGTTACTTCTGGGGGGAGGAGGGGAAGTTGGTCTTGATCGCGCACAAGATCGTTTGGAAATTGAAGCCGATAAATCCAATCCTAAATTTGAGGGGGGGAATGTTAGGGTGCAAAGTTCCCCCTGAATGTGGCTTACCCTCTTGTATGTGTAATGCGCTGTCTTTCCTATAAATAGGAAGTGAGTGACTCCCATTTATGTAAGAACTTGTAAGACCCATTTTGGAGAGATTAGTTTAATGAGAGAAATAACAATGGCTACTTGTACTCTTACTATTCTAATGGAGCTTAAACGTTTTTATTTACTCCTTGTGTTCTTCATGTTTGATTTATTCACTAGATCTTTACAATTTCGCACATGTCATCATAATCCGGGCCACTAAACAAGGTCTTAATGGATAAAGTTTCTAACTTTATCCATTAGGAAGTTCCAAACCACCAAGATCTAGAATTTATGCACTAAAATGACCATAAAGTGGCAAATATGACAAATGACTAGATCTATGAAACCAAGCAAGTTAGAAGTTTTTTACTCATAATGGTCCAGGAATGATGTAATCTTGTTGGATCTATACTTGAACTCTTATTATATACACTTTGCTGCCACCTTGCCCTTCAGGATTCAACCTTCCATTGGAGAAATACGCTCATAAATGATGCCAAGGAACAAAATCAAGTGAGAGGAGGCTAGGGTTTTTTAAGGAATGATCTTAGGTGATGAAGGCTGGTAATGAGAGGGTTCCTCATAAGTAGAGCCCTTAAATAGCGCTCAAAACCGAGGATTTAAGGTTTTGATCTGCCCAGATTATGACATGTGTAATTCATTAAACCCTCGTTACGCCCTGCGTAACTTTAAATTACGCTATGCGTAATCAAAAGTCTCTATTTTCCTCTTCAACTTCAAACAACCATAACTTCTTCGTTTCAACTCCGTTTTCAGTGTTATTTATATGCACAGAAAGGTATTGAAGAGCCCCACAATCCTATGAAGTTACTTTTGGCTTATCGCATATTGAACTAAACCAATAATTCACGCAAGAAGCCCAATCTATAACTTTCCCATTTCTTCCCTTTGGGTCCAGTCTACGAATCAATGGCTTAGGCTTCGCAACCAATGTTATCAACCTTTACTAACGTCCAAATTTACTTTCTTCAAGCTCAAAGCCTTTTCATGATAGAAATCCGCTCTACAACCCCGAATTTAGAAACAACCTGAAACAAAGTGTTATAGTTTAACCTTTTCTCACCATAAATTCTAATTGTTCTTTTTTGTTTGATGGTTCACAAGAATCTATATGTTTAAATCTCCTCGACAAAAACTATTGATGCTTATTTTCGTTCTGCATGTGCGAACACGACGACTCAGTCAACCACCATTTTCAGAATCCCAAGTTGGTGGTTTTGTTTATGAATTGACAAATGAAAATTAATATAATTAAAGAAGAACCCATGGAATACCTCTAACATTATTTTCATTAAATTTAAAAGAGTTTTTGGGTATTTTTGCAAATTTGGGCATCAATAGTGGTGGTGGTGGTCGACGACAATGGTGGTGATCGATGACAACGGTGTTTATGATGGTTAATAGCATTGGTGCTTGCAATGGTTGATGACATTGTTATTGGCAGTGGTGATTAATTACAGACGTGGTGTTCAATGACAGAGGTTTTGATGTTTTTGGTAAAAGAGGATATGATGATTGTGGAAAACGGTGGATGTGGGTGGTGGGACACAAATATACAATCAAACATTTTTCTTATTGGATTGATAATATATAAAAAGAAAAAGGTAATACGGTCCGTTTGTATATGATAAGGACGGAAATCGCAACAAATGAATAATAAAAACACGGGACGAGTGTAAACCAAAAATGCAGTTTTTTCCAAAGTAGAAGGACGATTACAACAATGTACAGTTTTACACTGTATATTATCGAGTGGGAAGGAAATGGATAGAGTTGGGTGATCAATTTTTTTTTCGGATGATACGTCAATTGGGTCCTTGTAGAATGTCGCGTTCAAAAGAAATGGACAAAATCCACCTACTTTCTCTTCTTTATTTTCTAACATTCCTCCATAAGATATAAGAATATGGACGGTTAATTTTATTTTTTTAGTTAGTTTTTTTCTTATGCGTAATATAATTATTTTATTAATTAAAAGTGGATAAGGGAATATACAATAATTCAAATATTTTATAACGCAGATATTCATAGAAAAAAAAATGCTAATATATCATTATCAATATATTTATATTTTGGTTTTCGAAAATACACGTAGGTATAAGTATAATTGTGTTTTTTCTTTTATTGAATTAAGAACTCATTATGTGACGTCTGAACATATTGTATTTAAATTACCTCAGCATCGAGAACTCTCTATTAGGAGTTTTGTATAGGTCAGAGCTTGTTAAAACATTTTGGTCTAAAAAGGTTTAAGATGTTTAGATATGTATTACTTATATGACTATCTGATTATTATGATTAATTTTTTGATATTGTGTATTTAGGTGTAAATAATCGCTTTTTAATAATTGTTAGTTTCACTTGTATATAATATGCAGATCATAGAGATGCATAGATGATTCGATAGAATCCCACAAGTCGTGGTTTTTGTAGGAGGATTTACACTGTTTTTGAAAAATAAATTACTTTCATATTAAAATAACAATATACAAATCATATGACTTCAAAAGGTAAGCAATTATAATCTCATAATGGTCCCTGCAACTTGCTATACCATGTACAATATTTTATCAAAATTCTTCTTTATAATTTTGCCAAAATTTTATTTTGGTCTCGAGCTTTTTGAATAAATTTGTTTCTAAAAGTTAGTTTTTATTACAACTTTTTCCGAATGTCCTCAGACAAATTTGTGTTTTTTTTTTCAATTTTTCTTTTTAAGAATTTGTTATTTGTTATTATTTATTATTATTTTTTTCCACTTTAACAGTTTTCTCTTACAACTTTTTTATTTTTTTTATAACGTGCTTTTACAATTTTTTACATGTTTAGTACAATCTTATATTTGCATGTAGAAATTTGTTAGGCCAACTCCAACCGGCCGGTAAAATAAGGGAATAACGTCTAAATTCATTCCAATCGTCCGGCGTAGTGCCGTTATTTTTGTGAGATAAATTTTGGCTGACATATTTAGCGGTGCATCTCATCCATCACCAAATTACTTTTTATTTTTTTTTATTAATTTATTCAATAAAGTGTCTTATAATAATAAAGAAAATGTTATTTTATTATAATATTATTAAAATACATTTTTAGTGTAAATTTTTAGCATGTGATTGGAGTGCAAACTATATTTTGATGTAAAAAAAATCACCATTTTAGTGTATTTTAGTGTTTTGTGGTTGGGGTTGGTCTTAGTACACAATGTAAAATTTTGTATGACATTGTAAAAGTATGTTTTAATTCGTAAGAGGAAATTATTAAAAAAAAAATTGTAAGAGAACATTGAAAAGAAAACGTAAGAAAAAAAAAGTTCTAAAAAACGCTAATTTGTATAAGGATGGAAAAATGTAAAAATTGTAAAAAAAGAAATTTGTAACAAAAAATCTAATTTTGTAAAAACATATATAAAAGAAATTTATAAAAATTTTATAACAGATCTATGAAAAAAATAACTAAATTCATATCAAAATTAAAACTCGTTTAAAAATTTGGGGAAAAAATTGATAACATGTTATACACATTATAACATGCAACATTCACTATTTTGAAACAAACTTCATAGTTAATTACCTATTAATAGAATATAATTTATATATGATATTTCTAAGATGATTATAATAGTTTGTTTCCAAAAATCATATTTAACCCATTTTTTGGATTAATCAAGTGGTATGGCAAACAGCCTTAACTTATATCTTGTAATAACTTTTAGAGAACACAATAATACAAACAAGTTTGATATTTGTCTCAGGTTATCAAAGTTTTTTGCGTACAATAGTTTCAATTTAAGTATCAAAAAGGCCATTTTTTGATATATTGTGAGTAAATAGATAACATGGCACCTCATGTGTCGTTTTGGTCAAAAGAGGTTACCCATGTAAGATTGATATGATATCTACATAGTTTACTACTACTACTACTATTATTATTATTATTATTATTATTATTATTATTATTATTATTATTATTATAATTATAATAGTTCACCTTCCATCTCCTACCGCCATCCCAAAACAAATAACGCCACTTAAATGGTATAACAAGTGGTTTATTGTTGACGGGTAAATCTACACAAATAACACTAAGGAAGATTAGTCACTAAGAGCACAAGTTTTCAAGAAAAAAAGTGTATATCTTTTGTTGGTCATTAACACTAATGAAATCAGCATCACAATATGATTCTAACTATGCTTGTAAGTCAAAAAATTTGTCTGCTCTTTACTACCCACAAGTTTTCAAGAACACAAGTTTTCAAGAAAAAATGTATATATCTTTTGTTGGTCATTAACACTAACGAAATCATCATCACAATATGATTCTAACTATGCTTGTAAGTAAAAAAAATGTCTGCTCTTTAATACCCACAACTCAAAATAACAAGACTAAAATAAGAAATTAATCATCAATACCACCACAGTATAGCACTGCAATAGACCACCAAATCAGGAGATGCATATCGATTGCCTTCAAGAAAATAACATATAGATTACATTCAAGATCCTGTGAAGAACTGAATCCCTTTCTGGACCACGAAGTTGAACCACTTTCTCACAGAAACCCAAATCCAGATCGATGCTAATGAAAAAGATCAGTGATCACTGTCGTTTGCCACCCAGATGGATGTTGATGAAGAATATTAGTTATCACCATTGCTCTCAAACAAGGTAGAAGGTTCGCCTCTTTTTGCACCATGTAATCGATCCAAAAAACTCAAAATCCAATTCAACTCATGTGATGATCAAATCTAAACATGCAAGGAAAATATTTTATGGATCTGGAACCAATAATCGTAAAAAAAAGGGCTTTTTAAATTTTCTTTCATTCATAATTATAGAAAACTCATTGCCAATGAAGACGGATATTTACAGACACATGCAAGAATGCTACTTTTCAATACATCTAGAGGGAGGAAAGATGTTTTAACACCCGATTTTTTATATAAAGTACACCCAAAATTTTTGTTTTTAAACCATAAATCCTATGAATATGGTGTATGTTCGTATTAACCAATCAATACAAGAAGTTGCCAAAAGGATTGTATATATTACTGATACGATGATCCAAGCCTAGCACTGCCACCATTCTCTAACAACGACCTACAAGAATAGCATTACGGACACCAAGTTTTCTATTGACTTGTAGTTCGCTAATGATGATATTACAGACACCAAGGCTATCATCATGATCCAATAACAACATACAAGTATATCATTATGGACACCGAGTCTTTCATTGAATTGTATTTCCTAAGAGTTGGTATTGCGATCACCAAGACTACCAACTCTTTCTAATATCAACATACGAGTATAACATTACGAACACCAGGTCTTTTATTGACTTGTATTCCTTCGGTCATGGTATTATGGTCACCAAGACTACCATACACATTGGTTAATGGTATTACAGTCACCAAGACTATCATGATCTGTAGTTTCCAATACGATTGTATTTCGGTCACCAAAGCTACCAATAAATCTGATAACTCGCATTCAGGAAATTATGGTCATCAAGACTAACCCGAAGTACAAATCCATCTTGAACCTTATCATTATGGTCACCAATACCGATAAGTTCCATTCTCCACCACAGTTTATACCTTGTATCTAAATACAACAAAATTCATAATGAAGCAATTGCACTTACATTATATCCTAAAGATAGGACAAGTTTTGCTCATAGAAATTCCAACAAAACTAGCTATTTAACTCGTACAACATAGTTTATCTATAATTCAACTAATTTAGTTTATTACCTCACATAACAATAACCTGCTATTAAATCCACGCATAACTGTTTAATGGAACTCTCAGCCACACATAGTTATATAAGTTATTAACCCATAACATATCATTTCATAATAACCATAATGTTGTATTTATCATGAAATATAATAATAAACATACATCTAGATAAAATTTATCTATAAGAGGAGGGTAGTTACTCACCCAGTCAGTTAGTGAATAATAACTATTATTCTGGAATCAAGCTATGCAATGATTTCCAACTCATCACTTGTCCAGACTTATTCGGACAATGTATCAAGTTCGTTAGAACTTTTCTAAACTCACTGATGTGTCCAAAATTATAGATATTTGAAGGGACATTACATATACTTTTATGAGCATTTTAATGATTAAAATAGGACAAAATGTGTTTAATTGATTTATATTTATATTTTGCAACTAAAAAGGGCATGTTGATAAAATAGAAGGTTAAAAGGGCCATTTGGAGCATTTTTTTTTGTTAAGTATTGAACAAGAAAAATAGATGGAAATTTGCAAGTAAGAAAATCAGAAGATTCTAAAGAGAAATGCAAAATTTACGGTATCATGTCGCAACATCCTAATCGCTCGTGAACCAAAACTCATGGTCTGTCCCAAAACTCATGTTCATGAGAATAACTGTGTATTTTCCTGAGAGAAGTTACCAAATGTGCTAAAATAGAGGAATTTGGATCATTTTTTAGAGAGTTGGTTTTGGAGAAACTATGGAAAATTATGAGAGATTTTTTAAGGCTTCTTATCATTGCAAACACTAGTAATTTCAACTTGTAAGCATTAAACATTTTCAACTTCATCTATTTGTTTGATTTGTTTTTAGCCATGTGTGGCTAAAAACCCTAGTTCTAGATCTTGTTCAAAACATGTTGATTGTTTGACTTGATACATATGGCTTAATGTTTTGTTTAATTCTATTCTAGTGATTATGTTATTATTTTAAATAGAATCCTTGAACTTGATTTATGTTTGATTGGCCACTTATATGAATTCAATGCTTGTGTAGTTAGTTGACTTTAAGTGGTAGCTAATCGCTTTGTGAAGTTAATGATAGGTAACAAACAATAGGTTTTCTTATTGTAGAACATATATCACATGTTTTTAAACTTCCGAGCATATGAGAAGAAGTGAACATTTTTGGGAAGCTTGTACAAACTTAATGCGGTTTTTAAATACGATCTAAGAGTATAGGTCTAGTCAAAGAGTGTGCTTTGATTAGATAACTTAGCAAGCAGGAGGTATTAGAGCATGTTGATATCTTTTTCTACCAACTTAGAATTGTAATTATCAATCATACGAAGGCATAATCAGGTTAAATGACAATATTGACCATTGGAACTGGAACCATTTAATTCATAGCTTACAAATTTATTCCATTTTCTACAAGTTTTCAAAATAGATTGTTATTTACATCATTTAGCATCTTGCAAACAAAACCCTTTTTTGTGACCAAAGTACCAAATTTGTTCCGTCTCTTTGAGAACCGACCCTGCTTGTCTTGTACTACTTTTTAGTGCAATATAGTAGTGTTTTTGGATTCTATTATGCATCTTTGTTTGTTGGGTTTGGCACCTTAACAACTAAGGTTTCGTCATTTCACCAACCACCATAATTATAGATCATTGTCAGGTCATATGGATTGCATCAATTGTTTTATTAAATAGTCCATGTTTTGTGTAGGGGTTGGGCCAGTCCACCCGGTTATTTATTATTAGAGTTTAGCTATTTAAAGTGCATGCATGCACCGCATCTTGTAATCGTCTAAGTTGTAAACCCTACACAACCTTTACAATAGCAGTTCTTAATCGAGCTCTTCTAAAGTTGTGCTTATTAATCATTCAACACAATGTTGATCATCTTTTCTATGCTCTGATTCTTTTACCTGTTTGAATCTAATCGATCTTATAAGTTTTATTCTTATCAATTGGTATCAGAGCAGGAGATTGTGTAAATCTACGCAAATCTTCTGTCGAGTTTCATTAGGGTCTCCACTTTTATAGGATCTGTTCTAAGCTGTCTTCATCATTGTTATCGATTGGAGATGCTGAATCTTGATCTATATTCTAACCTAAAATTGATTTCAGTTTACACATCTGATTCTTACAGGTTTTTATTGAATCGAAAAACATGCAACCCGACGATTCTCACGTTAACTCCATCAATCTCTCAAGCAGCATTGGATCTACAACAAGGATCCCTATACTCTTTCCGAATGATTATGAAGTGTCGGCACTATATTTTGAAAATTATGTCCTTGGTCTTGAAGATAATGTCTCTTTGATATAGGAAGCCATGACCGTGCAAACGTTCTCTCATACTGGAACAAGGTAGGAAATAAAAACTCAGGCTGATTATAATAATCTTCTTCTTCTTCAAGTCAAAGACGTTTCACAGGATGAGAAAGACAAGCGAATCAGTAACGTCAAGGCGGTGGGGATTATTAGGTTTGCTTTGCCTCCAGACACGTTTTGTCTGGTAAGTTCCTGTGATACAGCAAAATCCATTTAGGATAGGCTCAAAGAACTCTACTCGAGTGATGCTGATCTTTAGCACTCTACTCAGACTCTTCTGCTTTCGGATTTTGGAGCCTTTTTTCAGAAGCCAGAGGAGAGTATTGATAAAACGTTCAACCGTTACAATCATCTCTTAAGCAGGATGATGAAACACAAAATTGGACGTGAAGTGATAGAAAAAAAAGTCATGTTCATGAACGGGTTTAGATCTGAATGGAAAGCTATGGTGTCGACAGTTAAAGCTCATGAGCAGTTCAAAAACTACTCTTTGGCAAAGCTTGTTGGTATTCTCATGTCACACGAAGATGAAGTGACAAAGGAAGGAAAGGTAGTATCTGGGATGGGATCGTTGGCCCTAGTCGCGAAGGGAAAGAAGGTTACACAGGAAGAAGCTTTGGAGTTTGATCTCTCCGATTATGAACTCTCAAAGGAAGAGTATGCCATGATGGTGTCTAACCCAAGAAATTTTGCAAATAAAAACTTCAACCGTAACAAGAACCGAAACTGGCAGGGGAATTACAGTTCCAAGAAAGTGAAGGATGAAAGTTCTAACAACTCTCAAAAGGAAGAAGTGAAGAAGGAAAAGAAGCTAATGGGCGACTCTAGTTATGACTGCAATTATTGTCATGACAAAAATCATTCGCCAAGAAAAAGCTTCGTCTGACGATAGCTGGCTATGACACCGAAGACTCTCGCATCTTAATTTCAAAGACATGAATAAGCTTGTTCTTGGTGATCATGTGCAAGATCTTCCTCTCTTGAAGTTTGAAAAGAACATCTTTGTGCAGCCTACGAAATAGGAAAGCGGAGCAAGAAGAGTCATCTAATGATTGTGAATACAAAAGTCATAGAACCACTTGAACTCTTGCATATAGACCTTTGTGGTCCTTCTGCAATTGAAAGCATTGGTGGTAACAGATATATACTTGTAATTGTAGATGATTTTTCTAGATTCACTTGGGTGCATTTTCTTAAGCAAAAATCTAAAGCCACTCCAAAGCTCAAGGATTTTATAAAGCAGATTGAGATACAATTGCGAAAGTTGGTTCGTAACATTCGCAGTGACAACGGTTTGGAGCATTTTTCCTGGAACTTCATGCATTTGAAACTTCCAAGACTATTCAACTTATATAATTTAATTTATGATTAATTGAAATGTTGTGATTTGTAACTTCTAAAACTCTTCAAATCATGCTATTTAATTGATGAGTTAAATGAAATAGGTGTCATACATAAGAACATTGTAGTTTTCATATGGTATGTATGTCAACACAAAATAATAGATTATATTGGTAGAGTTTGAAGAGTTATGTGAGTGGTTTCATGTGTGTAAGAGAGCAATTGCAAATTTTCCAATGTAAATGCAAATGTGGTGCATGTAAAGTTTTATATATTAACCAAGCTTCAAATTTGTGTATGGGTGTAAAGGTATACTTGAGACAATTTTTTTAATTTAATGTTGTATGGATCTTTTTATAATCACAAGATGATGAAGTGAGACTGATAATTACTTCTCATGAACTTTTGGTAAATCGACATTTAAGCTATTTATCAGTTAAAGCAACTAAGTTTGTTAACATATGTGCATATTTATGTCTTCTTTCTCTTTTATGTTAAAATAATCTATTTTTTCTGTCAAAGTGAACATTATTGAAAATCTATTTTATGATATTAGTTATATACTATGTTAGTTTCTATCGTTTATTTTGTTGTAAATAACATCAATAGAACTTTTGATAATTGATTTTGATAAAAGAAGTTTACAATTATTATTCCAAATTGTTGGTGATAATGACGAATTAGAACGAATGATTTTCAATATGATCTGGCTTTATTGTTGAAATCAAGAGTTATTTGTGTTACAAAATTACATTCATTATGTTCTCGCAAACTTTATATGCATGTATCCATTTTTTAAACATTTTTATAGTAATAAAAATAAGTACTTTATTATATCTTTTTACATTAGTCAATTTCTTTTTTCCTATTCGTTCTTCACCGTAAAGTTAAAGTAAAAATAAAGAAAATATTAATACTTTATAAGTGCTAGAAATATACTTCACTGTAACAATCCTCACTCCTTAACCCATTCTTAACATGTTTTTTTTTAAGATTGGTCTAACAATTACTATAGCTTTGAATTTCAAATCACTATTTTACATGGACCATTCATTCCCTTCCAATATTTCATAGCCTTAACGACAAAAGTAAAAGTACAATACTGAGGTACGATAACTTTTTTTAAATATAATATTGAAATTTTTTTCAAACAAGTAGTTTTTTATTAAGTAAAAGTAATAATAGTTTAAAATAAAGTAAAAGTACAAAATAGATTATATTATATTAAAATGTAATGCCCCGATTCTCTGGTATTGATTTATGTTAAATCTTTTTGATCCTTGGGTATACTCGACGAGTTGGTCGCCCTACTAGTCGAGTAGCAGCGGGTTGATCAGTGTGTTTTAGTGACCTACTCGCCGAGTCCAAGAAGGGACTCGACGAGTAGGAGCTGGCAAATGAAACCCTAAATTCTGGGGCATTTCACCCTATTTAAAGGATCATTGGCCTCCCCCAGCCTCCCCTTTATAGACTTTTGTCTCTCTTTAACCCTAACTCGAGTGTGTGTTCTTTGGAGAGTTTAAGTTTGGTGGAAGGATTTTCGTGAAGGAGTCACTTGGGAAAACAAGCTAGTTGAAGCAAGAGTTTGTGGGATTCAAGTTCTGCATCAGCAAGAACTCTCTTTGAGGTACTAGATCGTTTTCCTTGGCCCATTTTATCCTAAACCCTCTTGTACATGAGTTTTTAAGAAAGGTTTCTCGTGCTTAAGCCAAGATCTGAAGTTGTAACTTCATATGTGCACTCCCCTTGGCTTTTAGATTCATAAAGTCACCAGCTTTGCCTAGTATGAGCTTTCCCTCAAGGATGTGACCTCGTTGCAAGCTTAGTTTTGTCATTTTAGGGTCTTAAAGCCTTGCATGCACGTAAAGTTTGCAACTTTACGTGATAAGCATGCCTAAGGAAGTTGGATCTGCAATTTGGGGCCTTGGCATGGCTTAAAAAGTGTCTGCGTGGTTAAAGGACTGAAGGGACTCGGCGAGTCATATGAAGATGGGCATGAACCCGAAGAGTTGGATGAACAACTCGGCGAGTCCGATGAAGATTGACGTAGACTCGATGAGTTGTATGAACAACTCGGCGAGTCGACTAAGGTTTTCCTAATTGATGGATGCGTGTGAACTTGTCGACTTGCAAGAAGGAAAACTCGACGAGTGGCCTTAGAGCTTCTATTGCGAACCTTAGGAACTCGACGAGTCACTCTGGTGACTCGGTGAGTGGACGAGTATCTCAAGGAACTCGGCGAGTAGCTGAGGATACTCGACAAGTTAGGGTCAACATGGACTGTTGACCTAGACTGTTAACATTGACCTTGACCAGGGGTTGACTAGTTGACTTATGGGGTACCTTGAAAGGTTGAGAACTTACGAGTATGGTTATAGTATGATAATAGGTGGCGGAGTTTTTCGCATTGATCCGAGAGTTGGAGTTTATATACCGAGTCGATATTTGCAAGGTGAGTTATCCTCACTATACTAAGGGTTCTAAGGTACCAAGGCCGGCCCATTGGATATGTTATCCTGGCAGTGGTAGATGTTGAGTATGAGTTAGCGTTGCATGCTAGTGGTTATGCCAGTTAGGTAGGCCTGTAGGACTACTTGTGTTGTTATATGTTATCTGCATGCTCAGTAGATATGTCATTATATGTTGATATGTTATGTGGGATGGGTTGAGGTGAGGTTGCTTCATGCTGTAATCCAACAAACCCGGGAGAATTCCAGTTACGGGCTAAGGGAGACTTGTATTGTGCGCTCGATGGCAAGCCAGATGTGAGTTGTGGGCCGGAAGCAATCCAGACTCACACTGTGCGCCCAGGGGGTAATCTAGTCTGAAAAGTTGTGGACCCATTATATGCTGCTCAGTTTGTTATGATATTGCTGACATGGTTACGTGGATTGTATGTGTATTGGTATTTTGGGGGAACTCACTAAGCTTTCGGGCTTACAGTTTCAGTTTATTGTTTCAGGTACATAAGGGGATCGTGGCAAGGCAAAGGCGTGAACATACCACTCCTCGTTTTGATGAATTTTTTTCTGGGATACTCTGATATATAATATTTTGGAAACATGTTTTGTAATAACTATTGAATTTGGAATGCATTTTAAAAGTTTAAAATTGGCTTGATTTTTATGGGTGTTACAACTTGGTATCAGAGCCTTGGTTTGAGTGAGTTGGAGGAACATTCATGTGAACCCATTCTCAAATCAAGGAAAGGTTTCCAAAATGATTTCTAAAATGGTTTTCAAAATAAGTAAAGGAGGATGCAGGGTGTACGATCAACCGGAGCCTGTAAGTAGACCCCAAAATACCATACAATTATTTTATTATGTGATATGTTAGAACAACATGCTAGTACTTGGCTAGGGATCTTCAGGAATTGCATGATAGAATTGCCTGATTACATGATGCCTGCTAGCCTAGGGTTTTCCTTATATAAGGTTGACATCAGTACTGTAGTTATTTGTGTATGCATCACGGCTGTATATATTCAAGATATTATAGCCTGAGAATGTTTAATTCGAACTTAGGGTAGAATCGGATATTCGAAAGTCTATGGGGTCCAGTGTTATGTATGGCTAGCATACACTAGTACTGCAGGGTTGGTGGAAGTTTCATGGATGGGTGGGTCGTGAGAAGCCATGAGGTCGGTTGCGAGATAGTTTAGCATTCCTCTAGGAATGAGGGTTAGGCGCTAGCTATGTTATGTATATTGTTAGGGTGTTGTGGTGATACTTGAGACAAATATAGGTAGGTGTGGAAGGTAGTATGGGCCCGTACTACTAAAAGCACAGGACCCATACGCGTAGCAAGGAAGTCACAACCCCTAGGGATTAGTTGGGAGTTGGTCCCCTATTGTTATATGATTATTTGATATCTATTGGTGTGTTTTCAGTATGGTGATGACGAGATGTTTTGTGACTGCATCCGGGTCGGGATCAGGATCAGGGGACGGTGGCCAGGAGGTGCCGATAGCACCTGAGCTTGTGGTACAGATGGGGAAGAATGAGCTAGACGTCAGGATTCGAGAGGTCCTGCATGATGAGGTTGCCGCTTTGTTCCGGGTGCAGATACCGGAGATGTTTGGGTCTATTAAGACCGTTATGGTTGAGTACTCTGACAAGTGTTACGCAGCCCTTGCGGAGACGGCTGTCGCCGTAGCTGCATCAGTTGTAACAGCAGCAGCAGGAGGTGGAGTTGGACGGGGTTTCCAGTACCGGGACTTCGATAACACGAAGCCCCCGGCATTTGATGGTACTCAACATGTGATTAAAGCTACGAGGTGGTTATCTGACGTGGAAGGTTGTTTCTTCACGTATTCATGTCTTGCTGACCAAAAGGTTAGATGTGCCCTAAACCTACTGAGGCTAGGGGACAAGGATTGGTGGAGACTGACGACTGGATTGTACACTAATGATCAGAGAGGTGCTGTTACTTGGGAGCAGTTCAGGGAGATGTTCCGCGCCTGATATGTTCCACGGGTGGAGCGGGAGCGGTTTGCTTAGGAGTTTTTGAGTTTGAGGCAGGACGGAGAGTCGGTGATGGAGATCACCCATATGTTCATAGAGAGGGCAATCTTCTGCCTAGAGTTTGCTTCCGAGAAGGCTCATATGACTCGTTATCTGAGCATGCTCAAGACTGACATCCGTCAGTTTATGTCTACCCAGCGATGTGATACTCTGTTGGAGTTGCAGGAGGCCGTTAGGCGGCGTGAATTGAAGATCGATCTGCAGTTGAGGGAGCAGCGTCCGGCCCCGTCACAGTCTCATGTAGTGCCGAAGTGGTCTAAAACCACTGATTCTAGGACTGGGGGTCAGCAGAGCCGCACATGTGGGAAGTGTGGTAGGAGTCATTCAGGAGTATGTCGAGCAGGTAGCGGATGCCACAGGTGTGGCAAGGAGGGGAATTATGCGAAGGATTGTCATCAGGGCACCCCGGTTTTAGGTATGAGGTTATGCTACCACTGTGATCAGGTTGGCCATGTGAAGGCCAACTGCCCATTGCTAGCCGCCAAGCCGGCACAGGTTCCAGCGCTGCTACTTTGAGGATCGCTAATGGGAGGCATGTTAAGGCCGAGCCTCCGAAGGCTCAAGGGCGTGCTTTCCAGCTTACGGAAGAGGAGGCCAGAGCAGCACCGGATGTGGTTGGTGGTATGTTTTTCTCCTTTACCTCGTTTATTATATCGCTGTTATGCTTATATGTGGTACCTACGCTTAGTTACGTTTTTAGTAAACTCCTTGCCTGCTTTGGTTTTATTTGACTCAGGGGCGAGTCGGTCTTTTGTTTCTCAGACGTTTAGTAGGGGGTTTGGTGTACCAGTTGACGAGCTAGAGTGTCCGTTGCGAGTTTCTATCGCTAACGAACATGGAGTTTCCGCTTCTTCGGTCTACCGAGGATGTCAGTTGGAGATCTTCGGAGTGGTCTTTCCGATAGATTTGATTCTAATTCCCATGGGGGAAGTATGCGTGATTGTGGGTATGGATTGGCTTAGTCGCTTCGGTGCCATGATAGATTGCGAGGGCCAATGAGTGGTATTTCGAACCCCAATTGTGGGAGAACTAACTTTATATGGAGAGGGCACCAGAGTGGGGTCAAGGTTGTGTTCAGTCGCCAGAGCTCGGCAATATATTTAGCATGGGTGTGCGGGGTACCTATCGTATGTGGTAGACACGCGGGTTGGAGACCAGACTTCAGTTTCAGAGGTTCCAGTGGTTAGGGAGTTTGTCGACGTGTTTCCAGAGGAGTTGCCAGGGACACCTCTAGAGAGGCAGGTCGAGTTCCGAATCGACCTGGTGCCAGGTTCGGCTCCTATTGCCAAGGCATCGTACCGTTTGGCGCTACCTGAGATGCAGGAGATGCCATCACAGCTACAGGAACTGTTGGGCAAGCAGTTCATTCGACCTAGCAGTTCTCCATGGGGAGCACCGATCATTTTCGTTAGGAAGAAGGATGGATCACACCGGATGTGCATTGACTATAGGGATTTGAACAAGTTGACGGTGAAGAACCGTTATCCACTCCAGACGATAGACGATCTCTTCGATCAGTTACAGGGTGCATCTTGGTTCTCCAAACATGAATTGAGATCGAGGTATCATCAGGTCCGGGTTAGAGAGGAGGACGTCGAGAAGACTGCGTTTCGGACTCATTATGGTCACTACGAGTTTGTGGTGATGTCGTTTGGGCTCACCAATGCGCCGGCAATATTCATAGACCTGATGAATCGGGTTTGCCGACCGTTGCTTGACGAGTCATATGAAGATGGGCATGAACCCGACGAGTTGGATGAAGATGGGCATGAACCCGGCGAGTTGGATGAACAAATCGGCGAGTCATATGAAGATGGGCATGAACCCGACGAGTTGGATGAACAAATCGGCGAGTCCGATGAAGATTTTCGTAGACTCGACGAGTTGTATGAACAACTCGGCGAGTCGGTTAAGGTTTCCCCAATTGATGGATGCATGTGAATTTGTCGAGTTGCAAGAAGGAAAACTCGACGAGTGGCCTTAGAGCTTCTATCACAAACCTTAGGAAATCGACGAGTCACTCTGGTGACTCGGCGAGTGGACAAGTATCTCAAGGAACTCAGCGAGTAGCTGAGGATACTCGACAAGTTAGGGTCAACATGGACTGTTGACCTAGACTGTTGACATTGACCTTGACCAGGGGTTAACTAGTTGACTTATGGGGTACCTTGAAAGGTTGAGAACTTACGAGTATGGTTATATTATGATAATAGGTGGTGGAGTTTGTCGCACTGATTCGAGAGTTGGAGTTTATCTACCGAGTCGACGTTTGCAAGGTGAGTTATCCTCACTATACTAAGGGGTCTAAGGCACCAAGGCCGGCCCATTGGATATGTTATCCTAGCAGTGTTAGATGTTGAGTATGAGTTAGCGTTGCATGCTAGTGGTTATGCCAGTTAGGTAGGCCTATAGGACTACTTGTGCTGTTATATGTTATCCGCATGCTTAGTAGTTATGTCATTATATGTTGATATGTTATGTGGGATGGGTTGAGGTGAGGCTGCTTCATGCTGTAATCCAACAAACCCAGGAGAATTCTAGTTACGGGCTAAGGGAGACTTGTATTGTGCGCTCGATGGCAAGCCAGATGTGAGCTGTGGGCCGGAAGCAATCCAGACTCACACTGTGCGCCCAGGGGGTAATCCAGTCTGAAAAGCTGTGGACCCATTACATGCTGCTCAGTTTGTTATGATATTTCTGACATGGTTACGTGGATTGTATGTGTATTGGTATTTTAGTGGAACTCACTAAGCTTTCGGGCTTACAGTTTCAGTTTATTATTTCAGGTACATACGGGGATCGTGGCAAGGCAAAGACGTGAACATACCGCTCCTCGTTTTGATGATTTTGTTATGGGATACTCAAATATAAAATATTTTGGAAACATGTTTTGTAATAACTATTGAATTTGGAATGCATTTTAAAAGTTTAAAAGTGGCTTGATTTTTATGGGTGTTACAGAAAAGATGATTGTTATTTGAAACAACAACAACAACAACAACAACAACAACAATAATAATAATAATAATAATAATAATAATAAATGAAATAAAAATACTTAAATAAATTATTTCGAAATCATTTAAAATTACCTATAATTATTATTAAATTAAAAACTATATTTAGTTTAATTCAAACACAACTTATTATATCAATCTTAACGTATACAAAAAATAGTTATAAATTTTTTTACAACTTAGTGTAAAAATCATTATTTTAATGACAAATTCCAATAGTATTGTTATTTTCTCATATAATTGTAAATATTTATATTATATTATTGCATACAACTCAAGTGTCTAAAACTCCTATTACAACTCAATAGTTTTCTATTTTAAATATAGCTCTAATTCCAAGTTTTATATAATTAGTCATGCATTTTTATTTTTCACTACATTCAAGAGTTTTTTAAAGTTACGATTATTAATGTTCAATACTTTTTATTTTCCACTTAGTTATACACACTATAGCTATATTTGTACCTTATAAATAAGTTTTGATCAAAATATGTTTGAAAATATTTGTAATTCAAATATGAAAAAAGTTGAAAAATGAGTTTTGTTGCATAAATGGTTAATTTAAAGCGATTTTTTTGTAACAATGTTTCTATATATCAAATGTATGTTGATTTCTAAATATTCATTTTAGATGATTTCTAAGTGCTTAATAAGTTTGTTTGATGTAAATGTTATACAAAGTATTGTAATATTTTTATGTTGTTAAAAGCTGTAGTATTTTTCCATATTATTTCTTATTTATTATATATATAAATCAACATATGTTTTATATATAATTGCACAGCTTAAAATGGTATGTTAAATCATCAGAATTTGTAGTATTTATTTTTTCATACTACTTTGTTATTTGATATATATAGAAATCAACATACGTTTGATATACAATTTACACGACATAAAACGGTCTATAAAATCATCAGTTAATAGTAGAAATAACCAATGATATAAAATTATTACAGTTAATAAAACTAACTGGTTAATTATGTTTTATTTTGCTACCGACATTGGTTTTTGCATGTATAAATACTAAATCACAATTTGTAAAATTTTATTATTTCAATTAAATAATTATATTCGCGTAGAACGCGCGAGAATTTCTCATAGTATAAACATATAACAAGCATCACAAAGTATTACAACATATGTATAGAAACCAACTTCATTTAGTGATATTTTATGAGTCATCACAAAAATGTCAATTTCATTTCTAAGGGACATAAACGAACCAAAACTTCAATTTGTTGCACTTTGTCATTCGAATTTCTTTGACAACTCCAAGTAGCAAACCTTCATAATTTTATAGAAGTTATTAAAACTTTATAAAATCATGAGGTGACACTTGATCCTCCAAAATGGTTTTCATCTTCATCTTTTTACATTTTTATAAAATTAAAATATTTATAAAACTAATTTATTACTTACAATAAAATTTTATCTATTTAATTATTACATACCATATAATTAAATAAATATTAAAACCATTTTAATAAATCAACACATACAACAACACAAGAAGTTCATGGCTAATTTATGCACATTATACATACAAATATACTCAAAATTATATAAAAAACACTTTATTATGTAAGACAACTTTTAGAATTAAAAAGATGCATGTAAACTTCTAGTGATAAAAAAATAACAACTATAAACATTTTAAAGTTATCATATATATATATATATATATATATATATATATATATATATATATATATATATATATATATATATATATATATATATATATAGATTTTTTTTACAAAAAGGAAACCATCCATATTTCCAAAAACAACTATTATACCAAATAATCTAACAATCTAACCAAACTTGTAAAAATGGCTCCGATACCAATTGTTGGGTTTTATTCAAAAAGTAATTTCTAAAAACACTAGAAATGGTAACAGAAGCTTTAAAATTGTGAATAAACTTAAAACCATGTTAACCCACCAAATATCATATTTCAAAACTTTAAAAGATTAAATCAACCATAAAAAGAAAAGATTACAACATTTGAAGACTTTGATTCTCTTGAGAGATTGGAAGTTGATGAAGTGAGGCAAGAAGCTCCAAAGTAGAAGCTCTCTAAAGGTATCCACTAAGCAACAGTAAACCACTAAAACATGCTAGTCTTTACTTGTATATAAGTTGTTCGTAATCCTTAATTTTTTTTACCAAATAAACGTTAAAAGGAGAAGCAACTTAATCACCCAAAACTACACTACACAATCCAATAGTTGGTGGGGGGGGGGGGGGGGGGGGGGGAGAGGGCATGAGTGCTCTCGGAAATACGGAAAATATAAGAAGAAAGAACCACCAAAACAACTAGCTAAGCTCAATTTATATACATACACATGTGTACTAAGGCAAAGCTAGTCATTTAGAGAAGGCATGGTCTCTTCTTACAAGCATGATGTAAGAACTAAAACCAGCACACAATCTAAGCATAGTAAAGCTAAAACCATATTACCTTCCATTACTCCAAATTGATAGTTACATGTACAATTAGATGATTACTTAAAGTGTCCAAATAAATGTGCATGAATTATATATTTATACCATGTGAATATAACTAGTTTTTTCTCTTTTGTTATTATTTCCCAGAAACAATAATTCCTAATATATTGGTAAAATATTATTTTCATAAAATAATAATTTTTCAATTAAATACAATTGTTGATTATATTTATTAAAAATCAAATTACTCTAACAAATAATCAATTAGTAGTAACTTATCATAAGGTGTGACCCTATATGATCATATGTTATTAGTAAATATCATTCTATAATGACTCTTAGGCATAAAGATTTTTCATGTATATCCAGGAGAACCATATCCTCATACACATCGATCTAACTTCATTGCTGGAGCCTGCTCTCGTGGCATAGTCCCTAGGGCGGTTTTGAAGGTTTTGTTCTCTGATGGAAACTAGGAATCAAGACGAGAACTCACTAACGACACATACTCCATATTTATGATCAGGATCCAATAGTAAGACACTATGACCTGATCCCATGTCACGTAAGTGGGTCTAATGAATATTTACACTTAGCATAAAGAACCCAATATTACCAAAATGGATAATAAACTATGGTTTTTGTCCATATTTAGGTAACCATGTTTTTTCCGTACATGATTGGCCAATAAACTTGTTTGACTTGTTCATAATTTGGAAATATCATTAGTACTTATCAATAATATTACCCTATTTTTAGTACGACAAACAAGTTTATTGGTCAAACGTATATGAAAAAAAAAACATGGTTACCTAAATGTTGAAAAAGACCAAATTTTGTTACCCTCTCGGATCATTAACCCTAGATTAAATGTGTACACTTACTTCTTATGGTAAGAAGCTAGGCTCAAAGGTTTTGAAAAATGAATTCTCAATAGCCTTCACCTTCTCTCGCCATTCCTTCAGCTTTGCAGGATTGTGGGTGCAAGAAACGACTCTAAGCCAATAGGGTTTATAGGGTATAAGGTTAGGATTATTTTACGAAATATAGTGTTACTTTTATGCCTGAAATCAGGTGAACAACACGACCTAAATCGACTATATCCCTTTGGTTTGGTTGTTGTTGTTGTATATTATACAAAACCTGTTTTCCTTCACATTTTGGTCCCTTTAATATTTTCAATTTGGTGCCTAGATTTCCAGTTTTGCCACCTTCTACCCCAAACCAGATGTTATTTAATTTAATGGTACTTTCTGGGTTTATGATTTTAGTCCCTCCATTTGTATTTCTTTTTATTTAACTTACTTTTAATAAATCTTACACTTTATTAAATGATAAAAATATTTTAAATCTCCTTTTTTATTTTTTAATAACTTAAATAATTTAAACATCACTTGAAATCTTTTATTTTATTTAATTATCATATTTTTTTTTGAATTTTTATTTATCCGAATTATTTATTTGTGACATTTTATCGAAAATCTAGCCCGAATCGTAGGTATTACATTTGTGGTCTTGGATAGGGTTGGGTTAAACCTTTTAGGTCAAATAAATTGGAGATATGGTTTGCTCAAACTAATCCAATCAAATGGTTAGAGATAACTATCAGTTCGATTGGATAAGCCTGCTTCGGTAAAAACTAAGCTTGGAGAGTAAGGGTTGTAGCTAGTTATAGATTTGTATTTGCCATGTGGTAGATAGTGATTAGCTAGTCCTCATTACATCCTTGGTTTCATGGGTCTCTTAAATGTATAAATAAGAGATTTCATGTAATACATGGATTTTTAACACAAGGTACACCTAAAAACTTCGTTTTCAAATCATAAATTAAACCAATGTGCACTTGTATTAACCAATCGATATAAGAAGTTATCTAAAGGATCTTACAATTTTAACCATTTAAGGATCCAATTCGGGCACTGCTAGACTTCATACATCTCTACCGGGTCATCCTGAACTTGAAAGACACGAAACAAAGAACAAAAAATAAGCTACAAGAGCTTGGTGAGTAACCTATATCACAAGATATAAGATAGTTTCACAACTATATATATATATATATATATATATATATATATATATATATATATATATATCATAATTTTAACTCATTAAACTTCTAATGTACCTTCCATCAACCTAATATATACTCGAATTGAGCGTTAGTATATAATTCCTCTGATAATCAGTTTACAGCTATTTAAACTGTCATTATTACCAATAACTCTCCATAGTAGACTTATAGCTACTCATGCTAATAACGTATGATACCTTTTTTCCTCTTGTGGTATTACAACTACATAAGCAACCAGTACAACATAATCATGTACGACTATAATAATTATCTAACACCAAATAAAATGTATAACACTACAGCCACCAAAGCTACTATTAAACAATGAGATCTCGACCCGTGGTATTACGCCACCAAGGCTACCATAATTTTCAATTTAAACATGTGGTATTATGGTTACCATGGCTAACATTATAACTTGATAACAACATATAAGTATATCATTATGGCCACCAAGGGTACCATTGACTTGTAGTTCTGCTAATATGATATTAGGGTTATCCAGGCTACCATCATAGTATAATAACTTTAACTATAGTTATACTCTTCTAAGACTTCTCAACTAAACTCAGTCCTAATTCGTACTTTCTAACAATATATTTCTCAAAAGATGGTATAATAGTCACTAAGACTATCACCATTCTTAATAACGATCTATAAGTACAACGTTATAACACCAAGGCCACCATTGACTTGTATTTCTCAAAAGATGGTATTACAGTCACCAAGACTACCACCTGTATCGGGCATATAGGATCACGACACCATGTTGTTCTTTTTATTCTTCCATTGGAGGCATATAACCTCATCATAATGTCTTATGGATAACACAAGAAGACAAATTTAGTTTAACATACATCTGTACACTAACGCTACACTACCATCCTACTATATGATGGTTATCAATTAAAACTGTCTGTGTACATTCCATAACTATCAATCACTGTATCAGTTCTCTGTTACTCATAACCATAAATAGCTATTGTATCATTCGGACTCTCAATTATATTTATTTAATTATTTATTTTTGAGATCTATTGAGGGTCACCAGCTGCTTTACTCCCCTGTGTGAAACCCTAATTGTTGGTAGTGAGCTAAGAGAGTTATAGAGCTAATCCATGAGTGTTTTTGGTGAATCTTTTTAAGAGAAGGGAAGGATTTCAAGCAAGGAACAAGAAGGGGTTGTTAGATCCATTGCTATTTCGTCCAGAGCTTCTGTGAAAGGTAAAAAGTCCACACCTTTCTAATTGTGTCGGTTAGATCTCATGTTTATGGGGTTTAGAGCTTTTTCAATCTAATATTGGGACTTTGAGTATATTCAGCTCATCTAGAGTTTTGGACTTCAGATCTGGACCTTGTGAGGTCCCTAAAGACCAAAGGTCCCTGCTTTATTCAGACATCATAGAGCTTTTGAGTGAAAACCCTTTAATGGATCATGTTTTTGTGAGTAATAAGTTCAAACATTTACGAAAACAACAACCCCAGAAGCTCAATGAAGCCTGCACGATGGAAATGGCTAATGGGAAAATCGAATCAACTAGGGATATCTATGTAGGGTGTGCATTAACTCTAAACAATCACACCTCCCAAATAAACTTAATACCTATAAATATTAGGAGTTTTGATGTGATCATCGACATGGATTGGTTGAGCCCCCATCATGCCGATATTATGTGTCACGAGAAGGTCGTTCGCCTTCATCTTCCTAACCATGAAACCCTAATAATCTACGGAGATAAACCAGCGCAAACCTTTGCCTTATCTCGAGTATCAAGGCGCAAAAGTTTTTACAAAAAAAGAACTACACATTCCTTGCTCACGTGATGGATAAAACCAAAGAGGAAACAAGCATTCAAAACATCGCAGTGGCATGTGACTTCCCGGATGTGTTTCCAGGGGAACTTCCCGGAATAGCCCTAGAACGACAAATTGAATTCCAAATTGACCTAGTGCATGGAGCCACTCTAATTGCCCAATCACCCTATAGGTTGGCTCCTGCTGAAATGCAGGAATTGTCAAGCCAACTAAGTGAACTCTTGAATAAAGGATTCATCAGACCAAGCTTCTCTCCATGGGGAGCTCCGGTTCTTTTCGTTAAAATTAAGACAGATCCTTTAGGATGTGCATTAACTATAGGGAACTAAATAAGCTCACCATCAAAAACCGATACCCACTTCTACGAATAGATGATCTATTTGATCAACTTCAAGGGGCTAATTACTTTTCAAAGATAGATCTAAGATTCGGTTATCATCAACTCAAAGTCCGATATGAGGACATTCCCAATACTGCTTTCCAAACTCGTTACGGTCATTATAAATTCGTCGTGATGCCCTTCGGTCTGACAAATGCCCCTACTGCATTTATGGACCTCATGAATTGCGTCTGCCGCCCATTTCTTGATGAATTTGTAATCGTTTTCATCGATGATATTCTCGTATACTCCCAAAGTGAAGAAGATCATAGCCAACACCTCCGACAGATCTTAGAGACCCTTCGAGCTGAAAAGTTATATATGAAACTCTCCAAGTGTGAGTTTTGGCTATGCAATGTGAATTTCTTGGGACATGTAGTTAGCCAGGAAGGAATCCATGTAGATCCCTCCAAAGTCAAGACCATTGATGGTTGGGCGATTCCGACAATGCCAATGGAAATTCTTCAATTCTTGGGGCTAGCAGGCTATTACCGAAGATTCATTCAGAATTTTTCTAAGATAGCCAAACCCCTCACCACATTGACACAGAAAGGTGTACCGTTCAAATGAACGAAGAAGCAAGAGATCGATTTCCAAACCTTGAAGCAAGCCCTCTGTAGTGCTCCAGTGCTATTCTTATCGGAGGGAACCGAAGACTTCATAGTTTATTGTGATGCTTCGAATCAGGGTTTAGGTTGTGTTCTTATGCAACGTGGGAAGGTAATTGCTTATGCATCTAGACAATTGAAAACACATGAAGTAAATTATACCATGCATGACCTGGAACTGGGAGCGGTGGTCTTTGCCTTGAAAATTTGGAGGCACTACCTATATGGTACCAAGTGCACCATCTTTACAGACCACAAGGGCCTGCAACACATTCTAAATCAAAAGGAACCAAACATGAGGCAACGAAGATGGGTCGAACTGTTAAATGATTATTAGTGTGAGATTAAATACCATCTAGTCAAGGCTAACATGGTAGCCGATGCCCTGAGCCGAAAGGAGTATTCAAGTCGTCGTGTGAAGACCCTGTCAATCACCATCTAGTCTCATATATCAAGGAAGCCCAATTGGACGCATTGAAGCCAGAGAATGTCGCTTGTGATTCGCTACGAGGAATGGAGAAGGAGCTCGAAGTCAAGGACGACGGAACCTACTACTTCAGGAATAGAATTTGGGTTCCCAAAAATTGGGGGATTTAGAGATATAGTCATGCACGAAGCCCACAAGACACGATATTCTATGCATCCAGGGTCAGACAAAATGTACTTGGATATCAAGCAGCAATATTGGTGGCCTAATATGAATGCTGAGATAGCCACTTTCGTGGGCAAGTGCCTTACGTGCACCAAGGTGAAAGTAGAATACCAAAAGCCCTCGGGACTACTACAACAACTAGTGATACCCGAGTGGAAATGGGAGAGGATTACCATGGACTTCATGACAGAATTACCCAAGACAGCTGGCGGATTGGATGCCATATGGGTAATTGTAGATAGACTAACAAAATCCGTTCATTTCTTGCCAATAAAAGAATCCTACAAGATGGAAAAGCTGACCCGAATTTACATCAAGGAGGTTGTGAGACTCCATGGAGTGCCAGTATCTATTATCTCGGATCGAGATAGCAGATTCACTTCAAGATTCTGACAATCTCTTCAGAAGGCAATGTGAACGAAGCTAGATATGAACACCGCCTACCACCCACAGACGGATGGTCATAGTGAGCATACCATTCAGAAACTCGATGATATGCTCCGAGCTAGCGTGATTGACTTTGTAAAATCATGGGATGCCCCACTTGCCTTTGATCGAATTATCTTATAACAACAATTATCATACGAGCATCAAGGTTGCTCTCTTCGAGGCTCTATATGGTCGTAAATGTAGATCGCCCCTATGTTGGGCCGAGGTGGGTGACACTCAACTAGAAAGAGGGAAATCACCAGCCAGTGATCTTACCAGACCCAAAGTCATTCGTGAAACAACCGAGAAGATAGTCCAAATCAAAGCTCGACTGTAGGCATCACGAGACCGACAAAGGAGCCATGCTGACAAGCGGCGAAAGCCACTAGAATTTCAAGTCAGGGATCGTGTGCTATTAAAGGTCTATCCATGGAAGGGAATGATTCTATTTGGGAAAAGAGGAAAATTGAACCCACGGTACATTGGACCATTCGAGATTGTTGCCCGGATTGGCCCAGTGGCTTACAAGCTGCAGCTACCTGCCGAGCTCAACAGCATGCACCCAGTGTTCCATGTCTCAAATCTGAAAAAGTGTCTATCAGATGAAACCCTTGTCGTCCCTTTGGAAGAGATTGATATAAACGAGAATCTCCTTCTCGTCGAAGAACCCGTCGAGATTATGGATGGGGAGGTAAAGCGTACAAAGCAAAGTCACATCTTGATCGTGAAGGTTCGATGGAGCGCAAAACGTGGACTAGAATTCACGTGGGAACGTGAAAACCAGATGAAGCAGAAGTACCCTCACTTATTCCTTCCTTCACAAACCTGGTTTCAAAAGAATTTCGGGACGAAATTCCCTCTAACGAGGGGATGATGTCACAACTAGCAGTTTAGCTAGGAAATTCTATTCTTGTGTAACCATCCAACTATTGTAAATCTTATACTCTAAGAAAATCTCACACAATGCTCATGAGACTCATCAATCACCTTCAACAAAGAGACTAAAAACCCTAAGAATCCTAGTTTAAGTCCATATTGGACTAGGAGTTCCTTATTGGGCCTAATGGACCAATAAGCACCCAACTCAACCTTATTGGACTTACAAACCCTAATTGGATCCTAATTCATAAATCTAAAATATTTTAGGCCATTTGGGTCTAGAATAATTCATTCTAACCCTGATGGGCCTTATTGGGCAAAACTAATCCAATTAACCATTAGTGAGCCATAAGCCCATTCTTTTATTCTAATTAGGCCATGAATGCTTCCAAGATCCCAATGGGTCGAAAAATTCTATGTTTAGGATCTAAATATCCTAACTAAAGTTAATGGCCCCAAACTACTCCACCCTTTCATCTTGGCCCAAAAATCTCAGCCCATGAATGTGATGGGTTTTGGTCAAAAGACATCCTATGTGCTAATACAAACCCTAATGCTTGGATCTAGGTTTCTCTATTGTACATGCTTTGAATCCAAGACTATAAACCCTAATTCTAGCATATGGAAATCAATATTAACATATAATTAGGTTTAAGATATTACCTTGATTGTTATGTAGCAATAACAATCCTAATTCCTCCTTGAATTGACTTTGGAAGGCTTAGAGTCACAAGTGTCACTCCTCTAATGGCTCACAAACACCATAAGCAAGAGGATGAAGAGGAGAGAGGTTAGAGGCTGCCCAAAACATGTGAAAACCCTAGAAGGTTGCTTGTCCACGTTTTTGAGCCTTAAGGGTTCTATATATAGTGAGGCTATTAGGGTTATCTAACAAGGAAACCCTAATTTGGTTGCTTAAGCCCTAAGCAACCCATAGACTCCTTTAATCAAGCCCATGGACGATTTCCTTATGGGTTTCCCCATAGAATTCGTCCACCTCTTGATTCAAGGCAATCCATGGCCCAAATTGCAATTATCCTATAATTACAATTCCAATCCCTTAAGTTTAATTAATCTCTTTTAGTCACAAAACTAATTACCAATTAATTATTGACTAATATTAATTAAACAATATGATTTCTCCTTTAATATATTATTCCCATAATATATTAATAAATCATATTTAATCCTTTCTCTCCATAATTCATCCTATCAAGTTACTTTGGTGAAGGCAACCTAAAAGGACCATGCACCATCGGGTCAAGTACACATCAAAATAGTTATGGACTTAGACACTAATCCAACAGAATGAACAAAAAAACAAAAAAAAAACGAAAAAGAAGAGAATTAAGGGAGTTGACTTTGGAGTGCCACCTCCATAAAATCCAACATGCATCAAGGCTTTAAACCACCATGCAACCAAGCTAGTCACCTCACCCCTCTCTTTCCCCTCTCCTCTTCTATTCTCGGCCGAGAGCCACAAACACACACACACACACACACATTACACCAAGTTCTCTCTAATTCTCTTAAGAATCATTCATCTCTTCCTCCAAAATTCTCAAGATTTTTCTTGTGTCTCTAGAGGATTTTCATAAGATAATCATCACTTCTTGGTAAGTCTTTACATATCCAAGTTTTATAACTCCATTCTCTTGTTATATCACTCTTTTAAGCAAAATTTTTGGTGATCATACTCCTAGAAATCTTCCTAAACTCGAGATCTACTCAAAGGTGTGCTAGGACCAAAAATCTCTTCCACTTTTTCTTCAAAAGTCGAAACATCAAGCAAAGGTGAGTTCATACCCCCTTGTTTTCGGTTTTCATATGATTTTTGGGGGAGAATACAAGAAAAACGTGTAGATCCATGTGTTATATGCATGTCTTGTGTGATTTCTTAATCTATTTGGTAAAAATATGTTAGATCTTTGTAGATCTCAAAATTTTATGTAATGTTGAACAAAGATCTATGAACTATGACATTATATACATCACATTATCAAGCCAAAAGTGATTACATGTTTAAGATACAAAAGATTTCAACAACAACTTTGTTGAAGGACTAAAATTGTCAAGAAAACAAAATATAAGGGTAAAAAGTGTCATTTTAGCTTTCATAAGGGCCAAACAGGTCCTACATGAATATAAAGGTATTTCTATGTTAATCATACTTTAAAAAGGGTCAAAAATGAAAACTTAAGCTTAATGGGCCAACATTTGGGCCTCACTGTTTTTGGGGCCCAAATTGCGAAAAATTGAAGTTTTTGGGGTTAGAAATGATAATTAGCCAAAGTTCGGATCATAAATGTAAATAAACCAAATTTAAGGGTAAAAATAACATTTATTTTCACATTGGACCAAAAATGTAAATTTTTCCAAAATTGGGCCGAAAGTGTAAATTTTTACAAACAAGGGGTTTAAAATGCACTTTTCTGTAAAACAGGGTTCTAAAAGTGAAAATAAAACTTTTTTTTGACTAAAACCGTAAATTTTTAGACATTTGAGACAAAATTGCAACTTTTTATAATTTATGGACTAAAGTGTCATTTTTACAAACTTTGGGCCTTAATTAAACATTGGAGGGTTATTGGCCAAAAATGTCGTTTTTACAAAGAGGATATTTTTATTATCAATCTAATAAACCTTGAGCTAAAACAAACAATAGAGTAAAACAAACGAACGAAACACGTCGATAACTATTTATTGGACCTAATATTCACGATCTTGGCCATTGGGCCGTAAGGGCCCAATTAAGTGTATATTGAGCCTAATGTTTTCCATGACATGTTTAGTGGGCCTTACGACCCACTTACATGTTAATTTGGGCCTAATTTATGGGTTACATGTTTGTTGGGCCTTTGTGGCCCATTTTCATGCCTATTGGGCCTAAATTACCCTTTTATTATGTTATTGGACCTTTGTGGCCCATTTACATGTTAATTGGGCTTGGAATGAAAATTCACATACTTTGTAAATCGTAAATATACCTCTACATAGTTTATGAATTTGTATACTTACCTTTGGAATGGAAAAATCTATAACCTACGCGTAAAACATTAAACCCGGGGAAAATCTTATCAAACGGGAAAGGTTAAGAATCTAGTGAGACTTGTCGGTTGGCACCTCTGAGTGTACAATCATAGCCTGTAGTTATAATCAGAGTTTCCTAGATGGAAAGTGAGAGTTTGTGTATAGATCTATATGGGGTGACCCCCACACCTTAGCTGCTCGCTACAGCTAGACTAGGCCAGTCTAGGGCGACAACATCCTTAGCAAGACCGGCGTATGGAAAAATTCCAAGACGAGCAACTTAGTCATTATCATGCATGGTTATAACGGCTCATGTAGGGATTCAATACCACATAAACACATAGCAGATTTATTCTTTAATTGTGTCAACACGAAAACACTTAATCAACGAGACAAGAACCTAGACATCAACACAGAAAATATCGGATTTTCTGGGAAAAATATTCATATACGTTTATCACTTATTCACGATACAATGAATTTAAACTACACTCATATACGTTATAACTATGAATTTCACACACGCAATCATACTTGATTTTCACATCATTTTCAGACAATTTACAGAAAATATCGGATTTTCTGGGTTTCTAAGAAAGATACAAAGATTTTTATTCAACCATACTTATGAACTCACCAACATTATATGTGTTGACCGTTTTCAAAATAACTTGTATTCTCAGGTGATCATTAAGCTGGAAGAAGTGCAAGCGTGTTTGGTTTTGTTTATGTAATATCACTTGTCGTATTTTTAACAATTTGAACTTATATAATTTAACGATGTACTTGATGTAAACAATGCTGGTTGTATTATGTAATGTTGGTGATAAATGTGTTATGTTTCATGTATATTCATTGTGATGATTATTCAATTTTTAGTCACATGAGCCCCCAACGTTTCCGCTGTCTGGTTCGAGGGTGTGACAAATTAGTCCTCAAAACATATCATTTTCAAAAAGCTCACAAGCACATCGAATCGAGCTTTGTTAAATGGCTTTGTGAATAGATCTGCCACATTATTAGGAGTGGGACCCTGTTCCAGCCGAATGAGTGAACGCTCATAGCAATCTCTGATGAAATGAATTTTGATATCAATGTGCTTGGTTTTCGAATGCTGGACTTGATTTTTAGCAATTTGAATTGCAACGTCATTATCACAAAAATAGGGGTTTCTAGATAGTTCAAATCATAATCCAATAGCTAATGTTGGATCCAGATAACTTGATAACAACAAGCAGAGGCAGCAACATATTCCACTTCTGCTGTTGAGGTTGAGACGGTATACTGTTTCTTGCATTGCTACGAAACCAGACGATCACCAAGAAATTGAAACCCTCATGAAGTTGATTTCCTGTCAAGCTCACAGCCTCCATAATTACTGTCAGCAAAAGCATATAAATCAAATTCAGAATTTTTCGGATACCAAATGCCCAGTTTTGGGTTGCCTTTGAGATACCGAAAGATTCTTTTGACAACAATAAGATGTGAAAGTTTAGGATTGGCCTGATATCGAGCGCATTGACAAACTGCAAACATGATGTCTGGTCTGCTTGCAGTTAGATACATCAACGATCCGATCATCGATCTGTAGTTGGTCTGATCTACGGGTTCGCCATTAGTATCCAGATTTGGCAGGGGTCTTTTGGCCATCGGTGTCAGTGCAGGTTTAGCGTCTCGGAACCCGAACTTCTCTAGCATATCCTCCACATACTTTGCTTGATGGAGCAGGATTCTGGTTGACTTCTGTTGGACCTGAAGCCCCAAAAACATGGGCATTTCACCCAACGAAATCATCTCGAACTTCTTTTTCATCACTCCTTCGAACTCTTTGCATAGCTGCAGACTTCTAGACCCGAAGATAATGTCGTCAACATAGATCTGAACTACAATCTGATCATTACCCACATGCTTGATGAATAAGGTTTGATCGATAGTGCCACGAGAATCTCTATGCTCGAGCAAGTGCTTTGTGAGAGGCCATACCACACTCGAGGAGCTTGATGAAACCCATACAACGCCTTGTCCAACTTGTAGACATGATTGGGAAACTTCGAGTTAATAAACCCAGTGGGTTGATCAACGTAGATTTCTTCCTTCACCTTGCCATACATGAAGGCTGTCTTGATATCCATCTGGTAAACTGTGAAGTTCATGTAGGAAGCGTATGCAAGGAAGATACGGATAGCCTCCAAGCGAGCCACCGGAGCATAAACCTCGGTGTAGTCAAGACCCTGATTTGTCTAAACCCACGAACCACCAATCTCGCCTTATTGCGCACTATGACTCCGGAATCATCCTACTTATTGCGATATACCCAACGTGTGTCAAGAGACTTTTTTCCCTTAGGTAGTTCAACTAGCGTCCAAACCCCGAGTTTTTCAATTTGATTTAACTCTTCATGCATAGCATCTACCCAGCTGGGCTCATTCAAATCCATTTCAACATTCTTTGGCTCAATTTGAGAGACAAAACAAGAATAGAGACATGTATTAACATCTTTACTCTGACTTCTTGTTCTAACACCATTACCCAGCCGCCCAATGACATTTTCGATCGGATGATCGTGTTGAGTCCGGGAAGGTATCTCCTGGCTGATGTCATTGATTGAAACGGGAAGATTGTGAATGTTGATAACTCCATCATTTGCCGAATGATCCTCTTCAGACGAACCTGTCTCATTAGAAGGATTTGCCACAAACTCATTAGCAATTTGCTCAGGAAAGAGAAGTTCCATAAAAGTTTGAGTAGCAACGGTAGCATCTTTGGACATGAACTCTCTTTCAACAGGAGTAAGAGGTGTGACATCAGCATCTGGAGCATTTTGTTGAGTTGGATATTCTGGACAAGTAATCGGAACAAATGACTCCACTAAAGGAATTGAAGAGGACACCATCAGTGGTCTGTAAAATACTTCTTCGTCTTCATCTTCAAGTACAGTCTTCGTACCAGAAGAAAAACCAGATAAACTACCTAAACACACATTGAACGATTTGAACAAAGATGTGTAATCAAACAGCCAATCAGGACCCACTCTAGCATCCGTTTCATTATCCTCCAACCAGCAAACAACGAAGGATTCTATGATTTGCTTTGTTCTTTTGTTGTAGACCCTGTACGCAGTGCGAGCAGCATACCCCACAGAATAGCAGTCATCAGCTTTGGCATAGAACTACGGGTTGGACTCCAGGTGAAGAAGGCTACAAGGGCAGCCAAATATGCCGAAGTGACTGACAGATGGTTTGTGACCATATAGAATTTTGTACGGAGTCTTCATCTAAGCTTTGTTGATCAGAACACGATTTTAAACATAACATGCTGTGTTCATCGCCTCGGCCCAAAAGAAAACTGGCAGCTTTGAGTCACACAGCATCGTCCTTGCAGTGTCTTGCAATGTTCGTTTCCTCTGTTCAGCAACACCGTTTTGTTGAGGCGTGCAAACGGAACTATATTGACGCACGATTCCCTTTTCTGCGCAAAAGTGATCAAGAGCCACATTCTTGAATTTTGTTCCATTATCAGTTCGAAGCGCCTTCACCCGATGATTTGTTTGGTTCTCAATCATCACAATGAACTTCTTAATCAGATCAGATACCCCATCTTTGTTGGATAAGAAGAAGACCCACGTGAAACACGAGAAGTCACCGATCACAACTAGAAAGTATGAATTTTTGTTAATGCTTAGGACATTGACCGGACCAAATTAATCCATGTGCAATAATTGGAGCACCTGATTGATTGAATTGACCTGTTTTGACATGTGTGGTTTTCTATGATGCTTTCCCTGGGCACATGACACACATTTTTCAAATGTTATGAAGTCTCTGACAGGTAGGCCACACGCCATTTCACTTTTAGCAAGACGATTGAGATTCTTAGCGTTCGCATGACCAAGTCTTCGGTGCCACAACATAGCATTTTGTTCTGAGACTTTTGAAAAGAGGCAGGTGACTAGTTCAAGAATGTTGCTATTCATGTCGATGATGTATGCATTTCCATCCCGCTTTGATTTAACAAGAATCCACTCATCCAGGATGACAATGCCTGGCTTCAGAATTAGACACTCTTTATCAGTGAAATGCGTTAAATAACCATTGTCACAAATCTGAGAAACACTCAACAAGTTATGCTTTAACTTGGGAGCATAGTTGACGTTCGCGAAACTCAGCACTCCATTTGACATAGTTCCTTTCTGAGTGATTTTTCCACATTCGCCACCCGCAAAGGAAACAAATCCCCCATTAAAAGTTTGAATGTCGTTCAATTGGGAGATGTATCTTGTCATATGTCGGGAGCAGCCGCTGTCGACATACCAAGGTCTAACGTCATTCCTCCGTAACTATCCCTGCAAAATGAGCGGGATCATTTAGATTTGGGGACCCAGGTCATTAGTTTCCTAAGTTGACCCTTAATGATCACAGATTTATCTTTTGAACTTTTTCATTTTGAATCATCATTTAAAACACATTCAGAGGATGATGATGATTGGTCGGAAGTTAATTTGGGCACCTACTGGTATTTAGGTTTTTTAAAGATCACGGGTGATTTTGAAACATTTTTTTCCCGTTTGCTTTGGGCATTTGGATTTTCTACCAGAAGTGGTTGAAGATCCAGATCCGCTTTTTGATGAAACCGACCTTGACTTAGCCTTGTTCGATTTTGACAAACTATTTGTGACTTTATTATTGAAAACTTGTTTGTTCTTTTGAAAAACTGCCCTTTTCTTGTTTTGACTAGCCTCTTAATCATCATCTCGAGGGCGAGATCTCGAGGACTTTATAGTTAAAGACCTTCCTCTAGACTCGTTCTCTCCTCTTGGTGACAAAAAAATGCACACATGCCCTATTAGGACAATTCCTAGTGATGTGACCGGTAGTTCCACAATTAAAACAGATCTGCTTATTATTATTGGAACTGGTACTACCTTTCTCAAATTTATTTTCTTTAATGACACCCTTACTTTCCCACAAGAACATGTGCAAGAATCAGATTGTGTCATAGGTGAGGGTGAACCGGGTTGTGTGATTGGTGAAGTGGATGTGCTTGAAACAGAAACATCAGTATTGTCAAACATATCATCAAATATATCGAAAAAGTTTGAGTTGTCATTTTGTGATGCAGAAGCATCACAAGATACATCATTTATTTTAGCATCATAAACAAAAATGTTATCATTTGAAATAGAAACAACAGGTTCATAAACATTTTATTTTTAGAAACACATCCTTCAACTTCTTGATTTGATTAACTTAAACATTGATCTGCATGGGAAGTAGAAACATTAGTATTTTCAACATTAATACTACCTCCTGACACAAATCCATATTTAAGAAATGGATCTCTGTCCATCTCTTCTTCAGTTAATGGCGTAAACTGATAATTGTGATTAAAAGGAGGAGACACTTTATCATATCCTAAACCCCTTTGTTGGTTTTCTTTGAATTGCAAATTATGTTCTATCATGGACGCAACTACTTCACTTGACACATCAAAATTTCTAAAAGTAAAATCTGCATTTTCAAATTTTTTTTCAATGTGTCAAGCTCAGTAGTTAACTCAGCAAGTTGTTCGGTCACATATCTATAATTTTCACATTTATTGCTATACTATTCCTGAAGCTTCCTAAAGTCTTTGGTTTTTGCTTCTAATTCAGCCTTTAGGGTTTTCTGTCCTTTCCTAAGTTGATACCCTTCATATTTAAGGTCCTCGTTCTCTCTACGCGACAATTCTATATGCTCAAGTAAAATTTTGACATTATCAATGCATGTTTGAGAACAGGAAGACTGACTTACCTCTTTCTTCTCATGTTCTGGAGAAGAAGATACCTATGACATCCCCAATTTCATGGCCAGAAAAGACCAATTTGTTTATCCTTTTTTTTATATAAATCAGAGTATTCGTTTAAAGAAAGCGGTTGCGGAATTTGTTCCCAAAACAAAATATGATAAGAATTTATCAAAGCATTTCTTTAAAGAAATATATTTTCATGAAATAACAAAATCTCAGGATGTCATGTTCCGATACAGACCAAAAGCATAAACAATATAAAATAGACCTTACAACAATTATTTATAACTATTGATCTATATTCCAAAATCTCTCGTCAAGTCCATCAACTTATACTCTTGTGTCGTTACCTGTAATGCAAAGAAAACTGAGTGGGTCAGGCTTGGAAGCCTGGTGAGCATATAGAGTTTTCAACCCACAATATTATATCTTATATATATATATATATATATATATATATATATATATATATATATTCAATCATCACATGATCATTCCAATTACCCATCCCCATTATCTTCCTTACTCTTAACGGTCTACTCTAAGATTCATCTATTCGTTCACTCCGTAATAGGCACTAAGACAATAGCTGCCAGGATTCTTTATTAGGCACTAAGACAATAGCTGCCAAGGTTCTTTCGTAAAGCACTAATTCCATAGCTGCTATGGTTCATTCATCGGGTACTAAATCCATAGCTACCAGTGTAGGTACTAAGTCCATAACTACCAACGTTTATCTAACAATACTAAATCCATAGCTACCAGTGTAGGTACTAAGTCCATAGCTATCATCGTCTATCTAACAGTACTAAATCCATAGCTACCAAGGTTCATCTATATACAGTACTAAATCCATAGCTACCGAGGCTTATCTTTACAATACTAAATCATAGCTACCGAGGTTTATCTTTCGTCTCATCCTTCATCACACACCAACTATTCCGTCTACCGATGTTCTACCCAACATATTTGTAGAGATAAATACATATACAGTTTAAATCATTTAAAACCTATATAAAACTTTAATTCCATGCCCATCTCAAATAGACAAATAAAATATAAACACATAGCACGTATTTCATAGAAAATACTTCGTATTTATGTGTTAGAAGAAAGTAACTACACACTCACCCAAACATATACTTAATACATTCAAACAATACTTGTATTATACTCGTGTTTATGAAAGGGACTATACACCCACACATATAAACAACTTTATATTATACACACAGAACGTATTTTATAAATTACTTCATATCTATGTGTAAGATGAACGTGACCACACACTCACTTGATCAGAAGATGATCGGACAACACTACGTCTTGCAGAAGTAGTATTCTTCGGTAGATCTGGAAGATCTTCACACACCGGGCTTCTCACAAGTAGAGCTTCGGCTCAGAAACTCTTTTCTTCTTGTGATCTTCGGTGCTTCGGGCTCGCTTCGAGTCTCGGGATGATACCGGGGCTTCGGGGGGGTTAAAATAGGGCTTACAGAGAGTATCGGGAGTGGGAGAGTAAGACATGAGCAACCAAACTCGGCTGCCCTTTGAATTCTATTTATAGGGTGAATTTTCTGGGTTCACCTCGTGAGTTTCTAATATTCACCTCGTGAGCTTGATATGTCATTGCGTTCGTCATGGCCACTTGCCCTGGAAGACGTCCATCATCTGTTCACCTCGTGAGTTCTGACAGTTTTGGGGTTTCGCGCCCCGAACTTCAGAAATTCATAACTTTCGCATAAAAACTCCGTTTTCGACGTTCTTTATATCCACGCGTAGGTAAAAACAAGATCTACAACTTTCATTTAGACTTTGTCGGCTAATTTTGACTATAATATTAATATATTATTTTTTTAGTAGGTCGGGACGGGAAAACTCTGTTATAAATTCATAACTTCTTCATCTGACTTCCGTTTTCGTCTGTCTTTTTACTGTTGGACTACTATCGACGAGATCTTCAATTCTCGTTTTGATTGTTTTGGCTAAATATCGCTCGATCTCATATTCGAACTTCGAGCTGTACACTACTAAGCCGAAACTTCGAAAAATCATAACTTCCTCATATGAAATCAGATTTGGGCATTCTTTTCATGCACACTTTCGGTTGAACGTATTCTAAGACTTTCATTTAGATCTCTAAGGCCAAATATCACTCTAACGTAAATTCATTATTTACGTCGCGCTGTGTTGTGTCGGTTCTGTCGCGAAACTTCGACAAGTCATAACTTCTTCGTTATAACTCGGATTTCGGCGTTCTTTATATGCACGGAAACCTTGTGACATATACTAAAACTTAGTTAAGATTAATCCTTCTAACTAATCTTCCATCAAAAAGTAATTTTTGATGCTTATCGTCTCTAATTGACTAGCCCTGATCTACGGGCGTTACAATACCATAAAAGCAAACTGCAACTCCATCATCTCTTCTTCAGGATCAACCTTAGCTTTCTCTTATGGTGCATCATCAATTTAAGAAAAGTGAGCACTCTCAGGTACTGAAATATTCAGTGCCTGAATCTGGTCCTCCCAGTCAAATAACTAAGCAACCACTGCCAGATTAGCAGTCTTACTGTTGATAGCAGCACTTCCACGACTATTTCCCACTGGAACCATTGTTCTATCATTGCTTATCCTTCTATCTGGCTTCGGACACTCACGAGCAAAATGACCCGGCTCGTGACAGTTGTAGCAACACAACTTTCCCTTGTTAAACCCTACCTTCTTGTCAGCGTTCATCCCCCAGTTGTTCTTTCCCGTCTTTTTTGCAAATTGCTTTGCCTTGAACACTGCCATTGCTATCTACCAAGTAATATCCATTTCTTCCACATCTTCTGGATGAATTTGATCCAGATCAGCAAATGATAGTTGAGGTGGAAGCTCTCCAGCTACAAAAGCATTGTAGCAATTGACATGTCTAGTGGCGAGAGCTAAATTTTCATCGCTTTCTTTGGGATTGGGAGCAGGAACCATAACTGGTGCTTTGGAGGAGGAAACAGCTTATGGAACAACAAAAGACTGACTTTGTGGATGAGACATAGATGATGAAGCAACAAAGGGTGCAGCTGATGGAGCAACAAATGTTTGATTCTGAGGTTGTTAAACAACAAAAGCTTGACTTGGAGACGAGGTAAAAGATGAAAAGGCATTATTTGAAGAAATACCAAGATTTGCAGTCGAGTAGGAATTCACATGATTGATCTCTCTTTGTTTATCATTAAGATCACAGGCTTTGATGATTGCCATAGTTTCATCAAGACTGAGATGATTGAGATCTTTCGTCTTCTTGATGACAGCCACGTTCATATCCCTTGCCTTCGGAAGTGAATTCAGCAGCTTATTGTTTATCTCATTCTTAGTCACATAAATCCCAGCTGAACTCATTTCAGTAGTAAGTGTGGTAAATCGTTGCAACTGAGCTTCTAGGGTTTCTCCAAGGATATAATTGAACATATTGAACTTTTATCTTGACATATCTTGACGGCTCTATTTCATGTCTTCATTTCCCTCGTAGACCTCAATTAAAGCTTCCTACAGTGCTTTGGCTGAGTCATATTCTCTGAAACCTTGAGCTATATCGGGAGATAAAGCCATAGTCAAGGTAGCTAGAGCCCTTTCCTGTTCTTCAACCTTTTCAAAATCCTCATCAATGTAATTAGCATACGCTTTGTCAATTATTTTTCCATTCGCAAGAGTAGTAGTGATTCTGATTGGTCCTCTAAGAATGCTTCGACAAACCGTAAAGTCTTTCATCTTGATGTATTTCTCGATCCGGTATTTCCATTCCGGGAACCCTTTTGCAGATAACAAGCGTGGAATGCGAGTGGTTGTTCCCATGATTGAATCCAATTCATGATGAATTGCAGGGCTTTGAGAATCCAATTTTGTTTTTGTTGTTTTTGTATTTAATTTGAAATGACTTGAAAAATAAACTAAAACACCAAAAGATTAGTTTACGGCCGCAAACACAGTTCTCGGTTGGAGTTTTCGGTTGAGATTTCGGTCTTTGTGGATTGCCTGTTTACGGTTTCTGAAGATTTCTTGTTTACAGACACTGAAGATTATCAGTTTACGGCCGTGAATAGGAGTTTACGGTCGTAAATAGAGTTTTCGGTTATTGAAGATTGCTAGTTTACGGCCGTGAATATGAGGTTACGGCTGTGAACTCTTGACTGTAAATGCCCAGAGTTTGATGAAAACACAAATTTTAGCAGATCTGATCCCCTTTTGCTACGAAGACACCAAATCAGGCCTTAAACGGAGATGAAACAAAGCTCCTTTTGACCGTGAACATGATTGTAAGATGATTTGACACCGGATTTGCTCTGATACCAATTGTAAGGCCCTAGAAACAGGGATCTTAACCAGTGATCAAGCAACTAACAATCAAACAAGATAAGAATGGAGTAGAAGAAGATTAAACCAAGCTTTGCACACGTTTATATCAAAGAAATGTCGGGTACAGCTCGGACACACACAAATGTAGGGATGAGAGTGGGTCCAAACCCAGACCGTAGACCCGGACCCAGAAAACCCGGGAACCAGTTAACGAGATTTTTTAGGACTGGAAACCGGACCGGTATATAGGAACTGGTTTCGGTTCGGTTCTGGGTAATGTACCGGGTAAAGTGGGTCTAGAACCGGAAAACCCGGAAATATCAAAGTGGGTCAAATGGAACCGGGTAAAGTGGGTCTAAAAACGAAAAACCCGAGGAACCGGGTAAAGTGGGTCGAATGCTTGTTTTAAATTTTCACAAAATACAAAAATAAAGCAGAGAAAAAAAATTCACAGCTTTGATATCCCAACTTTTGGAGACTATAAATCAATGAATGTGAAACCAAAAATGAAAAACTTATAATCTAAAATCTTGTACAAACTCTATACTACACTTTGGAAAAAACCGCATGCTATTCCGACTTCAAACGAATTAAATATGTATGTTTTAAATCTATCACGAAATACAAAGAAAGCTGAAAAACATAAAATTTTCAGCTTTGATATCCCGACTTTGAGAGACTATAAGTCAATGAATAAACATCCAAAAATAACAAAATTATAGTCTAAAAACATGAACAAACTATAAACTACACTCTGGAAAAAACCTCATGTCAATCCGACTTCAAACGAATGAGATACGCATGTTTTAAAAGTATCACAGAATATAAAAAAAAAAGCTGAAAAAAATAAAATTTCAAGTTTTGATATCCCAACTTTGAGAGACTATAAGTCAATGAATATAAACCCAAAAATGACAAAATTATAGTCTAAAATCATGTACAAACTATAAACTATACTATGGAAAAAAACCTTATGCCAATCCGACTTTAAACGAATGAGATATGCATGTTTTAAAACTACCACAAAATACAAAAAAAAGCTGAAAAAATAAAATTTCCAGTTTTGATATCCCAACTTTGAGAGACTATAAGTCAATGAATATAAACCCAAAAATAACAAAATTATAGTCTAAAATCATGTAAAAACTAAACTATACTATGGAAAAAACCTCATGTCAATCCAACTTCAAACGAATGAGATATGCATGTTTTAAAATTTCCATAGAAATTGGTTCCGGCCCCTAAAACCGGTTCTGGTTCCTAACACGGTTCCGGTTTCTAAACCCGGTTTACCCGGACCCGAAGGACCTGAAACCCGAATTACCCAGAACCATGATAGAGCCATTCTTAAAACCCGAGACCCGGACCGGTTTTACATATTTCGGTTCTAACGGTTCCGGTTCCGGTCCGGTTTTTCAGTCTAAATCTCATCCCTATACAAATGACCGTAAACTCTGTGGATCAACAACTACTCACAAATGAATCTAACAAGCCATTTATAAAAGGGAAATGTTGGCCGTAAACAGGTTTACGGCCGTAAACAAGGGAAAGGTTGGTCGTAAACAGGTTTACGGACGTAAACCTGTTTATAGGTGTAAAGAGACCTCTGGCCGTTAACTCTTCCAAACAACTCTATTACATGACAAAAGACCTAAAAAGACCTATACATTAGATAGCCTAGCCCAAACCATAAACTGGACCCTTCAGAAATATCTGAATGAGAAACTGACTTAAGGGACTCGACGAGTCAAAGTGCTGACTCTGCGAGTCGGCTAGGGTTTTCCCCGATGAGTCTGGACATGGTAACTCGGCGAGTTGACAAGACAACTCGATGATTTAAATTGGGTTTTCGCGATGTCCTGGGGGAATAAACGGGACTCAGCGAGTCACATAGATGTACTCAGCGATTCAACATGGACAGTAGACTTGAGTGTTGACTTCTGTTGACGTTAGGGTTTGGTCAAGGCTGAGAGAATGGGAACCATGGATGGGTAAAATGGTCTTTTACCCATTCCACGAGTTTGAGAGAGACAATATCATAGTTTATTTCGAGTCATGATTTACGTCTTAATTAGAGATTATTATCTATTTTGTTAGGCGGGGGCTAGTACAAGATTCGTGTACAAGGTTACTACTTGCTAGCTTACGAGGTGAGTCTTCTCACCATACTTTACCTAGAGTAGTAATATTTGTGTGTCTGGAGGGTCTTATGTACTTACTTGAGTTATGTGATATTAAGGATTTTGTTTGTGTGATATATATGTTATATTCTGTGTTTAATGAGATAGGACCGGAGGGTCAAAACTGAGTTGTGAGACCGGAGGGTTTCCACCGAGACAGGACCGGAGGGTCCACACCGAGACGCATGATACCAGAGGGTGCATGCCGACTTATAGCCATGAGATCCTTATTATTTGTGTATGTGGTATTTTGGGGAACTCACTAAGCTTCATGCTTACCATATTGTGTGATATGTGTTTCAGGTACTTCTCAGGACCGCGGGAAGGCGCCGGCGTGATTGTACACACCTGTTCGAGATTATGTTGAGGATTCTGGAATTTAACTTTTGCTTGTGGATTTATGTTGACATTTGAGACACTTATGGTTTTTATGAAATATAATATATGAGTTTATGTGTTTTAAAAATGAAAATTTTGGTTTGAAAATTTACGGTGTTACAAGTTGGTATCAGAGCCTTGGTTTGAGGGATTCAGATATATCTTCGGATGTATTTGGACTCAAACTGAGGATTTGAGAAAAACTTTGAAAAGAGATAATTTTTCTAAAATGAGAAAGAGTTTAAGAGAAAACGAGTTGGAGCAGTGTGTACAATCAGCCAGAGCCCGAACGGTGATTTCCCAAAATACCCATACTTTTTGTGTCATGAGATATTGATGAGATATTATTATGCATGCTAGAGGGTAGGCTAGGTATTTCATATTTTAGGACTAAATTTTCCTGATTTGTGATGCCTTAGCCTAGGAGTTGCTCCTATTTGTGATGTGCTTTTGAGTATGAGCTGAGTAAGAGTATTTAGCAGAAATAACCTAGAGAGGGTTTTTGAGTTGAGAGAAAATCTAGGAGAGACACCTAGATGAGCTTGATTGGGTTCTACTGAGAGAGTAGTATGATATTCGTGAGAGATAGAGTACTTGTGAATTGAGATCCTAGGAGGAGGACTTGGGGTGACTACAGGTTGGTGTGGAATGTAGTATTAGGACCGTACTACTGAAAGCACCGAATCTGTAGGCAGTCCAAGTAAGAATCATTAGGATGCTAAGGAGCGAGTAGGACCGAGTGATCGAATGTGAGTATACTCTAGTGAGTCTCTGATGATTTTGTGTTGTGTTTCAGAGACATCATGGTGGGTACACGCCACAACCTAGAGAGCGGCAGGGTTAGTGATGATGAGATTCGCAGGATGATTCATGATGAGGTGGCCGCAGCCATACGAGAGGCTATTCCGGAGAAGTTTGGGTCTATTAAGACCACCATGATCGAGACATTTGATGAGCGATATGCTATTGTTAATGAAGCAGATGATGCTACAACCACAGGGAGGTTACTCGTTTTTGTTTGGGGAGTTCAGCAACTCGAAGCCACCAGGGTTCGATGGGACATAGGATCTGATTGCGGCCATGAGATGGATTGCTGATATTGAGGGATTCTTTTATACTTGTTCATTCCTAGATCATCTGAGAGTCCGGTTCACCTTGAACCAGCTTTGCTTGGGAGTGAAGGATTGGTGGAAGTTTGTGACGACTAATTTTACCCCTGCAGATCATGTTGCAGTGAGTTAGGAGAGGTTCACCAAGTTGTTTTAAGATTAGTATGTTCCCCAGGTGGAGAGGGAACGTTTGGCCTAGGAGTTTCTGTCTCTCAAGCAAAAGACATATTCAGTGACTAGGATTACACGGATGTTCCATGAGAGGGCGTTGTTTTGCCCTGAGCACATGTCTACTGAGTAGGCACAGGTGAGTCGTGCATATTGAGGAGGGAAATACGGGAGTTTGTGGAGAACTCATCACACCGTACATTGGCTGAGCTTCAGAACAATGCATAGCACATGGAGATTGAGCTTGAGATATAGACGAGAAAGGAGGTGGAGTCCCGGGGGAGGAACAGGAGACCAGTGCAGTCGCAGCCAGCGACGAAGCGGTCTAAGCCAGCTAATACGAGGACTGGGGGCCAGAAGAGCCTCACTTGTGATAAGTGCAGCAAGCGTCACGAGGGATCTTGTCAAGCATGTATTTGCTACAAATGTGTCAAAGAGGGGCATATGGCGAGGGATTGCCCCAAGGGTTTGCAGTCTACTTTCACTGTAACTAGACTGGCCATCGAAAGGACAAGTGCCCCCAGCTTCTTTAGGGATCAGCACATGGATCTGCACCTATTGCTATACGAGCTACTGAGAGTCGGAAAGCGAAGGTCGAGAAACCGAGGGTTCGTGGGAGAGCCTTCCAGTTGACAGCGGAGGAGGTCTGCGCAACACCAAAATTTGTGGCCGGTACGTCTTCTTTATTTACATTCTTTTGAGATATGTTGTTCTTATATTATGTTGTGTGTAGGTACTTTTCGTGTGAATTATGTACCTACTTTGGTTTTATTTGACTCGGGTGCGAGTCAATCCTTCGTGTTCTTAACTTTTAGTCGTTACATCAGTATCTGATGCGAGACATTGAGTCGACCTCTGAGAGTTTCTATAGCCGACGAGCATACGATTTTTGCTACTGATGTGATCCGAGGGTGTGTACTAGAGATGTTTGGTGTTGAGTTTCCGATAGATCTGGTACTGATCGCGATGTGTGGTGTTTGTGTCATAGTGGGCATGGACTGGTTCAGTCGATTTCGAGCTGTGATCGACTGTGAGCATCAGTTAGTGACTATATGATACCTAGTGGGGGAGTGCTTACGATGTATAGCGAGGGTACTGATGGGTTTTAGCCATAAGAGCATCCTATGTGCTCATGCAATCCCTAATGCTTGGATCTAGGTTTCTCTATTGTACATGCAATTCATCCAAGACTTTAAACCCTAGTTCTAGCATACAATTAATCATATTAACATGTGAAAGGGTTTTAGAACTTACCTTGATTGTTATGTAGCAATAACAATCTCAAATCCTCCTTGTAATGACTTTAGAAAGCTTAGAGTCACAAATGTCACTCCTCTAATGGTTCACAAACACCGAGAGCAAGAGGATGAAGAAAAGAAGAGAAGTAGGCTGCCCAAAACATGTGGAAAACCTAGACAACAAGTTCACCACGTTTTTGGGGCATAAGGGTTCTTTAAATAGTGAGGCTATTAAGGTTATCTAACAAGGAAACCCTAATTTGGATGCTTAGGCCCTAAGCAACCCATGGACTCCTTCCTTAACAAGCCTTGGACGATTTCTAATGGGTTTCCCCATAGAATTCGTCCAACCTTATATTATAAGGTAATCCTTAGCCCAATTGCAATTATCTTATAATTACAATTCCAGTCCCTTACGTTTAATTAATCTCTTTTAGCCACAAACTTAATTCTTATTAATTCTTGACTAATATTAATTAAACAATATGATTTCTCCTTTAATATATTATTCTCATAATATATTAATAAATCATATTTAATCCTTTCTCTCCATAATTCATCCTATCAAGTTGCTTTGGTGAAGGCAACCCAAAAGGACCATGCACCATCAGGTCAAGTACATACCAAAATAGTTATGGACTTAGACACTAATCCAACAGTCTCCCACTTGGATAAGTCTAATAACTATTTCGTGTATGACTTCAGATCCTGATCTGCAATCGTACCTTTCTAAAGCTGCTGTCAACACTGATCTTATCAAATACGCATGTCCTTTAGATAAGGGATCATATATTCCTCCATTCTAGATATCGTATAGACTAAGACATGGATTTTACTCATTCTTTCTGTCTATTTGTTGATTCCCGATTTCCGATTTATGACGACTAACAACAGACTTCAATTGAACACATCAATTTAGTCCCGGCATGGCCAAGCACTTAGCTGCCATCACTAAATCATAGAGGGGCCCACAGATATCACTTTTATCCTACTTTGGATAAAAGGAATGGATAAACTTTGACTCAATGCTCGCTTGCACTTACTCACCGAATCACACACAACATTATGTTTTATAACACCAAGTTACTGGTGCGTTTACACATTATCAATGTGCAACCGACTCGCAAGATACAACTCACACATCTCAGTTTCAAGAATATAAGATGTTATCGTCTCACCAATCACTTGTGATAAAATCCATGAAGTGATCCAAGTGAACGTGGGTTTAATCCAATGCTCAAATCATATTCATAAGCACTCATGAATGTTGCAGCAAACATTTGCTTATGTCTAATGCTCTTTAGACAATCCACACACCAATTCATGACAGTCTTCATTCATATCTACTTCCAACATATGAACGATTGTGGCCCGTTTGAATAATTTGATTGTTCTCAACCAATTAAATTATTCAAGAAGTCAAAACATGCAAAGTGAAACACATGAATAATACTAATCCCATATGGCCTCAGACCTTTGAGTATAAATAAAACACCTTTTATTTATCACCATATCTATTACTCATTATTTTTCGTTTCGGGTAATCAACTTCTTACTTGAATTACAACACTTGTCCCATGCTCTTACCATGCACACAATGTTTACCTATGCTTCTTACTTTGTGAAATATATCAAATGAACACATTTCATATCATACTCATTTCACAACTCCCAATCCTTTTTCATAAGTGAAATAATATCAAATTCTTGCCACTTATGGAATATGTTAGATTCTAACATTTTATGCAATGATCCTTTGTAATGTCACTGCACTAAAGTCACAATGACTATTGCCAATGAAATTACAAAGTCCTCTATTGGAGATTGTTACAATTCCTTAGATGTGATGTCTCTCACTCAAAGTACATTCCTTTGAACATCCTTTTGCATAAAAGTTTCTAATCTAAACATTGATTCTCAATATCTAACTCCCAATATGGAAACCTTTCCATACTTACCATATGACAACTCATTCTCAATAGAATCTTATCTATTTATAGTAATGTCGATATGGTCCATCCAATACTATACTTCCAACTACTCACAAGCGACCAATCCTCGGCGAACTTTGGATTGTCCTTTGATAGTTGTTTAATTATTTTAGTCAAAAACCGATTCTTGTCCTTTTTCCCTCTAAATGCGCTAGACATTTGGAAAATTTTAGAATGGTCAAATATTATAGCATTTGCAATCGATCCTATATTCGAAGCGTATGGGACACGATGCATAATGTCTTACATAAAGATTCGATACTTTATCAATCTTCTGCCATAATATTTTATGTGCTACGTTCTCTCAATTCGAAATGTGAAGAGGAATGCCGTAATCATAATCGAAATTTAAGAACACACTATGTATCCTTTGACTAATATTATTAATATTCCACAACCTAAGCCTTTAGATTTGAAATGAAACATAATATTCTCTCCCTTAATTATAGCAAAACAACTTTTCAACCATTCTAACTTTGCAAAGTATAACTCTTGTTTTCTATAATTAATATTGCTAACTTGCAATACTTGCCTTAATAATCATACAAGCATAACATTTATGCTCCCACTATCACAATGATTATTACAAACATAACGTTTATGCTCCCACTAGCTTTGACATGTATTCAGAAACAGCTTAACTTTTAGAAAAACAATGCATATTGAATTTCTTTAAGCTCATATTTCTAATACCTAATGCTTTGATAATCTTTTATCAAGGCTTCTTAAACTTATACACCTTTGCCTTAGATAGTTTATATGTGTGTCTTAAACAATTTAGTCTAATTGCCAAATCTCATAATTCGAATCATGGAAAGGGATACCGTAACCATAATCGAATTCGAGAATACAATTTTCACAATCACTATCTTCTTAAAATCTTCCTTAGTGAAAGCATTTCCTCACAGTCATTTTCATGAAGGAGTGAATCTTATGACACTTAGTTTTTAATGGTGTATGTGTTCCTATTCATGTGAATTTTTCAAAACCAAAGTTTGTGACAAATCCAAACTCATATGGACCGAACCTTCTCAATCTTGATTTCTTGCCTTATGTTAACACGGCTGCCCACCATGTCTTCGAAGTAGTTAAGCAGCTCACCTTTTCCTATCAATTTACTTTCAATTGATCAAGGTACTTGCCTTTTATGCATTCAAATGAGAACTCATAGTCTCACATGCATAATTAACTCAATTGGAACGACACAGAAACAAGGTAATGTCAACACGATAGGTTGTAAACCTCTACTCGTGTGCTAGTGATGATCGATAACGTTTATTCTTGATTTGTTTTTGAAACCTTTCAAGACCATTAAGACTCCCACTGAATCCTTGACATATAAGATTCTCTTGTCAATAAACATTTCTTGACAAACAAATATTCAAGAGTTAGTGTAGCCTTTATCAAGACAAAACATTTCAGAAAATTGGTCCTAGTTGGTCTTTGTCTTATCCAAGACATCACAACTTTCCAATTTCAAATGTGCGAGAATAGGAAAGCCTTTTTCCAAATTCTACATTTCATGAATGTTATAAACCCTCTTAAGACTTGTCACTCAATATTACAATCTTAACTCTAAGACTTGTTTTGGAATGAAGTATGATTGACTTCTTGATCTAACCATTTCTTCAATTCTTGATTCCTCTTCTTATACATACACTTGTACTAAGACTTATTTAGATGATCAATTTGAAATATGGTTCTTAATCAATAAGATATATCAAAATTTACTCTCCCTTCTTCTTAGAATAGAGAAACTTTTATCTTTCTGCCTACTTGATTCTTTTATTCGTTCTGCTATTGATTTAAACCTTTTTCAATCAATTCAGAATTACACCTACTCTTATAAGTATAATCATAGTTACTAATCCTTTAGTAAATCATGACGAATATCTTTGTTACCCTTGTGGTGGACTTGATCAACACACAACTTTGTGTACTCAATCTCCTAGTCCTTCACTTGACACTTTGTCAATGAATTAGTCTAATTTCCAAATATGAAATTTCTCATTCATCGTGCAACCAAGTTGCATGATTCCAAGTTTCTGTCCACTTGAGACCTGGGCAATGAGAAACTCTCCTTATTTGGTAACTTCTTGACATTTCCATAAATAACATAATTAAGAATCTCATCCATTTGTTGTAGAAATATGCGAACATCAATTTTTCATAACGATTTCATTGCAAGGAAATAAATAAATAAATGAGTCAAAACAAAATTTATTTTATTCATAAAATCAGCGGAAAACATTTGTCCTTACAATGCAAAATCAACTGAAAAACTATGTAGCCAAAAAGAAAAATTTCTAACAACTCTATCATAACTTCCTAAGCTCAAAATCTAATCTTCAAATTCATGCGATCGAGATCCATTTCTTTGTGATTAGATCCATCTTGCTCTTTCATCAAGCTTCCTCTCTTTTCACTGATCCTGCAAAACATTCAAATGTAATCTTATCACATCATGTATAAAGAATCAGCGAATAGGAACTTAATGGAGTTAGATAGTGGATTTTACCTGAAGCATAGCCATACTCTTTGACTCTCCCATCTTCTGGGCTCTTCAGGCTCTTAGGGCAGACTTGTATCCAACGCCCTTTCTCTTGGCAGCAAACGCAGGTCGGTTCTCCTAAAACGTCCTCGGAAGCATGGTTGGTTGACTTTCCTAACAAATACGCTCCATTGCTTTGCCAAATCAATTCTGATTCAGCAGCAATGAGCATGTAAGTTAGGTCAATGAGGTTTTCGTCATGATCCATCATATAATACTTTCTTTTGAACTTATTATATGATTCAGGGAGTGACTGCAGAACCCAGTTCACAGCCAACTTATCAGGGAATGACGCACCCAACATTATCAACCTATCGATGTGTGATTTCATTCCTAGAACGTGGGCACACACGGGTTTACCATCATCATGTTTCATTTCCAATAGGGCTTTAGTGATATTGAACCTTTCAATTCTTCGATCTTGTGGGTTAGGGAGAACAATTGGAGGAGGTGGAGGAAGTAAAGCATGATTTCTTGTTCCTCGATCGAATCGTGGAATATCATCTTCATGTGGAATGCTTGTTCCACGGGATTTGGGAAGACCATAGTTGTCGTACTTTGACATCTACAAAACGGGAGGAAAATAAATTCAAGTTAGTTGATAGATTGAGTCCTTAATAAATCACCCAAATGAGATATTAAGGCTAGGACCCAAAACAATACGCTACAACCTAGAAAAGGGATGCCGTAATCTAGTTGCAGAATATTTGAAGGTAAGTGAATGACGATTCACTAATTTCCACCATGAAAAACGAAAAAGAAATTTAAGTTTTAAATCTATGAAAACTCCTAGATACTTTGAGATTCATTGAACTTTTCAAAGGCATGTTTAAATCTCGGTATGCCCCTCTAGTTTGTGACTGGGATGCCGAGGATGACAAAGCGGGTGTGAATAACCATGCAAACTTACATGGTGCCCCCACATGTTACAGTCACCTATTCGATGTGCCGGTAAACCACACACGCTCCACCGAACTATGAAAAACATTGAGTCACCCTTTTCTACCTTTGCTTAGAACCATTTAGTGTGCCGGTTAACCACACACGCTCCACTAACGTCTTCGCAAGGGCACAAAGTGTAATTTCATGGAATTGCATCAATTTACTTTTGCCTAAAGTAACTAAGATTGGGAATTTTATAAAAGCATTTAGTTACTTTTGTATTTCATTATACTTATAATGGGAGGTTTCTGTCCTATCCTACCCGTTCGGCTAACAACCCTCCGCTAGTCAAGAGTGCGGTGGGTAAGAGTGGATACCCATTCAATCGCCATTTTATAGGCAATTCCCTTAAACACCCCTTATAGACCAGCTTCGTGAATGAGGCCTACTAATTTGGATGCAAGAGGATGAAGAAGAGAATAGAAGGAGGCTGCCCAAAACGTGTGGAAACCCTAGACAACAAGTTCACCACGTTTTTGGGGCATAAGGGTTCTTTAAATAGTGAGGCTATTAGGGTTATCTAACAAGGAAACCCTAATTTGGATGCTTAGGCCCTAAGCAACCCATGGACTCCTTCCTTAACAAGCCTTGGACGATTTCTAATGGGTTTCCCCATAGAATTCGTCCAACCTTATATTATAAGGTAATCCTTAGCCCAATTGCAATTATCTTATAATTACAATTCCAGTCCCTTAAGTTTATTTAATCTCTTTTAGCCACAAACTTAATTCTTATTAATTCTTGACTAATATTAATTAAACAATATGATTTCTCCTTTAATATATTATTCTCATAATATATTAATAAATCATATTTAATCCTTTCTCTCCATAATTCATCCTATCAAGTTGCTTTGGTGAAGGCAACCCAAAAGGACCATGCACCATCAGGTCAAGTACATACCAAAATAGTTATGGACTTAGACACTAATCCAACAGGTACCAGATCTGGGTCAGCTTTCAGCTATGCTGCCAGAGCAAGATAAAGTTTACAGTAGGGTTGTAGAGGCTTTTTGGCGTATGTTATGGATACACAAGTTGCTACAGAGAGGTCGAGTTCTATCGTTGAGGTTCAGATAGTGTGTAAGTTTCCAGATGTTTTTCCCGAGGAGTTTCCGGGTGTGCCTCCTGAGAGGCAAGTGGAGTTCCAGATTGATTTGGTTCCAGGAGCGCCGCCTATCGCCAAGGCACCTTATCGCCTTGCGCCACCAGAGATGCATGAGTTATCCTCATAGCTCCAGGAGCTGCTGGGGAAAGCTTTTATCAGACCGAGTAGCTCGTGGTGGGGAGCACCGATCCTTTTTGTCAAGAAAAAGGATGCTTCACAGTGGATGTACATTGATTACCGAGAGTTGAACAAGCTGACGGTCAAGAACCGTTATCCACTTCCGAGGATCGATGATTTGTTCTACCAGTTATAGGGGGCATCTTGGTTTTCCAAGATTGATTTGAGGTCTGGATATCATCAGATGAGAGTCTGCGATGAGGATATCCAGAAGACGGTCTTTAGGACTCGTTACGGGCACTACGAGTTTGTGGTGATGCCTTTCGGGCTCATCAACGCACCGGCAGCGTTCATGTACCTCATGAACCGGGCGTGCAGGCCTATGTTGGATCGATCGGTGATTGTGTTCATCGATGATATCTTGGTGTATTTGAGATCCAGAGAGCAGCACGAGGAGTATGTTAGAGAGATTCTTGGGGTACCTCGTTAACCAGAATGGGATATTGTTCGACCCGGCCATGATCGAGGCAGAGATGAGATGGGAGGTGTTGAGATCCCCCACCGAGATCAGGAGTTTTTTGGGATTGGATGGCTACTATCAGAGATTTATCAGATATTTCTCCAAGATTGTCGTTCCTCTCACCAGGTTGACCCGCAAGGTTGTTACTTTTGCTTGGGTGCCAGAGCAACAGGCCTCATTTGAGACTCTTCGCCAGAGATTGTGCGAAGCCCCAGTGTTAGCCCTTCCTGAGGGGTGGAGGACTTTGTATTCTACTATGACGTGTCCATATCAAGGATGGGTGCGGTGTTGATGCAGAGGGGGCACGTGATATCATACGCATCGAGGCAGTTGAAGCCTCATGAGACGAGATATCCCACCCACGATCTAGAGCTGGGGGCGGTGGTGTTCACCCTCAAGATTTGGCGCCATTATTTGTATGGGGTCCGGTGTACCATATACACGGACTACAATAGCCTAAAGTATCTCATGGATCAGCCCAACCTGAATATGAGACAGAGGAGGTGGTTGGATGTATTGAAAGACTATGACTGTGAGATCCTGTATCATCCGGGCAAGGCTAATGTGGTAGCCGACGCCCTGAGCCGTAGAGCAGCAAGTGCGCAGATCCGAGATGTGTGCATGATGATGAGGATGATAAATCCCGTATTAGATACTATTCGAGAGGCCCAGGTGGAGGCCATGATACCGTAGAACCGCAAGAGGGGTCGGGAGATTGGGCAGGTGTCTGAGTTTGTGACAGATAATCATGGGCTTATGACTTTCCGAGGGCAGATTTGGGTGCCCTACACGGGCAGAGCTCGACGTATACTGATGGAGGAGGCGCATAGATCGAGATTCTCGATCCATCCAGGGGCCACTAATATGTATTTGGACCTGAAGAGAGATTATTGGTGGCCATGTATGAAGAGGGATGTGGCATGGGTAGTTGAGAGATGCTTGACCTGCTGCCAGGTTAAGGCAGAGCACCAATGTCCCCATGGTCTGTTACAGCCTTTGGAGATTCCCCAGTGGAAGTGTGAACAAATTTCTATGGACTTTATCACCAAGTTACCGAGGATTGCGAGTGGGGTTGACACGATCTGGGTCATTGTGGACCGGCTGATGAAGAGTGCTCACTTCCTCGCTATCAGTGAGAGCTCTTCTGCAGAGAGGTTGACCGAGATCTATGTGAGAGAGGTGGTAGCATGGCATGGAGTGCCGACCTCAATAGGGTTAGATCGAGATGTGCGTTTTACTTCTAGGTTCTCGAAGAAATTTCATGAGGAGTTGGGTACCCGTCTGCATTTTAGTACTGCATACCAACCGCAGACAGACGGGCAGAGCGAACAGACGATTTAGACGCTTGAGGGCATGTTGCGTGCATGTGTTATGGACTTCAGAGGAAGTTGGGACACTTATTTTTCCCTTGACTGAATTTTCTTACAACAACAGCCACCATTCCAGCATTGGTATGCCTCCTTTTGAAGCTTCTATATGGGAGGAGATGTTGGACTCCCATTTGTTGGGGAGAAGTATGGCATAGATTGATTGGTGGCACTGAGATAGTGTTGAAGATCATCAAGCAGATTCATCAGATCAGATAGAGGTTACTGGCAGCCCATAGTCTCCACAAGAGTTACGCAGATCGACGACAATCCGAGCTCAAGTTCCAAGTTGGAGACTCTGTCCTCCTGAAGGTATCCCCATGGAAAAGGGTGATCCGATTCAAGAAACGCGACAAGCTGGGGCCCCGATACATTGTTCCTTTCAGAGTGATCGCCAGAGTGGATAAGGTGGCTTACCGGCTGGAGCTACCTAAAGAGTTGAGTCAGATTCATAACACCTTTCACGTGTCTCAGTTGAGGAAGTGTGTAGCTGTTGAGACGGCGGTGGTACCATTAGAGGACATTTAGGTGGATGCGATCCTAGGTTATATTGAGAGGCCGATTGCAATCTTGGATCGGAAAGTGAAGGTTCTGAGGAACAAACAGGTGTCCCTGGTTCAGGTCCAGTGAAAACATCGGAAGGGGTCTAAGTTGACATGGGAGCCGGAGTCTGAGATGCGATAGTAGTACCCAGAGCTATTTCCAAAGCCTGACTTCGAGGGCGAAGTCTGATTCTAGTGGGGGAGAATTGTAACATCCGGACTCTCAAGTATATTATTTAATTATTTATTTTTGAGATCTATTGAGCAACTTGACGAGTTGGTGCCTCAAATCGTCGAGTAGAATTGGATTTGAGCACGCGGGTTAAATAACCGACTTGACGAGTCAGAGATACCGACTCGCCGAGTTGGCACTGTGTGAGGAAACCCTAAATCCTCAGGTTTGGGGCCTATTTAAGGAAAGTTATTTCCTCATTTCCGCCTCACCAGCTGCCCGACTTCCCTGTGTGAAACCCTAATCGTTGGTAGTGAGCTAAGAGAGTTATAGAGCTAATCCTTAAGTACTTTTTGTGCATCTTTAGAAGAGAAGGGAAGGATTTCAAGCAAGGAACAAGAAGGTGTTGGGTTTTGAGCAATCTAACACTTCCTAAGTGTGCATGCAACCCTAATAAACCTTGGATCTATGTTTTCTTCTAAAATACATGCAAATAATAATTTCCGAGGTTTCTTCCTAACTAGCATAGCATAAGGATTATGAATCATAAAACTACTAGTAGAAATACATACCTTTTGATGATGGTTGATTGTTGGGAGTTTGAGAGCCAAGCACCAATAGTGTGAATGCCTCAAATGGAATCACAAATCACCACAAACACTTGGAAAACTTTGAGAGAGTGTGTACACACATAGAAAATCGGCCACACACACAAAACCACACTAGTGGCTATTTCATGCAACATAAGCATGCTTATATAGTGTGCATGGTTAGGGTGAAACCCTAATAACCCATTACCTTTCCTTTTCCAAGGATCCATGGGTTAAAAGCTCCATGGATCATCCATGGACTTCCATATAAGCCTAGCCCATTAACAAATGAGTGTTAGCCCACACCATATAAAACAATAGCCCACAATTTAATTAGTCTTCCTTTTAATCTCTAAATTAATTCATAATTAATTTAAGACTAAGACTAATTAAATAACTTCATACTAATATATTATAACTTACAATATATTAATAAACATATGTGTATAACTCTCATAAAATTATCCATAAATAGTTCGGGTGAAGTGCAACCTAAATGGACCATGCCGGGTCGGGTCAAGTATGTACCAAATAAGTTATGGACTTAGATACCTTATCCAACAGACTCCCACTTGGATAAGTCAAATAACTATATTTGCATATGTTACTTCAGGAACCAACCAGCAATCGTAGCTCTCGAAAACTTTGTTGAACTATGAAGCGCCATTTTAGATAAGTGATCATATAATCCTCTGTTCTCATGATATCAGCCGGACAAATACATGGAACAACGTCGTACTTATTGTCCAGCAGTTTGTTTCCCGATTTTCGATTTGTTTGACAAAGAACTTAATCGAACACATCAATTTAGTTATGACCGTCCGGTACATAGGTCACAACAAAATCATCGAGGGGCCCAAATATCGCTTCTATTTCTAGAAGGAACAGATAAACTTCGACTCATATGCTTGTTCTACTAGTTGTTGAATTGTACACAAAGGCACGTTTTATAACATCAAGTTACTGATGCGTTTACGTGCAATCAATGCACAACCAACTCATAGGTAACAACTCATATCTCTAGGTTTGAAGATTTATATGATATTACCGTCTCACGATCACTCGAGATAAATTCCATGAAGTGATACAAGTGAGCGTGGGTTTATTCCAATGCTCATAACTTATGAGCACTCATGAATGTTGTAGCAACCATTGCTATGACTAAACCCATTTAGCCATCTACAAACTCGATTCATGACAGTCTTGATTCATACATACTTCCAACATATGAACGACTGTGGAGTGTTCAAATAACTTAGTTATTCGGAAAGAATAACCTAGCTATTTTGGAAGTCAAAACATGCAAAGTGAAACACAATAATAATCGAATCCAATATGGTCTCAGAACCCTTTTGAATATAAATAGAACCACCTTTTATTTATCACCATATTGATTACACATTATTCATTGTATAATGTTTCAAACAATCAACTTAAGACTTGAATAAAAAACAACAGTCGTCCCATGATCCTAGCATGTACACTTTGTTTTTCTAAACAATAGTTATGCCATACTCCAAGTATGCACACTATGTTTGTCTATGATCCTTACATTGTGATGTAGATCAATTGAACATGATTCCAATGATACTCATTTCACAATCCCAAATCCTTATTGTAAATGTGAGAATCCCCGATTCCTATCATTTACCAAACGAACTGTTAGATTTTAAACTTTTATGCAATGTTCCTCTTGTAATGATTATGCACAAAGTCACCAAAACCTTGTCACCAGTCATTACAGAGTATTCCAAAGAAGGTCAACTTCTATGGAATGAAAGTCTCATATTCAAAGTACATTGCTTTGAACATCCTTCTTGCATTAAGGTTTTCTAATCTTACATAGATTGAATAACTTCCACCTATGGAGACGTTTCCATAGTCCCATTTTGACTATCACTTCAGAACAAGAGTTACTTCTTTTCAGAATATGTCAATATGGTCCTTTTCGACAACTTACATCATACTTCCAACTTTCCCTGAGCAACGAATCTTTGGCGAACCTCAGATTGTCCTCGACAATTGCTTAATCACTTTAGTCATATCCAGTTCTATACTTTTCCCTTCTAAATGCCCTGAGCATTTGGAAAATTTAGAAAGGATGAATATTATAGCACATGCAATCGATCCTATATCCGAAGCATATGGGACACGATTCATGATGTTTGACATAAAGACATGATACTAGACCAGTCTTTTGCTACAATATTTTTTATTTGCCATGTTTTCAAAATTTAACTATGAAGAGGGATGTCGTAATCATAATCAAATTTTGAAAACGCAATATATATAGAATTTCTTCAAGTTGAACCATTCCAACATAAAATTCATATATATATATATATATATATATATATATATATATATATATATATATATATATATATATATATTTTCTTGACTAAAGATGATTAAAATCTCAATCTAAGCTTCTAGAATTGAAATGAAGTATAATTTCCTCTCCCTTAATTATAGCAAAACGACTTTTTCAACCCCTGCAACTTCATGAATTGAAACTTTTGTTTTCTATAATTAACATTGCTAACTTGCAACACTAAACGTAATAATCATGCTCCCACTAACATGATGATTATCATCATAACACTTATGCTCCCACTAGCTCTGACATATTTCCAGAAATTTGCTGGACTTCTGAAATTTAGATTCATACACCCTTTCTTAGATAGCTCACATGTGTGTCTAAACAATTTTCAGAACTATGAAAAGGGATGCCGTAATCATAGTCTCAATTGCTTAGGCATTTTCCATTTCTCACAAGTCCATGTTAGTGTGTCGGTTAACCACACGCGCTCCACTAACGACTTTTGAAAATGCAACTAACACAATTGATATCTACGTAAAATCTACTTAGTGAAAGCGTTTCCTCACCATCATTTTCATGAATCGGAGAGAAACCTTATGAAACTTAGATTTTTTATTGTATGAGTTCCTATCCATGTGAATTTGTCAAAACAATAATCACAAGATAAGGTTAGTGACAAATTCAGCCTTACATGGATTAAACTTGTTCAGTCTTAGTTTCTTGTCACCTTGGTAGCACAAGGCCCACCAATGCTTCCAAGTTGAACTCTGATAACTCACATGCAAATTCAACTTATTTGAAGTAGGTACAGAAATAAGAATTATGTCAACACGATAGGCTGCAAACCTTAAGTCGTGTGCTAGTGATAAATTACAGGTTTTACTCTTGATTAAATCTTGAAACTCTTTCAGGATCTTTAAGGCTCCCACTGTCCCCTTGACATATAAGTTTCCCCAGTCAAGAACCATTCCTTGACAAAACAAATATTCAAGGGATAGTACGGATTCTTATCAAGACTAACACTTCACACAATTGGTCTTAGTTGGTCTTTGTCTCATCCAATACATCACAACTTACCAATCTCAAATGTACAAGAGTAGAAAACATTTTACTCTTACATTTGACTAGTGTTAATAAATCTTCCTTTACGTCACTCAAAGTTACAATCTTGGAGTATGACTCTAAGAATTGTTTTGGAACGAAGTATGACTCATCTTCTTGATTTTAACCAATCCAACAATTCATGACCTCTCTTCTTAGCCATAACAATGCACTAAGACGTCCTTAGAGTATGAATTTGTGATATGGTTTCATAATCATTAAGATGATCATGAAAAACGATACTAAAGTACTCTCCCATCCTTTCAGATTTGAGAAACTTTTATCTTTCTGCCTAATTTGATTCTTCTCATTTGTTTTGTCATACATTGTAACCTTTCCAATGTTACAGAACTATACTTAACCTCATAAGTATAATCATATTTACTAATCTTTAGTAAATCATGACAAATCAATCTTTGTGGTGGACCTTGACCAGCGCACACCCAGTGTACCTAATTCCTTAGTCCTTCAATTGACTCACATATACATGTGATCAAAGAATTAGTCTTAATTTTCAAAGATGAAAATTCTCATTCATCATACAATACAACCTGTATGATTCCAAGTTTCTGTCCAATTGAAACTTGGGTGATGAAAAACTTTCTTCATTTGGTAAATTCAGACACTACCACAAATGAAAGAATCAAATCCACTTTCCAATATTGCTATTACTGGAAACATATAAGCAACAATTTTCCACAGATGCCATTGTAAGGATATTTTTAAAATAAATAAAATTAAAACCCTTTTTTTCTTTTATTTTAAAACTTTGCGGAAAAACTTATCCTTACAATCCACATGAAAACCTTGTTGTTATCTATTCATAAGCAATATATTATAACTCTTAAGCAACAGCTCAAAATTCTGATTGCCGAACCATGCGGTCGAAACCCACCTTTGCAATCAGAATCAACGTATACTTACTTTAAGCTTCTTATCTTTTCTTTGATTCTTAAAAACATCAGCATGTGACCCATTCACATTATGTAATAAGAATCTCCAAATAGGAACTTAATAGAGTTAGACAGTGGACTTTACCCGAAGTAGAGTCAAACCTCTTGACTTGATCAACCTTATGACCTTTCAGGCGAATAGGGCAGCTTTGCAACCAATGCCCCTTCCTTTGGCAACAAAACACATGGACCCTTTAGTAATGGCACATGAGACTATCTCAGAATTTGCTTTTCTCTTTACTATTTGGTCAACCGAGTTGACTATAGCCGATCCCTTTCCATTGGGAAGAGAAATCCTTTTCTAGATATCCAATGCTACCATTGTCAATGTCCATGTAGACTTGGGAAGTTGTTCTTTTAATCAAATTTTCTTTACTGGTGTTCCGAATCATTGCTGATTCCACAACACCAAGCAAAAAGATAACATCATTAAGGGTCATGTCATAGTCTGCCTCATAGTAGTCCCAAAGAGACTCACTATGTTACTAAGAAAGTGATTGAACATCCAACTTTCACGAGACTTTGACACCCAACTCTCCCGGCTTGTCAATATGTGACTTTATCTCCAAGATGTGAGCACACATAGACTATGCTTGCCAATAGGGATTGAGTGACTTTAAACTTTTCAAGAACTTGTGGGTGAGGGAGAATAATTAGAGGAGGTGGAGGAAGTGAAGCATGATGTTAAGGGACACCATCTTCAAGAGATTTGGGAAGATCATAGTTTTCTGAACCAGACATCTATAATGGGAGAAAATCAAGTTAGTTGATTCAAAGTCCTTAATATAACACCCAATATGAAATATTAAGGCTAGGACCCAATATAATATTTTATAATTTGGAAGAGGGATGCCGTAATCCAAGCTATAAAATATTTGAAGGTAGGCGAATGACGATTCACCAATTTCCACCATGAAAAACGAAATAATTTATTAGGTTTTAATTGGATTTGAAATTCCTAGATCTTTTGAGATTCATTGAACTTTTCAATGGCATGTTTCAATCTCGAGTGTGCCCTCTCAAATTTTGTGACTGGGATGCCGAGGATCACAAAACAAGGTGTGAATAACCATACCAATTCACTTGGTACCCTTAATATTATCACCTAATCAATGTGCCGGTTAACCACACACGCTCCATTGATCTATGACAAACATTAAGTCACCCTTCGTGATCCTTACTAGTCCAAGTTAGTGTGTCAGTTAACCACACACACTCCGCCAACGACTTGGTAAGGTACAAAGTGTGAATTCCATGGGCTAGCACCAAATTCACATTTTTCCTAAAGTAACTATGATTGGGAATTAAATAAAACATTTAGTTACTTTATAATAATCATTATACTTTTAATGAGAATTTAAAGTCATTGTCCTACCCGTTCGACTAACGACCCTCCACCGATCAAGCAAGCGGTGGGTGAGAGTGGACACCCATTAAGTTGCCATTTTATAGGCAACAACCTTATACCCACCTTATAGACCGGCTTCGTGAATGAGGCCTACTAACGGTAAAACGACTTGTTCTTATACATATATATAATAATTAACCATTAATCTTATAATAGTATAAGGGTAGAATTTTAACTTTTAAAACTTCTAGGGTATGGAATTAAAGTTTGTGTGAGACTTTACAAATTCCAAAACTTGAGGGCAAGTTTTGAACAATTCATAAACTTTTGGATATTCATAACTTATGAGTTTTAATTAAGTGTTTAATACTTTTAATGAAGAGTCTCTTGGAAATCCATAACTTGAGGACAAGTTATGGAGTCCATAAAAGCATTTATTAGAAAACTCTTCAAGAAAATGTAACTTATGACTTCTTAAAAAAACATTTAAAAGAAAAAACTTTTGGAATTCCATAACTTGAGGACAAATTATGAATTCCATTAAAACACATTAAGATCAAGAATTAACTAACAAACAATTTGCAAATAATTCCTATGATCTAACAAAATTCATATGAACATGAACATCCACATCAACAAGTTCAAGAATCATATGAACACATATAAACTTGAAATTTTGATTATAACTTTGAAATTGGTCCACCATCATCATTACGACATCAAAAACAGGTTTTATGAGTCCAAAACAGTTTAAGGTAATGATTCTAGACCAATTCCAGCACCAAAACTCGAAGATATGCTGTCTGGGGTTCCAACTCGTCGAGTGCATGAACCAACTCGCCGAGTTGGATGAATTTTGTCTTGGACTCGTCGAGTCTGCTGTGCAGACAGCACATAAACTTCGATTTTCAGCAATCTGCATCAAGTATTCAAGAAAACAAGCCTAGGCTCTGATACCACTGTTGGGTTTTGAGCAATCTAACACTTTCTAAGTGTGCATGCAACCCTAATAAACCTTGGATCTATGTTTTCTTCTAAAATACATGCAAATAATAATTTCCAAGGTTTCTTCCTAACTAGCATAGCATAAGGATTATGAATCATAAAACTACTAGTAGAAATACATACCTTTTGATGATGGTTGATTGTTGGGAGTTTGAGAGCCAAGCACCAATAGTGTGAATGCCTCAAATGGAATCACAAATCACCACAAACACTTGGAAAACTTTGAGAGAGTGTGTACACACATAGAAAATCGACCACACACACAAAACCACACTAGTGGCTATTTCATGCAACATAAGCATGCTTATATAGTGTGCATGGTTAGGGTGAAACCCTAATAACCCATTACCTTTCCTTTTCCAAGGATCCATGGGTTAAAAGCTCCATGGATCATCCATGGACTTCCATATAAGCCTAGCCCATTAACAAATGAGTGTTAGCCCACACCATATAAAACAATAGCCCACAATTTAATTAGTCTTCCTTTTAATCTCTAAATTAATTCATAATTAATTTAAGACTAAGACTAATTAAATAACTTCATATTAATATATTATAACTTACAATATATTAATAAACATATGTGTATAACTCTCATAAAATTATCCATAAATAGTTCGGGTGAAGTGCAACCCAAATGGACCATGCCGGGTCGGGTCAAGTATGTACCAAATAAGTTATGGACTTAGACACCTTATCCAACAGAAGGGGCTGTTAGATCAATTGCTATTTTGTCCAGAGCTTCTGTGAAAGGTAAAAAGTCCACACCTTTCTCACTGTATTGGTTAGATCTCATGTTTATGGAGTTTAGGGATTTTTCCATCTAATATTGGGACTTTGAGTGTATTGAGCTCATCTAGAGTTTTGGACTTCAGATCTGGACCTTGTGAGGTCCCTAGAGACCAAAAGTCCCTGCTTTATTCAACATAATAGAGCTTTTGAGTGAAAAAAAACCCTTAATGGATCATGTTTTTGGCATTTCAAGCCCTAAGTGTCATGCATGGACGTAAAGCTTGTGGCTTTACGTGATAATCGTGTTAGGTTTTGAGCATTCTAACACTCCTAAGTGTACATGCAACCCTAAATACCTTGGATCTATGTTTTCTCTATTATACATGCAAATATGAACATCCAAGGTATTATCCTAATCTAGCATACAGAACAATGAATATAACAAGATAGAATACATACCTTTTCCATGTAGAAAAGTCTTCATGAAGCTTGAGTGCCAAGTGCCTCAAGTGTGACACCTCAAATGGTTCACACAACACCAAATACACATGGAATAACTTGAGATAAATCTAGAACACTTGAAATCGGCTAGCCCTTCTCTTACTCTCTCTAGTGGCCGATTTTGGTCAAGAATAAGATGCATATATAGTTAGGGTTACACCATGTAAACCCTAATTAACATGGCTTTTCATTTCTATGATCCATGGATACAAAAACACCATGGAGCATCCATGGAGCATCATATGGGTTTTAGCCCAACTAGAGAATCCATGGAGCATTAGCCCACTATATAAGTATGGATGATTTACACAATCAACCCATATATTTAATTAGTCTTCTTTTGATCACTTAATTAATTCTTGATCAATACTAATTAAATATTATTATTCTTATTATTAATATACTAGAACTTATAATATATTAATAACCATAAGTGTCTTATTTCTCTCATTTAGTCTATCCAAGTGCATGATGCCATGCAACCCAAATGGACCATGCCGGGTCGGGTCAATTCTTACCAATTATATTTATGGACTTAGACATTAATCCAACAGTCTCCCACTTGGATAAGTCTAAAACTATTATTGCGTATGACTTCAAGAACCGACTGGCAATCGTAACTCTCAAAAGCTTCTATCGAACTCTGACCTTGTAGATGAACTCTGACCTTTGTCAATGACTTGTCCATTAGATAAGGGATCATATATTCCTTCATTCTAGATATCATATGGACTGAGACATGGATTATAATCATTCTCTCTGTCCATTTTTTGTTTCCCGATTTCCGATTGATGACGACTGGCTAATTGAACAAATCAAATCAGTCCTGGCCCGGCCGAGCACTTCCATTTGTCATCATCAAATCATTGAGGGGCCCACAGATATTGCTTTTATCCCAAAGGTAAAAGGAATGGATAAACGTCTACTCATATGGCTTGTGCTACTACTTGTTGAATCATACACAAATGCACGTTTTATAACACCGAGTTACCGAATGCGTTTTCGTGCAATCAATGTACAACCAACTCATAGTAACAACTCGTATCTCTAGGTTTGAAGAATATAAGATATTATCGTCTCATGATCACTCGTGATAAAATCCATGAAGTGATTCCAATGAGCGCGGGTTGAATCTAATACTCAGAACTTATGAGCACTCATGAGTGTTGTAGCCCTTTGTCCACCATCTTAGACCTCTACAAGCCAACCCATGACAATCTTGATTCATATCTACTTCCAACATATGACCGACTATGGATAGTTTGAATAACTTATTCATCCAGAACAATGACCTAGTCATTCAGGAAGTCAAAACATGCAAAGTGAAACACAATAATAACCGAATTCAATATGGTCACAGAACTTATGAATATAAATAAAACACCTTTTATTTATCACCATATGATTACATATTATTCATTGTATACTATTTCAGCTATCAACTTTATTCTTGAATTAAAACAATAGTTGTCCCATGCTCCAAGCATGTACATTATGTATTCTAAACACTAGTCATGACATACACCAAGTATGCATACTATGTTTGTCTATGATCTTCACTTTGTGAATTATATCAATTGATCATGACTCTAATGATCCTCTTTCACAGTCCAAAATCCCCACCACAAATGCAAGAATTCCAAATTCATGCCATTTACCGAAATCTGTTAGATTCTAAACTTATATGCATCGATCCTCTTATAATGATTATGCACAAATTAACAAAGACTTGGCAACAATCATTACAGAGTATTCCAAAAGAGATCAACTCCTTGGAAACATCCTTCTTGCATTAAGTTTCCTAATCTTACACAGATTGAATAATTTATAACTTTGAAACATTTCTAGATTCCATTTTGACTATCACTTCTGAACAAGAGTTGCCTCCTTACAGATTATGTCAATATGGTCCTTCCAGAATTATCACTATACTTCCAATTGTCCTTGAGCAACCAATCTTTGGTAAACCTTAGATTGTCCTCGACAATTGTTTAATCCTTTTAGTCATATCCAATTCTAGACCTTTTCCCTTCTTAATGCCCCAGGCATTTGGAAAAATTTAGAAATGATGAATATAGCACATGTAATCGATCCTATATCCGAGGCATATAGGACACGATTCATGATGTCTCACATAAAGACTAAACCAGTCTTTTTCTATAATATTTCCATTTCTATTTGCCAAGTTCTCATAATTCAGATTATGAAAAGGGATGCCGTAATCATAATCAAATTTTAGAACGCAAATAATGGACCCATATACAGAATTTCCTTATGTTGAGCCATTCCAACATGAAATTCATATATATATATATATATATATTCATATATATATATATATATATATATATATATATATATATATCCTTGACTAAATGATTAAAACCTCACGATCTAAGCTTATTGATTTGAGATGAAGTATAATTTCCTCTCCCCTAATTATAGCAAAACAACTTTTCCCCAATTGAAACCTTTTGTTTTCTATAATTAACATTGCTAACTTGCAACCTTTATCATAATTATCATGCTCCCACTAACATGATGATTATTAGCATAACACTTATGCTCCCACTAGCTTTGACATGTACTCATAAATCAGCTGACTTTCTTACCAAAGTTCAGATTTTGATACTAGATTGTTTTGATAAAACTTTATCAAAATCATACACCTTCCCTTAGATGGCACACTTGTGTGTCTAAACAATTATGAAGAGGGATGCCGTAATCATAATGGTTAGACCTTTTTGCCACTTCTCACAAGTCCAGGTTAGTGTGCCGGTAAACCACACACGCTCCACTAACGACTTTGAGAATGCAAATATTACAATTTCTATCTATCTAAAATCTACTTAGTGAAAGTGTTTCCTCACCATCATTTTCATGAATCGGAGAGAAACCTTATGACACTTAGATTTAATGGTGTATGTGTTCTTATCCATGTGAATTGTCAAAACCATAGTCACAAGACAAGGATAATGACAAATCCAAACTCATATGGACTGAACTCAATCTTAATTTCTTGCCACCTGGCAGCTCAAGGGCCTGCCATTGCTTCCAAGTTGTTGTGCAACAAATTGAGAACTCTAAGAACTCATATGCAAAGCCAACTTCAACTGGAATGGGCACAGAATATGTCAACACGATAGGTTATAAACCTCAAGTCATGTGCTCGTGAAGAACTTCAGGTTTTATTCTGGATTAGTTCTTGAGACTTTCAAGACCTTTAAGACTCCCAATGTCCTCTTGACATATAAGACTTTCTTGTCAGATACTCAAGAGATAGTGTGGATTCTAATCAAGACAAACACTTCACACAATTGGCCTAAGTTGGTCTTTGTTTTATCCAAAACATCACAACTTACCAATTTCAAATGTACAAGAGTAGAAAACTTTTACTCTTACATTTGAAGAGTGTTTTAAACCTTCTTTAAGACATGTCACTCAAGTTACAATCTTGTAGTATGACTCTAAGAATTGTTTTTGGAACGAAGTATGAATCATCTTCTTGATTTAGCCACTTCAACAATTCATGTTCCTCTTCTTAGTCATAAGACTTAGGGAACTAATTGTGCTATGGTTTCTTAATCATTAAGATGATCACAGAACTGATACTAAAGTACTTTCCCATCTTTTCAGATTTGAGAAAATTTGATCCTTATGCCTAATTTGATTCTTCTTATTCGCTCTGCCTTACATTGGAACCTTTTCCAATGTCTCAGAATTACACTTAAGCTTGTAAGTATAACCATATTTACTGAGCTTTAGTAAATTACGACGAATAATCTTATTGATCTTTTGTGGTGGACTTAATCAGTGCACAAGAATGTGTACTCGATCCCTTAGTCCATTACTTGACTCACACATCCATGTGAACAAGTAATTAGTCTTAATTTTCCAATACTTGAAAGTTCTCATTCATCATGCTATACAACTTGCATGATTCTAAGTTTCTATCCATCTAAAACTTGGGTGATGAGAATCTTTCCTTATTTGGTAAATTTAGACACTACCACAAATGGAAGAATCAAATTCATATTTCCACTCTTGCTCTTAATGGAATCTTATAAGCAACAAAAAATTTCCACAGATGCCATTGTAAGGATATTTTAAAATAAATAAAATCGAAATTTTCCTTTTATTTTAAAAAACTTTGCGGAAGAACTTGTCCTTACAATCCATATGAAAACTTTTTGTTACCTATTCCTAAGCAATATCTCATAACTCCTAAGAAGTAGCTCAAGAATCCAATCTTCAAACTATGCGATAGAAATCCATCTACGCGATCAGATTCGACATATTCTTTCTTTAAGTTTCTTCACTTTTCTTTGATTCTTAAAACATCACCATGTGACCCAGTCACATCATGTATCAAGAATCTCAGAATAAAAACTTAGCAGAGTTAGATAGTGGACTTTACCTGAAGTAGAGTCAAACTTATTGACTTTAACACCCTTAGGTAAATTGGCAGCTTCGCAACCAATGCCCCTTCCTTTGGCAATTTAACATATGAATGCTTTGATAATGGAACATGGGACTATCACAAACTTAGCCTTTCTCTTTACCATTTAGTCCACTGAGTTGACAATGGCGGATCCCTTTCCACTGGGAAGAGAGAGCTTTACTAGATATCCAATGTCATTATTGTCAATGTCCATATAGTTTTAGGAAGTTGATCTTAGCAAATAGATAATATCATTAAGGGTCTTGTCTTAGTTTGTTTCATAGGAGTCCCAAAGGAACTCACTATTAGACTTAGAAAGTAGTTGAGCCACCAACTTTCTCAAGTATTTGACACCCAACTCTCCCGGGTTGTCAATATGTGACTACATCTCCAAGACGTGATCACACATAGACCTTTGCTTGCCAATAGGGCTTGAGTGACCTTAAACTTTTCAAGAACTTGTGGGTTAGGGAGAATAATTGGAGGAGGTGAAAGAAGTATGATTTCCATGGGACATCATCTTCATTTAGGAAGCTTGTTTCAAGAGATTTGGGAAGATCATAAATGTCTAAACCAGACATCTTTTAGGAGATATTCAAGATAGTTGATCTAAAGTCCTTAATATGACACCCAATATGAAATATTAAGGCTAGGACCCAACAAACTATTTTATAACTTAGAAGAGGGATGCCGTAATCCAAGCTATAAAATATTTAAAGGTAGGTGAATGACGATTCACCAATTTCCACCAAGATAAACGACATGTATTATTAGGTTTTAATTTGTTTTGGTAACTCCTAAATCTTTGAGATTCATTGAACTGTTCAATGGCATGTTTCAATCTCGAGTGTGCCCTTCAGGTTTTGTGACTGGGATGCCGAGGATCACAAAACAAGGTGTGAAGTAACCATGCAAATTACTTGGTATCCTTAAGTGTTTACCCCTCAATCGATGTGCCGGTTAACCACACACGCTCCATTGTGATTCGGTTAGGGTTTTCCCCGATGAGTCTGGACATGGATAACTCGGCGAGTTGACGAGACAACTCGACGAGTTAATTTGGGTTTCCGCGATGTCGTGGAGGTATAAAAGTGACTCGGCGAGTCACATAGATACACTCGGCGAGTCACGTTAACATGGACAGTTGACTCAAGTGTTGACTTCTGTTGACGTTAGGGTTTGGTCAATGCCAGGAGAATGGGAACCATGGAGTGGTAAAATGGTCTTTTAACCATTCCAAGAGTTTGAGAGAGACAATAACCTATTTTATTTCGAGTCGTGATTTAAGTGTTAATTAGAGATTACTATCTATTGTGTTAGGCGGGGGCTAGTACGAGATTCGTGTACATGGTTACTACTTGCTAGCTTACTAGGTGAGTCTTCTCACTATACTTTACATAGAGTGGTAATCTTTGTGTGACCGGTGGGTCTTATGTGCTTACTTGAGTTATATGATATTAAGCATTTTGTCTATGAGATATATATGTTATATTATGTGTTTACTGAGATAGGACTGGGGGGTCCAAACCGAGTTGTAGGACCGGAGGGTTTCCATCGAGATAGGACCAGAGGGTCCAAACCGAGCATTGAGACCGAAGGGTCCTCACTGAGACACATAACCGGTGGGTCCACATCGAGACGCATGAGACCTGAGGGTCCATGCCAAGTTATAGCCATGAGAGGCTTATTATTTATGTATGTGGTATTTTGGGGAACTCACTAAGCTTCGTGTTTACCGTGTTGTGTGATATGTGTTTCAGGTGCTTTTTAGGACCGCGGGAAGGCATTGGCGTGATTGTAGACACTTGTTCGAGATTATGTTGATGATTCTGGGATTTGACTTTTGCTTGTCGATTTTTGTTGACATTTGAGACACTTATGGTTTTATGAAATATAATATACGAGTTTATGTGTTTTAAAAATGAAAATTTTGGTTTGAAAATTTATGGTGTTACAACTACACTGATACTTGACTACTTACAACAAATACAACTAAATTAACTATTTAATTTGTATAGCATGACATAGTTATAATTCAGCTAAATTAACTCAACACTCCAAATAGAAATAACATGTTATAATATTCAACTATACCAATTTACCACAACCCTTAACGACTTATAACTTCACATGCTCTAAACCCATAACATATTATTTCACAATAACTATTATATCGTATTTATCACACATAAAATAATAAACATGCATCTAGATAGAATTTGTCTACAAAAGGAGCGTGGTTACTCACCCGAATAGTTAGTGAAGACGAACTATTATTTTGGCGCGAAGCAATGCATTGTTTCCAATTTATCACTTGTCCAAACCTATTCAGGCAATACATCAATTTCATTAGAACTTGTCTAAACCCATCATGAAATCAACCACGGTGATCAATTTCCTTATTACTAACTAAACTTGGTAACTCTCAAATAAAACCACCTAACAATTTAACCCCGTAAGTCGTTAGTTCAATTCCATAAACTACGGTGTATAACCCTTATCGACCAAATTACAAATTTCATTGTGGAATTCATCAATTAAACTAATCACCGTTCATAATAGCACCATATCACGACTCCTACAACATACTTGGGGTTTAACAACTCCCTTATGACATGCTACGTAAATATTATTACGAAATAATGAAACGAAAAAGCACCTCAAACCCGCTTGGTGACACATACCTCTGTAATGTCATCAACCTCGCGACTCTATTTTGCTCCCATTTATTTTATGATTTCTTTCTCCCAAAACTTAGCCAAGCACGACCCCATAGCCTTTATATTCTTTTGTTCCAGATGCGAAAGCACGTTACACTCTTCCCTGAACACGTTGTGTCCAGGTGTCCTGATGGAAAATTCGTCGTGCATACTACACTTCTGAAATGTGTCTGATGACTAGCCACGCCGCACCACCGTATGGATGTGTCGCATCCATGCTTTTGACTTTCGTTGACTTTACTAAAAAAGGTTGTGTTTTACCTCCAACTATAGCAATCTACTTATGACTATATCATGTTATTCTTATATTTTAACGTAGTAGAGTGATTGTTCTAACACAATAATACATGTTACGAAAAACATGTGTTACATCTCAGGTCTCACTAATTCCACACCAAAATTTGAAACCTCATATACTCTACTCTCTCCCACTATGAATTTGATAGTAGATCGTTTCAAAAAAAAAAATTTTATACTTTCCGAGTATCTGCTTTGTATTTATCGATTCTTCCATAGATGTCGGAAAGAACAATAATATGCATTAAATCTTTGGATTTTACGTTGAAGTTTACAACTTCGAACGACGAAAACATACTTTAGGACATGAGTTCTTCGTGCACTGTTACAAGTCAAGAATCTATGATCCTCATATTGATTTTACATTTTGTGTCTCATTTTTAACTTCATATGGGGACAATCTCATTTTACATTTCTTATAATCAAATCTAAATCACTAATTATCAGTATGAAAAATGAAGCTTGATAAATGAATAATGATAAACTTGATATTAATTTATAATATTAATCATCAAATCGTTTTTCTTTAAGTATTAAATACAAATAAGACAACGTGGCAAAAATTTATGTCGGGTGACGAATGTAGAGTGGGGTGGAAGAGCAATGGCCCTTGAGGTCAAGATAAGGTCGGTCATGTTTCATGTATGATGATCGATATTGTAAGCTTTCTTTTTGTGGAAAGTTTTCCTCATATAAAATTCTCTTTTGGGGTTGGTAAGGTGGGGTTTGAGAGGTGTCCTACATACATTTTAAAAATACTTTTTAAGACAAGTTAAGAATCATTATCTTGTTTGATGCTTTATACATATAGCCGTGTCGACGCCTCGACGGAAGAAGATTTTGGTATTGTCAATATGATCTTTTCTTATATCGGGTCATGCCCTTTTTCTTGCAAGGATATTTGCAAAATTTAAAGAATTCATCAAAACCTGTACATTTGTTTTATGGTTTATATATATATATATATATATATATATATATATATATATATATATATATATATATATATATATATATATATATATATATATATATATATATATATATATATATATATATATATATATATATATATATATATATATATATATATATATAAGAAGGTTCATGCGAAAACATAATCATTTGTATTTCCGCATGAGCCCTCCCCTATTATATATATTACATATCTCTAAGTAATTTTTTTTTATATTTGTATGTTACTTTTCGGTTTTTCATGAAAATTTTAAGTTTTCAAAAAATCTTTTATATATATATATATATATATATATATATATATATATATATATATATATATATATATATATATATATATATATATATATATATATATATATATATATATATATATATATAAAGGAAAGGTTATATGGAAAACAAAAAAACCTAAAAAACTCTAAAAATCATAAAAAATGTATTAAAAATACTTAGAGATCATAAATCTTTTTTTGACTTTATATACTTAAAAATCGCAGTTTTTTATATAAATTCGCTAAAAAAAATTAAAAAACCGATTATTTATTTATTTATTATATTTTTGGTTTTTTTCAAAAAAAAATTCAATGAATTTATATAAAAAGGTGCGGTGTTAAAGAATATAAAGTCAAAAAAAAAAGATTTTTGATCTCTAAGTATTTTTTTTATGTATTTTTATGATTTTTATGGTTTTTTGTTTTCCATAGAACCTAAACCTATATATATATATATATATATATATATATATATATATATATATATATATATATATATATATATATATATATATATATATATATATAAGGGTTGGATTCAACAAAGAATCATTTTAAACCTTAAAACCAATGAACCAATCTTTTCTTAATTTTTAGAGCAAATTTTTCATCAAAATAACTAATAATATAAATATTCATAATTTTTTATCCTCCATCCATTTATATCAAATTTGATAAAAAAAAATATTTGTTCAGAATTACATTGTGAATCTGTACAGATTAACCTTGTGAAATCTATGCAGATTCATACATTGACTTTATACAAAATTAATGATTTATAGTACGGATTCACAATGTAAATCTGACAGATAAAAAAAGTTTATATATATATATATATATATATATATATATATATATATAATTTGATATCAATGGAAAGAAGATAAAAAGTTATGAATTTTTATATTTTTAGAATTTTTTTGATAAATAATAAGATCTAAAACTTAAAAAAAAATGGTTCATGGTTCTATGGCTTAAAATGGTTTGTTGTTGAGCTTTTAGCTATATATATATATATATATATATATATATATATATATATATATATATATATATATATATATATATATATATTGAGGAGGGTTCATGCAAAAATGCAAATAATCTGAGGAAATGCGAAAAGAAGAAAAACATATGAGACTGTGTTACCTCAACATTATATTTTAGACAATAATTCATCCAAATTTTGAAATACATTATGATAATCGATAATAGATGAGAAATTGTTTCATATTAGCAAAATATGATTTTTGACATTTTTATTATGAAAACGTGAATTTAAAAATGGTTAAGGATGTGAAAAAAAAAGTTAATTGTTAAAAATGTTTTTAAATCTATATTATCATAACACGATTCAGTGTAAACTTATTATCTTTAATTTATTGCTAATAAATTTATTTTTTATACTACATGTGTTTGATTTTTATAAGATAAATCTGTTTTCGCGTTTTCGTAAGATATTTATGTTTTCGCATGAACCTCTATATATATATATATATATATATATATATATATATATATATATATATATATATATATATATATATATATATATATATATATATATATATATATATATATATATATATATATATATATATATATATATATAGACACACACGCAGCACACACACAATTGGACTTTCTTAGAACATGGGTTATGTACATTCGTTCACCTCGCACACCCTTTGTTGATGCCCCTATTAGTATTCATCATAGTTAATTTAGTCTAGCATTATTTTTGTCCGACTACTCAATGCTTGGTGGGACTCAAGAAAGTCTGAAATTTTGATTTGTTGACTTTTCGCACACACTTGACACTTGAAATAGACTAAACTCTTTATCAAGGAAGAAAATATGACCCACATTAGAAACAAACTCATTGTTTGCGGCTCCCATTAAAAAATGTAATATCTTAAGCTGAAAATGTCACTACAGCAAAAATTGAAACTCAAGACACTCAAGAAGAGTGGTATAGACTAATTAAAGAGAGGCCAATTGTCCCTTTTAATGGGTGGTTGATAGGTTGGTTTAATTGAGTTGGTAAAGGGTATGGTGGGGTTGTTATAAAAGGATACGTTTTTTGGGTGGATGGGTACTACTTGGGAGAAGACAAGGCGTAATAATATCTATTTAGGGTAATGATAGATTGCAATTACCTCAACACCTAGAAACTTATGATATTTTATTGTAATAATACATTCATACCACTTAAAAAAAATGTAGTTTATAATATTTGGACCAAGCGCCTTAATAATGGGATTTGAATGATTGAAGTGCGGAAGTACACACAAAAATTCGAGTGATTGAGATTCGGAATTACACATAGAAGTAGAGTTCAAATTTTGAAACACTTAAAATATTAATAATGTTATGTGATTGACTTCATATGGAATAGGAAAGAGACCCTAGGATAAATCTGATATGCTCTGAAGATATGATTTATCATTATCTTTTATGTGGACTAAACCAATTATTCATTGTATTATCTTTGACCGGAAAGCCTAATCTTTGGGAGGGGAATTTTCTTTTTCTTTTAACGTAGAAAAGAAACATATATTCGGTTCGTAACCAAACCAAAAACAAAACAAAACAAAAAGGCATACATTAATCATTTCGAAAATCCAATAGTCTAATTTTTCGTTTGTAAAAACTAAAATCTTTTAGTTAGTTTGGTCGTTTGTTTTAGGAAAAATGACTTAAGAGGGTAACTACCTCTTATCTGTGTTCACATATTGACAACTTCTTGTTTTTTGTACATAATAAAGCAACTAACTTGTTTTAACTGTTTAAATTACACTAATATTACTGGCTAATACTTGTTTTAACCGGTAACTCAAAGGGAAAATGACTTAGGAGAGTAACTACCTCTTATCCGTGTTCACATATTGGCAACTTCTTATTTTTTGTACATAAGAAAGCAACTAACTTGTTTTAACTGTGTAACATCCTAAAAATCATGACCAAAATTTCGTTTTTAATTTAATACTAAAACCATAATTATCAAACCATTAATTTAATACTCCGGCATCGGGTCTCGCCCGTTATCAGGCCCCGTCTAGCATCAAGCCCCGTCAGTATATAAATCTGTCTCTCTTAGGCCCCGCCTGTCTCCGGGCCTCGCCCGCTAAACACATACAATCATATAACATGCTAACACATAAAGAAACATACTCTACTGATAATGAGATATGGAACTTCGTCCGTACTCAGCTAGTTCCATCCAGGGCTTCAGCAATGCAATGTGAGTCTCCTCACAGTGTGAATGGGTCTAAGGCCACAATGCCAGCCCATGTAGTCTATGAGTAGGAAGACCCGAGGGTTAGCCCAAGGCATTGTATGCTAGTATGTTATTCCAGACCAAGGTCTAATGTCGGGCGGGTGCCCGAGGAATGTTTGCATGTTAGATTATACTTGTTGTCTGTGTGATACTTGTATGTGCCTGGTAAAAAGGTGAGTGTGGGCGAGGTCCCGTATCTCATCACTAGCTGAGTACGGACGATGTTCTGTATCTCATTATTAGCAGAGTATGTTTCTTAGGACAGGGATACAGTAGAGTATGTTTCTTTATATGTTAGCATGTTATATGATTGTATGTGTTTAGCAGGCGAGCCCTGGAGACAGACGGAGCCTAAGAGAGACAGAAATGTATATCGAGTGGGGCTCGATGCCAGGCAGGGCCTGTTGTCGGGCGGGGCCTGATGCCGGAGTATTAAATTAATGGTTTGACAATTATGGTTTTAGTATTAAATTAAAAACGAAATTTTTGGTCATGATTTTTGGGATGTTACACAGTTAAAACAAGTTAATTGTTTTCTTATGTACAAAAAATAAGAAGTTGTCAATATGTGAACACGGATAAGAGGTAGTTACCCTCAGTCATTTTCTATTTGAGTTACCGGTTAAAACAAGTATTAGCCGGTAATATTTGTGTAATTTAAACAGTTAAAACAAGTTAGTTGCTTTATTACGTACAAAAAAGAAGAAGTTGCTAATATGTGAACACGGATAAGACGTAGTTACCCTTATAAGTCATTTTCCCTTTGTTTTAAGTCTTAAAATAGAAAAAAGACTGAACCATATCTTAATATTACGTCGTTTTTAATACTTCACGAATTGGCAATTGCATAAGGTATTCACTTTTACCGGTTTGCTTGCACTCGAGTTAGCTTTGTTGTCATATAATAATTTCTAAATGTTTTTTTTTGCTATTATATATACTCTTTTGCTAGTTTTATTGTTTTAGGTAAGTAAAATAAAATTTAAAAACAAAAAACAAAAATCCAAAATTTTGATCTCGGATCGGATCCGAACACAAAAAAAGAATCATATTTTCCTAACTTTTCTACTTTCCGTTTTTAGGAAAAATCCAAACCAAACCAAATAATCATACCCTTCCTAGCCTCCTATTAGTTAAAAGAGAAAATAACACGTTAGCTCAAAAATGTTTTTGAAATTTGTCGAATTAGTCTGTTAACTTTTTTTTTTGTGCTTTTTAGGGGCATAAGATGGATGTCGACCTGTTTATTTCGTCCCTCTAACTTACAATAAGTTGTCCACTATACCACACAATCGTTGGAGAAGACGTGGATGTCAAGTCATCATAACGTGGCCGACATTTGGTTGTCTACTTGAAACTGTGTGACAATTTATGAGTCTTTCTGGGACAATTAGTTTCTAAAACACACTAACCGTGCCCTACTTTTTAGTTATTGGGCTCCGCTTCTTGAATCGAAAAACTTGTTTCTGAATCGAATAATCTGCAAGAAAACATTAGTAATAAACACAGTGGCTGAGGTTCAAGTCGGACTCGATTCCCATAACAGATTCGTCGTCTGTTTCCAAGGTATAACAACCGTAACAATGTGTACTGTCGGATATGGCTACTTGCCTGAAAGAGTCACCAGAAATAGTTCTAGAGAAAATGAAGAAAACGATGAGTATTTTCATCTGTGCGTCGAATGAGGCATAAGTGGTTCGCTTTTATACTGGTTTGTAATGGCAAGCAATCAATTCGTCATTAAGGAATTGATCGTGCCAAAAAATGATATTAATTGCACAATAAATGCATCAGTTACCAAAATTCAAACCAATGACCAAAACTGTAAAGTTTAAAAAAATTGCCTTGCGTCTTGTCCCAGACGAGCTGAAAAAAATTGACAAGTACACAAAGAGACTTCCATGGGAGTATCCGGTGCTAGTATGCCAGGCACCTATTCTAGAGGCAGTTATCTTACCTGCCAAGTCTGTTGAGGATATGATTAAGGAAAGAGCCGCCAGAAAGGTTGAAGTTAGAGAGAAGAGGAAGTTTGAAGGATCTTCAAGGTCCAACAAGGAGAGCAAATCTCTGAAGTCTGGAGGAGAAAGAGGAAGTAAGGCAAGATGGTGCGAGAAGTACAAGAAGAAGCACTTCGGAAGATGCGATAGAGAAGTGACGTGCTATAAGTGTGGTAGGACCTATCACTATTCTAGAGACTGTACATTCGACAACAAGAAGTGCTACTAATGTGGAAATGATGGGCATATTTCGAAGAACTGTCCAAAGAAAAACGAAGTAGCAAGACCAAATGCACCGCCAAAGCCAAGGGCATTCCACATGATCCTGGACGAAGCAGATAACAACGCGAGGAACCAAGGATGAGGACTTCATATCCAAAGATCAAGATATGAAGTAGTCATGTGGATAATATTAAGAAGTGTAGCCTATTAAAGGCATAGTATAGGGTAAACTTGAACACCTATGTAATAGTTTCAAGAAATAATATAAACTCTCGTTTTGTTATCTGATGTGTCAAGTTGTTATGTGATTTTCTTGTATGGTTAATCGGAAAACCACGAGACAATACTTGGGACGAGTATGAGTAGGTGTGAATGGTAGTAGAGGCCTATACTACCAGAAGCACAGGACTCACACTTGGATCAAGGAAAGTCACAAGGTTACCAAGAAGCTAGTAATTGATTCCGTTTTATTCAAGTATGTCGTTACCATCGTTTTGGTAATGAATGAGAAGATGATTGTTATTCCGACCCTAGTGGTCAAATCATATCGAGTCCAACCAAGATGAGTATGTTACGTGGTTCAAAGAACCAAGTTTGATATAACATCCGACATAAGCAAGAAGATTGAAGTGAAAGATAATCAAAGTGATTGCGATCGTTATTAAAGTAACAAACTTGTATCTAGAAACGCTACATGCTAGAAGATGATTATATCACATTAGAACATGAAGGAATGAATAGTCTGTTTCGGAATTTGACTCTAAGAGACCTAAGTCCAAGCAATACATCATACGATGAGAGGTCATTAGAACATGACCCATCGGTCTATTATGATAATAGAAGGAAGAAACTTATCACAAGTTTGTTAAAGAAGGAGTCTCCAATAAAGATCGAGATTGTGACATGAAGATCATAATTGGAAGTCTAACATGAGATAGAGAGCGGGTACAAGATCGGGCACCACCTGTAGTCAGGAAGTCTTAGAGTTAGATACTCGTTCGAAGAAACATCCAAGTTACGGTTATTACTTAGGATGAAGAGATAACGTATGGAGTCATCATGTGAGCCCTGTTTCATTGATGATCCCGGGACATAATCATCCTAAGGGGGCATAATTGTAATGCCCGTAGATCCGAGCTAGTCAATTTAGAGATAATAGGGGGCGAAAACGAATTTTCGACAAAAGATTATTTAGAATAAATAATCTTAACCTAGTTGTAGAATATGTCTCAAGGGTTTCGTACATATAAAGAACGCCGAAATCCGAGTTATAACGAAGAAGTTATGGCCCATCGAAGTTTTACGGAAAAACCGGCACGACACCGGGAGACGTAAATAGTGAATTTACGATAGAGGAATTTTTATCCTTAGTGATCTAAAAAAAATTTGTAGTATACGTTAAACCAAGAGCGTCCATAAAAAGAACGCCCAAATCTGACTTCGTATGAGGCAGTTATAAATTTTCTAAGATTTGGCATAGCAGTGCACGACCCGAAACTCGAATTTTAGTTCGATCGGGTTTTGGCCTACGCGGCCTAAATGGTAGTTGAATATGTCATTAATAGGAACTCAACGATAAAAAGACAGACGAAAACGAAGTCCGTATGTAGAAGTTATGAATTTTATGCGGACATTTAACAATATAATCTCCTCCTACTGTTAAATTTAAGATTGGTCAAGAGTTAGCTGACGGAGTCTACATGAAAGTTGTAGATCTTGTTTTTACCTACGCGTGGATATAAAGAACGTTGAAAACGGAGCTTGTATGCGAAAGTTACGGGGTTTAGAAGTCGACAGGGTGTTGTGCGAAATCGGGTGACATGGCTGAATATGGGCCAAGGCTTTCTCCCCAAGGCAAGCCACCAGAAGGTGACACCTGGCCATGGACTCGACGATTAGGTACCCCTACTCGACGAGTAGAGCAGGATTCCATCCTATAAATAGAGGTGTTGGGTTCCCTCATTCTTCACACCTTCCCAACTTCACTTTCTCTCTCTAGCCTCCCTTAAGCCCGCTAAAGTCTAGGTAAACCCCCTAGCACCCGAAGGAAGCCCCGAGGCTCCTGAAGCCCCGAGAAAAGATCCTTTCGGCTTTATGAGAAAACCTATTGTAAGTGAGCTACGCCTAAACTATCTTTAGTATAGTTTATGTTTCAATATAGTAATGTTATTAGGAACTTATAATGAGTATTTAGGATATTATTATGAGTTATATAAGTTTCGTTATAATATCTTTTTAACCACTCGTGGTACGGGGAATCTGGTTTAAAGGGTCGCATAGGGTTGTTGGATTTCAGAAGTGGTATATGCCAAAATGGTCCTGCCCTCCGGTGTTTTATGTCTGGCCCCTATCTGTACATAGTGGGTGAAGAGTATTGTTTAACGCTTATATAATAGTAATAATATCTAGACTATTAATTAGTCTCGTTAAACATTAGACTAAACTCTAGTGGTAATGATACTAGGTTTTCTCCGAGGGAAATTGTTTTAACAGTAACGAAGTGTCATCCGAGTGCCGAGTCACCACATTTTCAAGTGAGTGCGTAGTTACTTTCATCTTACACATAGATATGAAGTATTTTATATAAATTACGTGCTATGTGTGCATATTATTTGAATACTTGCTGTCTATGCTGGATTATTGATTTTATACATGTTTTAAATGATTTAAACTGTATATTTATTTTATATCTACAAATATTTTGGGATAAAACATTTTAGATGAAGTAGTTGGTGTGTGATGAAATAAAATGATGAGAGATAGGTGATGATAGGAAGGTGATGATAATTAGGTGAGGATAGATAGGTGATAATGAATCGGTGATGTAGGATGAAAGATACTATAACCTTGTCCAACAATTTGGAGATGTAGTCATCTACCAGAGTATAGATGGTGACCACGGACATGCTCATAACTTGTAGGTGATGAATTACGTGTTCAGGCGATGTTGTAACTACGTATTCATGTGATGATAATCTAACCCTTACTATGAATTATGAGTTCAGACGATGTTGTAACTACGTATTTGTGTGATGATACTCTAACCCTTACTATGAATTACTGTAACACCAAAAAATTTCAAATAATTTTTCACATTTTAAAAACACACTTTCATTCATCATTTTTATAAAAATGTCATTGTATCACATAACAATCCATAACAATACATCCCAAGATCATAATATGTAAAAGCTCCTAATGTGTGTACTGATCATGCTGGCGCCCGCGATCCTCACTGGTACCTGAAACATATAACACCACACTGTAAGCATAAATTCTTAGTGAGTTATCAAAAATACCACACGCAACACATATTAGCCACTCGAGGCTATAACTCTGTTTGACCCTTTGGTCAATGTGTCTCAGTAGGACCCTCCAATCCCATAACTCTATGGACCCTCTGGCCCTAACTATATGGACCTTTTGGTCCTAACTCTGTAAACTCTATAACATACATAGCATAAATCACATAGAAATCACATCATGCAAAAGCATACAAAATACTCTGTCACATAACTCTAATTACCACTTTAGGTAACGTATAGTGAGAAGACTCACCTCGGGTAACTCAGTAATCTCGAACTCGGTAAAAATCTGGTCTAGCCTCTGCCTAATCCTATGAAGTAAACACTCTTATCAATACATCTCTCAAGGCTAGACTATTCCCTCTCTTAGTACTCTCAGAAGGGTAAAAGACCATTTTACCCCTCTCATGGCTCAAAGACCCTAAAGTTGACCAAACCCTAAAATTCAACAAAAGTCAACTCTCCGGGTTACGCTGCGCGTACCAAACATGTATGCCGGGCGTACCCAGAGACCTCACAGAAACGAGGAACGCAACCCCCTACGACGCGCGTACTGGGATTACGCCCCGTGTAACTCCCAGTTTCAGACTCATTTGCTCTTGGGGTCTTAAACAGTTAAGACACACGTCCAACTTCTAGATCTGACCATTTCCAAGCCTCTTAATCCAAAAAGTTAGTGACTTTAAGCCTTTGCATGGCTGGACAAGTCACTAACACCCATAACATTCCATTTCCAACACTAGAAAGCTCATAACTCAAGCATGCCCTCATAACAACGACCAAGTTGGGATTTTTATGGATCTATAACACAAATATCAATGAAATGGGACAAATCTAGATCCATGGAGTTCGTTACACTCATAAAGTCTCCACCTTTGGGACTTTTAACCCTAAAAATGGTCCATGCAACATCAAACCATAATAAAGAGGAAAGTTTTGAACTTTATACCTCTAGATGAAGCTCCTTCCTCTAAGGATCTCAGATCCAAACTTGCACTTCAAGCTCTAGCCTCCACAAGCTCCTCTCCTTCTTCTTCACTAACACACCAAGGAACTTTTAGCTCAAAACACTCACACACACACACTTAGGGACGAAGGAAGGTTCTCTTAGGGTTTCACTCTCTGATATGGTGGTTGAGAAATGATCCTTAGCATCCCTTATATAGTGCACAAGCCAAATATTAAGGTTTGTATCTGGACCCTCTACGCCCAGCGTACCCAGACGAGTCCGCGTCGAAATTAAGTGCATGAGTACACGCGACGTACTCCCCAGTACGCCCCGCGTACTCATTTGCCACAAAATTCACTCAAGGGCCAAACTTGACAATTTGAAAAAAGAGAAGGGCTAAATAGCTTTACTTGAATTTCGGGATGTTACAATTCTCCCCCACTAGAACCAGACTTCTCCCTCGAAGTCTCATGCCGAAAACAACTCCGGATGCTGCTCCCGCATCTCTGATTCCGGCTCCCAAGTCAGCTTGGACCCCCTCCGATGCTACCACTGGACCTGATCCAGAGGCACCTCCTTGTTTCTCAGAACCTTGACCTTCCGGTCCAAGATCGCGATCAGTCTCTCAACATAATTCAGACTCGCGTCCACGTGGATATCCTCCAACGGCACCACTGCCGACTCGTCAGCTATACACTTCCTCAGCTGAGACACATGGAAGGTATCATGAATCTGGCTCAACTCCGCAGGTAGCTCCAATCGATATGCTACCCTGCCTACCCACGCGATCACCCTAAACGGTCCGATGCACTGGGGCTCCAACTTGCCCCTTTTCCTGAATCGGATCACTCCTTTCCAAGGAGACACCTTCAGGAGTACAAAATCTTCAACCTGAAACTCAAGCTCGGATCGACGCCTATCCGCGTAACTCTTCTGGCCACTCTGAGCCATCAGCAACCTCTGTCTAAATACGTGGCTGTTGTTATAGGAAAACTCAGCCAAAGGCAAATACGTGTCCCAACTCCCTCCGAAATCCAATACACATGCCCGAAGCATGTCCTTGAGAGTTTGAATCGTCCGCTCACTTTGTCCGTCCATCTGTGGGTGGTAAGCGGTACTGAAATGCAGCCTAGTACCCAACTCCTCATGGAATTTCTTCCAGAACCTGGAAGTGAAACGCACATCTCGATCTGACACAATCGAGATCGGTACACCATGCCGCAATACCACCTCCTTCACATACACCTCTGCCAGCCTCTCTGCGGAAGAGCTCTCACTGATATCAAGGAAATGAGCGCTCTTTGTCAGCCGGTCAACGATCACCCAAATTGCATCGACACCTCTCGCATCCTCGGCAATTTGGTGATAAAATCCATGGAAATCGGTTCCCACTTCCACTGGGGAACCTCAAGTGGTTGCAACTTGCCATGTGGACACTGGTGCTCGGCCTTAACCCTGTGACAGGTTAAACACCTCTCTACAAACCACGCCACATCCCTCTTCATACAGGGTCACCAATAGTCTCTTTTCAGGTCCAAATACATCTTACTGGCCCCGGGATGGATTGAAAACCTCGACCTGTGTGCCTCCTCCATCAAAATGGGACGTGCCCCGCCCTCTAATTGCACCCAAATCCGGCCCTGGAAGGTCATAAGCCCCCAGCTATCAGCAATGAACTCAGATATCTATCCAATCACCCGCTCTCGCTTGCGGTTCTCCGGTCTCATGGCCTCTACCTGGGCCTCCCGAATGGTGTCCAACACCGGAGTCATAACTGTCAACCTCAAACAAATATCTCATAATGGGGCACTCTCTGCCCTACGACTCAAGGCATCGGCTACCACGTTAGCCTTGCCCGGGTGGTACAGGATCTCACACTCATAATCCTTTACCACGTCCAACCATCTCCTCTGGAGCATGTTCAGGTTGGGCTGATCCATCAGATACTTCAAGCTCTTGTGGTCCGTGTATAAGGTACACCGAACCCCATACAAATAGTGACGCCAGATCTTGAGGGCGAACACCACAGCCCCCAACTCCAGATCGTGAGTAGGATACCTCGTCTCATGAGGCTTCAGCTGCCTCGATGCGTATGCTATCACATGCCCTCTCTGCATCAGAACCGTACCCAGTCCCGATATCGACGCGTTACAATATACCACAAAGTCCTCCATTCCCTCTGGAAGGGCCAACAATGGGGCATCGCATAATCTCTGGCGAAGTGTCTCGAATGAGGCCTGCTGCTATGGGCCCCAACTGAAAGCCATGCCCTTCCGGGTCAGTCTGGTGAGAGGAACATCAATCCTGGAGAAATCCTGGATGAATCTCCGATATAATCGGCCAACCCCAGGAAACTCCTGATCTCTGAATGGGATCTCGGCACCTCCCAACTCATCACCGCCTTAATCTTGTTCGGATCGACCAATATCCCATTTTGGTTGACGAGGTGTCCTAGAAATTGGACCTCTTGTAACAAGAAATCGCACTTGGAGAATTTGGCGTAAAGCCTCTCCGATCTCAGAACTCCGAGGAGCTCCCTCAAATGCTCCTCATGTTGCTCTCTGGATCTCGAATACATCAATATATCATCAATGAACACGATCACCGAACGATCCAATATCGGCCTGCACACCCTGTTCATGAGATCCATGAACGCTGTCGGTGCATTGGTGAGCCCGAAAGGCATCACCACGAACTCGTAATGCCCGTAATGAGTCCTGAATGTTGTCTTCTGGATATCCTCATCACGCACCCTCATCTGATGATATCCAGACCTCAAATCAATCTTGAAGAACCAAGACGCTCCCTGCAACTGATCGAACAAATCGTCGATCCTCGGTAAGGGGTAACGGTTCTTGACCGTCAGCTTGTTCAACTCCCGGTAATCAATGCACATCTGGTGTGAACCATCCTTTTTCTTGACAAAAAGGATCGGTGCTCCCCACAGCGAGCTACTCGTCCGTATAAACCCCTTTCCCAGCAGCTCCTGAAGCTGCGAGGATAACTCCTGCATCTCTGGAGGTGTAAGGCGATAGGGCGCCTTGGCGATAGGCGCTGCCCCCAAAACTAAATCGACACGGAACTCCACCTGCCTCTCAGGAGGCACACCCGACAACTCCTCAGGGAAAACATCCGGGAACTCACGCACTATCGGGACCACATCGACCAACCTCGGTCTCTCTCCACCCACTCTCGTATCCACCACATAAGCCACAAACCCATTACAGCCCTGTTGTAGACTCTGCTTCGCTCTAGCGGCTGAACAAAATGCTGACCCCGAACGGGTACCCTCGCCATAAAACTGTAAGAACTCCCTCACTAGGGTCTCGTATGGTCACCAGCTGTCGCTCGCAGTCGATAACCGCTCCAAATCTACTCAACCAGTCCATGCCCACAATGACACAGACATCTCCCATAGCAATCGGGACCAAATCAATCGGAAACCCAACGCCGAAGATCTCGAGTACACATCCTCGAATCACATCAGTGGCATACACCGCTCTTTCGTCAGCTATAGAAACTCGCAAAGGTTGAATCAATGCCTCCCGACAGATACTGATGTGCTGCCTAAAGGCCAACGACACAAAAGACCGACTCGCACCCGAGTCAAATAACACCAAAGCAGTTACAAAACTCACAAGAAATGTACCTACGCATATCATAATATAAGCACAACACCATAACTCAAAATAAATAGATGAAAGAATACATACCAGCCACAACATCGGCCGCTACGCGAACCTCCTCCGCTGTCAACTGGAAGGCTCTCCTGCGAGCCTTCGGTGCCTCGGCCTTCACCGGCCGACTCTCCGTAGCTAGTACAACAGTAGGGGAAGATCCCTGTGAAGCTCCCTGAGCTGACCCTCGTAACTGCGGACACTCGACCTTCCGGTGTCCGGTCTGGTTGCAGTGAAAACAGACTACAAACCCCTTGGGGCAATCCTTGGCCATGTGCCCCTCCTTGCCACAATTATAGCTAGACCCTTCCTTACACACCCTCTCATGACTCCTGCCGCACTTGCCACAAGTGCGGCCCTTCTGGTTCCCTGATCTCGAATCGGCGGGCTCAGCCCGCTTGGCAGCCGGCTGGGACTGTGTCGGTCGCCGATCCCTCCCCTGAGACTCCGCCTCCTCCCTGGCCTGAGTCTCTAGCTCAATCTCCCTCTTCCAGGCATTTTCCTGAAGCTCGGCATATGTCCGGTATGTTGAGTTCGCCACGAACCCGCGGATGTCTCTCCTCAAAATGCTAAAATATCTGCTCATCTGTGCCTGCTTGGAAGACACATGCTCAGGGCAGAACATCGCCCTCTCATGAAACATCCTGGTGATCACTGTAACAGACTCAGTACCCTGCTTGAGGGTTAAGAACTCTTGGGCCAAACGTTCCCTTTCCACCGGGGGAAGGTACTCATCATGAAAAATAGTGGTGAACCTCTCCCAGGTCACCGCGGCAAGCTCTGAAGAAGAATAGTGCGCTATCACAAACTTCCACCAGTCCTTCGCCCCAAGCGAAGTTGGTTCAGCGCGAACCGAACTCTCATATGCTCCGGACAAGAACACGTATAGAAGCATCCCTTAATATCCGAATTCCATCTCATCGCAGCGATCGGGTCCTGCGTCCCATCAAACTCTGGTGGCTTTGTGTTGCTGAACTCTAGATACAGCAACGAGTCACCCCCCTGTGACCTTGCAGCAGCAACAGCTGCGGTGTCCGCAACATCAGTGAAAGCGGCGTAACGCTCGTCAAAAGTATCGGTCAGGGTGGTCTTGATAGACCCAAACATCTTTGGTATCTCAGCTTGGATTGCAGCAAACACCTCCTCGTGAATCAATCTGCAGACCTTCTCATCACTAACACCACTACTCTCAGGTGTGTGGCGTGTCCCAACCATGATGTCTCTCTGAAATACAACCCAAGATATTAGAAACTCACTCGAGTGTACACACACTCGATATCCCATTCCTACTTGATCCTTGGTACCCTAAGGATTCTTACTTGGGTTGCGCACTGATCCGGTGTCTTTGGTAGTACGGGCCCAATACTACCGTCCACACCGCATCAATATTCACCCTAAGTCCTCCTCCTAGGACCCAAGTCCCAAGTACTCTACTCTCTCTATGCATAGTCTACTCTCTAGCAGATCTCTCATAAGCTTCTCGCTGCTATCTATTCACTCTCAAGCATCTCCTACCAGCAAAACCCCTAGGCTAAGGCATCACAAATCAGGCCACTCTAGTCCTAATAAGAAAACCTAGCCTACTCTAGCATGCATAACATATCATAACATATCTCTTAACTCATAATGTAAGGGTATTTTGGGAAATCACCGTTCGGGCGCTGGCTGATCGTACACATTGCTCTGCTCTGCTCTTTCAAAAACTTTTTACTCTTGAGAAAATTTTTGTGAATTCTATTTTGAAAATCTCTCAAATCCTCAGTTTGAGTTCAGATGCGCCCGAAGGTGCACCCGAATCCCTCAAACCAAGGCTCTGATACAAACTTGTAACACCCAAAAATTTCAAATAATTTTTCACATTTTAAAAACACGCTTTCATTCATCATTGTTATAAAAATGTCATTGTATCACATAACAATCCATAACAACACATCCCAAGATCATAATATGTAAAAGCTCCTAATGTGTGTACTAATCATCTCGGCGCCTTCCCGCGATCCTCACTGGTACCTGAAACACATAACACCACACTGTAAACAAAAATGCTTAGTGAGTTCCCCAAAATACCACACACAACACATATTAGCCACTCGAGGCTATAACTCTGTTTGACCCTCTGGTCAATGTGTCTCAGTGGGACCCTCCAGTCCCATAACTCTATGGACCCTCTGGCCTTAACTTTGTGGACCTTCCGGTCCTAACTCTGTAAACTCTGTAACAAACATAGCATAAACCACATAGAAATCACATCATGCAAAATCATACAAAATACTCTGTCACATAACTCTAATTACAACTTTAGGTAAAGTATAGTGAGAAGACTCACCTCGGGTAACTCGGTAATCTCGAACTCGGTAAAAATCTGGTCTAGCCTCCGCCTAAGCATATGAAATAAACACTCTTAATCAATACATCTCTCAAGGCTAGACTATTCCCTCTCTTAGTACTCTCATAAGGGTAAAAGACCATTTTACCCCTCTCATGCCTGAAGTTGACCAAACCCAAAAAGTCAACAAAGTCAACTCTCCGGATTACGTTGCACGTACCAAACATGTACGTTGGGCGTACCCAGAGACCTCACAGAAACGAGGAACGCAACCCCCTATGCCGCGCATACTGGGATTACACCCCGCGTAACTCCCCTTTTGCTCTTGGGATCATAAACAGTTAAGACACGCGTCCAACTTCTAGATCTGACCATTTCCAAGCCTCTTAATCCATAAAGTTGGTGACTTTAAGCCTTTGCATGGTTCGACAAGTCACTAACACCCATAACATTCCATTTCCAACCCTAGAAAGCTCATAACTCAAGTATGCCCTCATAACAACGACCAAGTTGGGAATTTTATGGATCTATAACACAAATATCATTGAAATGGGACAGATCTAGGTCCATGGAGTCCATTACACTCATAAAGTCTCCACCTTTGGGACTTTTAACCCTAGAAATGGTCCATGCAACATCAAACCAAAATAAAGAGGAAAGTTTTGAACTTTATACCTCTAGATGAAGCTCCTTCCTCTGAGGATCTCAGATCCAAACTTACACTTCAAGCTCTAGCCTCCACAAGCTCCTCTCCTTCTTCTTCACTAACACACCAAGGCACTTTTAGCTCAAAACACTCACATACACACTTAGGGACGAAGGAAAGCTCTCTTAGGGTTTCACTCTCTGATATGGTGGCTGAGAAATGAGCCTTAGCATCCCTTATATAGTGCATAAGCCAAATATTAGGGTTTGCATTTGGTCCCTCTACGCCCAACATAACCCTGGGTACGCCCAGCATACCTATACGAGTCTGCGTCCAAATTAAGCGCATGAGTACGTGCAGCGTACTCCCCAGTACGCCCCGCATACTCATTTGCCACAAAATTCACTCAAGGGTCAAACTTCACAATTTGACGAAAGAGAAGGGCTAAATAGATTTACCTGAATTTCGGGATGTTACAATTACGAGTTCAGGTGATATTGTAACTACGTATTCATGTGATGACACTCTAAACCTTACTATGAATTACGAGTTTAGGCGATGTTCTAACTACGTATTCATGCGATGATACTCCAACCCTTACTAGGTGCGTATTGAGGGAGTAATCCCCGAACCATTATTGTATGTGTGATGTAGGCGATGATCCTTTGGAAAAGTCCTTAGGAACGAACATATAAGGAAATGCGATGTAAAGAGATGAGATGTAAATACGATATAGGAGATGAACCTTAAGGTAATACTTTAGGGAATATCAAATGAAGAAAATGGGGGATGGGTAATCGGGTTAATTGTTTGACATGTATTATGTGAAGAAACAAGTTAACTATATTATTGTGGGTTGAAAACCCTATGTACTCACCAGGTTTCGTAACCTGGTCTACTCAGTTTATTTATATCACAGGTGTTGATATGAAGTCACATTACACTGAGAGATTAAGGAGATATAAGTCACTAGTGATAATGAATGTAAGTTCTGTTTATACTTATGTTTTTGTATTGACGATGGCATCCCAAATGTTTTTAAATGAATAAAAATACTTTTCTTTGGAAATGCTTTGATAACGTATTTATCATGTTTTACTGGGAACAAATTCCGCAACATTTTTATTAAAAGAGGTACTCTAATTTTTATAAAGCATAAACAAAATCGGTCTTCTATGGCCGTGAAAATGGGGATGTCACAGTATTTTACTTTAAAGCATTACCTTGTAATGGTGTATATGAAGCTGTGAATGTTGTAGACAACTTAGGAAATAATGTATTTCATATTGATTCTTCCATTAGTTTGGATAAAGCATCCTTGTGGCATTGTCGTCTTGGAAATGTCAACAAGAAGCGCATAGGCCAACTCCAAAAGGCTGGAGTTTTGGAGTCATTTGACTTGAAGTCAGATGATAGTTGCGAATCTTGTTTACTTGGAAAAATGACTAACTCACCCTTCACTGGTACTTGTGAAAGGGGTGGGGGTTTGTTGGACCTCATACACGCAGATGTGTGTGGACCCTTCAGAACCGCCACAAGGGATGCGAACCGCTTCTATGTGACTTTGAATGATGATTACAGTAGATGTGGTTATGTCTACTTAATCAAGCATAAGTCAGAAACCTTTGAGAAATTCAAAGAGTTTAAGCAAGAAGTGGAGAATCAGCTGGGTAGGAAGATAAAGATGCTTCGATCTGATCGGGGTGGTGAGTATCTTATTATCGATTTCCTTGACTATCTTAAGGAATGTGGAATTGTTTGACAATTGACACCTCCTAGGACACCACAGCTGAATGGTGTGGCTGAGAGGCATGATCGAACTTTGTTGGACATGGTTCGTTCCATGATAAGTCGGGCTTCGTTACCAATCTCTTTTTGGGGGTATGCCTTAGAGACTGCCGCCCACATCCTTAATCTAGTTCCAACTAAAAAGGTTGCCAAAACACCTCACGGGATGTGGAATGGGAAAGCTCCCACATTAGACCACATCAAGATTTGGGGTTGCGAGGCTTTCATGAGACACGAGACTCACGAAAAGCTCAAACATCGAAGTGAGCGGTGTATTTTCATCAGCTACCCACAGAAATCCTTCGGTTACCTATTCTACAAACCCAGTGAAAATGTGGTCTTTGTAGCAAGGAGAGGAGTCTTTCGTGAGAGAGAATCCATAAGCCAAGGAAACAGTGGGAGGCAAATTGACCTTGAAGAACTTCAAGAGTCGAGCGGTGAAGGAACCTCTAAGACTAGCCATCAACCTGAAGAGGAAACTCCTGTTAAACCAATTGACGAGTCTGTACCTCTGAGGCATTCCACTAGAGTTAGGAATGCACCTGAGCATTATTCTGGTTTCCATATTACTGTAGAATGTGATACATTGATCAGTGATAGTACACTGATTAATCTGGACGAACCTAACAGCTATAAGGAAGCCATGGCAGGCCTTGAGTTAGACAAATGGAAAGAGGTTATGAACAGTGAGATTCAGTCCATATATGACAATCAAGTTTGGAATTTGGTTGAAAATGTACCGGGTCGTAAGACAGTCGGGTGCAAATGGATCTTCAAGAAGAAGACTGACAAGGATGGGAATGTGCACACTTATGTAGCGTGATTAGTTGCGAAGGGTTTACTCAAACTCCGGGAGTTGACTATGATGAGACTTTCTCACTAGTAGTGAAGATTAAGTCTATTAGGGTTATGTTAGCCATAACTGCATTTCATGATTATGAAATCTAGCAAATGGATGTCAAAACCACTTTCTTAATGGGCAGTTAGCTGAGGATGTTTACATGAGTCAGCCAGAGGGTTTTGTCAATGCAAAGTACCCTAATAGAGCGTGTAAGCTTGAGAGATCCATTTATGGATTAAAAAAAGCATCTCATAGATGGAATCTTTGTTTCGATGAGGATGAGTCATGTGTATATGTCAAGGCTAGTGGGAGTGTAGTTATATTTTTGGTATTATATGTCGATGACATATTACTCATAGGAAACGACATCCCAACCTTGCAGGAGGTTAAGTCCTGGCTTGGGAAGTGTTGCGCTATGAAGGACCTTGCAGAAGCTACCTATATTCTGGGAATAAGGATACTGAGAGACAGGAGTAAGAGAATAATTGGACTTAGTCAAAGTACCTACTTGGATAAGGTGCTGAAAAGGTTCAACATGCAGGATTCCAAGAAAGGTGACTTGCCAATCCAGTGTAATTCCAAACTGAGTAAGACTCAGAGTCCGAGTACAGAGGCTGAGATAGTTGAAATGATTCATGTACCATTTGCTTCCGTTGTGGGCTCAATCATTTATGCTATGACTTGTACTCGCCCTGATGTGACCTTTGCTTTGAGCATGGTCAGCAGATATCAAGGGAACCCCAGCAAGGCTCACTGGATTGTGGTGAAAAATATTCTCAAGTACCTACGAAGAACTAGGGTCTTGGTCCTTACCTTCGGTGGGAGTGATGACTTGAGAATAGTAGGGTATAATGACGATGGCTTTCGGACTGATAGGGATAATTTCCGTTCTCAGTTAGGCTGGGTCTTTACCCTAAATGGAGGAGCAATTACTTGTAAAAGTTCCAAGCATGAGACAATAGCTGATTGAACTTGCGAATCAGAGTATATAGCAGCAAGCGAGGCGACAAAGGAGGCAATATGGCTAAAGAGCTTCATTGGAGACCTTGGAGTTGTATCAGCTATAAAGGAGCCTATGGAGATTTTCTATGATAACGAAAGTGCAATTACCTTAGCCAAGGAACCAAGGGATCACAGAAGATCCTGGCACATCGGCAGAAAATACCACTTCATTAAACATCGTATAGCAGAAGGACTCCTCGTGGCAAAGAGGATATCATCAGATGAGAACCCGACAGATCCCCTCACGAAGGGACTGAATGGGGTTAAGCTTATACAACATGAGAGGCGCATTGGGCTGATGGATGATATTTGTTTTAGTAATTAGATAGCTTTCGAAACTTGTAATAGTTGAAATGTAATTGACATTTGATGTTTAAATAAAAGGTTTCTTTATTTACTAGTATGGTACTGTCTCGTGTCAATCATTTACTAATGTTTCATTTTGCATGTTTTGACCTCCAGAATAATTATGTTATGGTATATCAGATTATTCAAAACTATCCAAAGTCGTTCATACTTTGCAAGTAGGTGTTGAAATAAGATTGGCATGAATTGGGTGTGTAGATTTGTCTAAATTGTATTAGACATAGCAATGGTTGCTGCAACATTCATAAGTGCTCATAAAGTCTGGGTATTGGATTCAACCCACACTCACTTGTATCACTTCGTGGAATTTATCTTGAGTGATCGTGAGACGGTAATATCATATAAGTATTCAAACTAAGAGATATGAGTTGATTGAACATTGAGAGTGCGAAATCGCATCAGTAACATGATGCCATAAAACGTGTTGTTGTGTTCAACTTGATGATTAGCTAGTACAAGCATATGAGTCGAAGTTTATCTGTTCCTTTTAGTCCTTGGAGGATTAAAAGCGATATCTTGGGCCCCTTGATGATTTTGTTTTGACTTATGTGTCGGGCCAGGTCAAAACTAAATTGATGTGTTCGATTAAGTTCTATGTCAAACAAATTGGAAATCGGGAAACAAACTGTTGGACAATAAGTACAACGTTGTTCCATGTATTTGTCCGGCTGATATCTTGAGAACAAAGGATTATATGTTCACTTATCTTAAATGGCACATTCTAGTTCCATGAGACTTTAAAGACCTATGATTGTTGGTCGGATCCTGAAGTCATACTTGCAGCCATAGTTATTAGACTTATCCAAGTAGGAGACTGTTGGATAAGGTGTCTAAGTCCATAACTATATTTGGTATGTACTTGACCCGACTTAGCATGGTCCATTTGGGTTGCATGACATCGGAACAATTGGATAGACAAAATGAGAAAAGGATACTTGTGATTTGTTAATATATTATAAGTTGTAATATATTAATATGAAATCATATTATTTTATTAGTATTGATCAAGAATTAATTTGGAATTAATTTTTGATCAAAAGAGACTAATTAAATATATGGGGATTGATTGTGTAAATCATTCATTCTTATATAGTGGGCTTATGATCCATGATTCATTAGATTGGGCTAAAACCTATAGGATGATCCATGGATGCTCCATGGAGGTTAAAACCCATGGATCATGGAGGAAATTAAAAGTCATGCACATTAGGGTTTGCATGGTGTAACCCTACATGTGGCACACTATATAAAGAGCCCCATGGCAAGCAAAATCGGCACTAAGACTTAAAAGTGAAGGCTAGATGAATTTTGTGCACAAGTGTTCTTCTCTCAAGTTGTTCCAAGAGTTGTGGTGTTGTGTGAAACATTTCAGGCATCACATTTGGGGTGTTGGTGTGACATCCCTAAAATCTCGGCCAGAAAAGACCGATTTCATTTATGCTTTTTAAAATAATTTCATAGTAAGTCCTTTTGATTTAAAAGTGTTGCGGAATTTGTTCCCAAAAAAACAACATGATAAAATAATATTTATCAAAGCATTTCATCAAGAGATGCATTTTCATTATATAATCAAAACTCGGGATGTCATGTTCCGATACAGACCATAAAGCATAAACGATAACATTACAAGTCATTCAACAAATATATACATATACAGACTTGTAAACAAAACAACTCGATGATTCATCCATCTTACGCCCTTGCGCCACTTCCTGTAATACAAATAAAACTGAGTGGGTCAGGCTTGGGAGCCTGGTGAGCATAAAGGGTTTTCAACCCACAATAAATAAATTATATTTAATTTCACCAACCAATCACTATCCCGATTACCAATTCCCGTTATCCTCACTTTACGTCCCTAAAATAACATCTATCTCAAGGGACCTAATCTAGGATTTTCATCGGGACGGACATTACTGTTAAGGGGTTTCCTCAACAATAGATATCCTAAAGGCAACCATGAGGGGGATAGAGTACACCGGTGAACACATCGTTCACAACACCTATAGGTTATGAACCTGCTAGCGTTCCACAGGACTGTCTAGAAAGAGTCCATGGTCGTTATCCATACTCCGCTGAATAACTAGATCAACAACAACAACAACATCGAGGCCTCTCATCTGTATATTACACACCAACTATCTACCCAACATATTAGTAGATAAAAATATATATTTTCATACATAGTTTAAAACCTGTATATCATTTTCATTCAATACATATTCCACATAACAGATGAGGCACACCCACATAACACGTATTTCATAGAAAGTAAGTCAGATCTATGAGATAGAAGAGAATGAATATACATTCACACTTATAACAACAAAATTATACACATAAACAACAATATACTTAATACACTCAAACCATACTTGTATTATTATCGTGTTTATGAAAGGTAGTATACACTCACTTGATCAGAAGACGATCAGACAGCACTACGGCTTGTAGAAGTAGTAATCCTCAGCAGATCTGGAAGATCTCTACAAAAATCGAACTTCTCGCGGGCAGAGCTTCGGCTCGGAAACTGCACTTCTCGGGATCTTTGGGATCTCGGGACTTGCTTCGGGGCTCGGGAATGATACCGGGGCTTCGGGGTACTTCTGGTACGCAAATCAAGGTAAAACGGGAGAGAGAATAGAGAAAAGAGCAAAAGAAGTCGGCTGCCCTCGCATCCTATTTATAGGAGGCTAGAGCCTCGGAGTACGCGGGGCGTACTGCCTCAAAATCGTCATTGCTTACGTATCCGAAGAACTTGAGTGCGAGGCGTGTCATGCTTCGCTGTACGCGGGGCGTACGCTAGTACGCTGGGCGTACTTCGGATGAGTCCGATGACTCCTCTTCGGATAATGCCGGATTTAATAATTAAATTTAATTATTAATTATTTAATAAACTTCGAAAATTCATATCTTCTTCATATGAACTCCGTTTTCGACGTTCTTTATATCCACGCGTAGGTGAAACTACGCTCTACAACTTTCGTTTAGACTCCGTCGGCTAATTTTAACTTTATTTTTATTATTTATTTTTAATAGGCCGGGACAGAAAAACTTCGTTATAAATTCATAACTTCTTCGTTTGACGTCCGTTCTCATCTAACTTTTCATCGCTTCGATACCAACAACGAGACCTTCGATCCTCGTTTAGATTGCTTCGGATAAAAACCGCTCGATCTCAAATCGAGTATTTCAGGCTGCATACCGCTAAGTCGAAACTTCAGAAAATCGTAACTTCCTCATACGAAGTCAGATTTGGGCGTTCTATATATATTCGGAAACCTCGTTTCAACTACTACAACGTTATCCAAAGATATTAAGTTTATTTTACACTTAAATTTTGACGCTTATTTTTATTCTTAATTAATCCAACCACATAATTAAGCAATTAAGCACAAAACACATAATACTCAAATAATACACTTCTATTATTTCAAAACGGGTTACAAAGGTTAACCTAGACTATTATATCAACATTAATGACAGGCCCAGAAACACCGGCGTTACAACTCTCTCCACCTTAGAATGTTTCCGTCCCCGGAATCACACATCAACAAACAAATGCGGATAGCGACTCAACATGTCACTCTCCGTCTCCCAGGTGAGATTCGGCCCATTCGTGTGTTTCCATCCAAGCACTAACTCGACCATCTTGCGTCGCAACTTCTTAGTCTTTCGGTCAACAATTGCCTCTGGTTCTTCAATCAACCTTTTGTTCTCATCAATTCTCAATTCAGAAATTGGAATTATGTCGGGAACTTCTCCACTGAACTTCCTCAAATAACACACATGAAAAGTGTTATGAATTCCATTCAGTTCTTCGGGTAGTTCAAGCTTGTAAGCTTGGTTCCCAATCCTCTGAAGAACTTTAAACGGTCCAATAAACCTTGGACTCAACTTTCCCCTTTTACCAAATCTTATAAGTCCCTTCCACGGCGAGACTTTAAGCAAAACCGAATCTCCAACTTCAAAAGTCATCGGTCTTCGCTTCTTGTCAGCATAGCTCTTTTGACGATCCTGAGCTGCTAACATTCTTTCCCTAATTATTTACAACTTTTCAGCAGTTTGATGGACTATCTCCGGCCCCATAAACTGCTTTTCCCCAGCCTCAAGCCAACAAGACGGCGTACGACACTTATGTCCATACAAAGCTTGGTAAGGTGCCATCTTAATGCTCGAGTGGAAACTATTATTGTAGGAAAATTCTACCAAAGGTAAATGTTCATCCCAGTTACCTAGGAATTCTAGAGTACATGCTCTCAGCATATCTTCAAGCGTTTGTATCGTGCGTTCGCTCTGACCATCAGTCTGCGAATGGTAAGTTGTACTTAAACACAACTTGGTACACAATTCCTCTTGTAGACTTTTCCAAAATCGCGAGGTGAAACGGCTATCACGATCCGACACAATCGTTAACGGAACACCGTGAAGCCTCACAATTTCCTTCACGTAAGAATTTGCAAGCTTTTCCATAGACCATTTCTCCTTGGCTGCTATGAAATGCGCACTCTTAGTGAATCGATCAACGACCACCCAAATCATGTCGTGACCATTCTTTGTTATGGGCAGTTTAGTGACAAAATCCATAGCAATGTCTTCACACTTACCCATAGGCACATGCAATGGTTCTAAACTCCCGTACGGTTTCTGATGTTATGTCTTTACTCTCGCACAAGTCACACACTCAGCCACATACTTTGCAACATCAAGCTTCATCGTCGGCCACCAGTAGTAGGGTTTCAGGTCCCTATACATTTTAGTGCTACCAGGATGAATCGAGTACATGGTCTTGTGAGCTTCTTCCATCAGAAGATCTCTGACTCCTCCTATCTTAGGTATCCAAATCCGATCTTGGAACACCTTCAGTCCATGACTGTTTACACCAAATACCAACGTTTTGCCCAAACGTTCCTCCTTTCGGTCATTCTTTTCAGAAGCTTCCTCTTGAGCTTTCTTTATACTTTCCACAATGGTCGAGACAACTTCAATTCTCAACGCTCTTGGCCTTTTCCTTTCAAGATTGACTTTCCGACTGAGAGCATCAGCAACAACATTAGCTTTACCGGGGTGGTAAAGTATCTCACAGTCGTAGTCTTTAAGTAATTCTAGCCAGCGTCGTTGCCTCATATTCAATTCCTTCTGATTAAAGAGATATTGGAGACTCTTATGATCAGTGAAAAGTTTGCACTTAGTGCCATAGAGGTAATGCCTCCATATCTTCAGAGCGAAAACTACCGCTGCCAACTCCAAATCATGAGTCAGGTAATTCTTTTCATGCTCTTTCAGCTGTCGAGATACATATGCTATCACCTTTTCTCTTTGGGTCAAAACACAACCCAATCCAACCCCAGACGCATCGCTATAAACAGCAAAGTCTTCAACTCCATCGGGTAGAGAAAGTATTGGTGCCTCGCATAGCTTCTTCTTTAGCTTCTCGAATGCTTCTTCATGCTTATCATTCCAAGCATAAGTAGCTCCTTCGTGGGTCAAAGCTGTTAATGGAGTAGCGATCGAAGAAAAGCCTTGGATAAACCTTCAGTAATATCTGGCTAATCCCAAAAAGCTTCGGATCTTCGTGGGACTTTTCGGTTGCTCCCACTTTGTCACAACTTCAATCTTTTCCGGATCAACCATTATACCTTCTTGGTTGACCACGTGACCCAAGAATTGGACTTCTCGAATCCAAAAATCACATTTGGAGAATTTGGCATATAGCTTCCCCTTCTTCAAGACTTCCAACACTTCTCGCAAGTGTCTGCCATGCTCCTCTTGGCTTTTCGAATAAATCAGAATGTCATCTATGAACACTATCACAGATTTATCAAGGAACGGATTACAAAGCCTATTCATCAAATCCATGAATGCTGCCGGAGCATTGGTTAGTCCAAACGACATAACCAAGAACTCGTAGTGTCTATATCGTGTTCTGAATGCAATCTTCTCTATATCCTGCTCTCTTACTTTTAGCTGATGATATCTTGACCTAAGATCGATCTTCGAGAAATAGCTTGAACCTTGCAATTGATCAAACAGGTCATCAATCCTTGGCAACGGATATCTATTCTTTATTGTTGCCTTATTCAGCTCTCGGTAATCAATGCACATTCTCATACTTCCATCTTTCTTCTTCACGAATAACACCGGAGCTCCCCAGGGTGATGAACTAGGTCTAATGAAACCTTTGTCCAATAACTCCTGAAGTTGCATCATCAGCTCCTTCAACTCCATCGGTGCTAATCGATAAGGTGCTTTTGCAATTGGCGTTGTTTCGGGCAACAAGTCAATACAAAATTCCACTTGTCGATCAGGCGGTAATCCAGGAAGATCTTCGGGAAATACTTTCGGATAATCACGCACCACTGGAATACTCTGCATCACCTTCTTTTCCTTCTTAGCATCGATCACGAATGCTAAGTATGATGTACACCCCTTGGTCAAACATTTTCTGGATTTCATTAGAGAAATGATTCCAGAATTTACTCTGTGTTTATCTCCATAAACCATAAATGATTCCTTCCCAGGCGGGTTCACTTTCACTATCTTCTTCTTGCACAAAATTTCGGCATCATTGGCGCTAAGCCAATCCATTCCAAGCACGATGTCGAAACCATTAAGTTCGATAGGCAATAATTCCTCAATAGGTATGATAGGTTCGTCCCTATTATCATGCAACATCTGTCGCATTTCATCCCTTTGTTCGGCTAACATAGCCCGAATCATGGCTTGCACCCCAGCCATTGTTATTGGTTCTGGTGCTGCTGCTACAACGGGTATTTGCTCAATCACTGGCGGTTGATTCCTGTTTTCATCTGCGTTTCCAACGCCACTCCTTGTTCTCACCATTTTTAATCTACACACCGAATAAGGTGAAGTTTAGATCTTCATTCACGATAGATTTCAAATCATCCTTATTACTCCGAAACGATTACATGCTAGTTCTAATAACGTAGGCATACGCTTAGAATCCTAAACACATAAACCTTCAGATCCGGTTGGCAACAAACCGTAGATCCGAACAATTAATATCATATATGGCAACATATAACATTTAGCACATAAAAGCATTTTAGGCAACTTTCCTAAAATAAACTAGTGCTCGTGTCTATAATATATCAGACACACTTCTCACAATCTCCACTTAGCATTCTAAGTTTAAGTCTAGAAATCCTACAAATTCCTAGTTCGCTTAAACTAATGCTCTGATACCAACTGTAACATCCCCAAAATATCGGCCAGAAAAGACCGATTTCATTTATGCTTTTTAAAATAATTTCAGAGTAAATCCTTTTGATTTAAAAGTGTTGCGGAATTTGTTCCCAAAACAAAACATAATAAAATAATATTTATCAAAGCATTTCATCAAGAGATGCATTTTCATTATATAATCAAAACTCGGGATGTCATGTTCCGATACAGACCATAAAGCATAAACGATAACATTACAAGTCATTCAACAAATATATACATATACAGACTTGTAAACAAAACAACTCGATGATTCATCCATCTTACGCCCTTGCGCCACTTCCTGTAATACAAATAAAACTGAGTGGATCAGGCTTGGGATCCTGGTTAGCATATAGGGTTTTCAACCCACAATAAATAAATTATATTTAATTTCACCAACCAATCACTATCCCGATTACCCATTCCCGTTATCCTCACTTTACGTCCCTAAAATAACATCTATCTCAAGGGACCTAATCTAGGATTTTCATCGGGACGGACATTACTGTTAAGGGGTTTCCTCAACAATAGATATCCTAAAGGCAACCATGAGGGGGATAGAGTACACCGTTGAACACATCGTTCACAACACCTATAGGTTATGAACCTGCTAGCGTTCCACAGGACTGTCTAGAAAGAGTCCATGGTCGTTATCCATACTTCGCTGAATAACTAGATCAACAACAACAACAACATCGAGGCCTCTCATCTGTTTATTACACACCAACTATCTACCCATGTTCTACCCAACATATTAGTAGATAAAAATATATATTTTCATAGATAGTTTAAAACCTGTATATCATTTTCATTCAATACATATTCCACATAACAGATGAGGCACACCCACATAACACATATTTCATAGAAAGTAAGTCAGATCTATGAGATAGAAGAGAATGAATATACATTCACACTTATAACAACAAAATTATACACATAAACAACAATATACTTAATACACTCAAACCATACTTGTATTATTATCGTGTTTATGAAAGGTAGTATACACTCACTTGATCAGAAGACGATCAGATAGCACTACGGCTTGTAGAAGTAGTAATCCTCAGCAGATCTGGAAGATCTCTACAAAAATCGAACTTCTCGCGGGCAGAGCTTCGGCTCGGAAACCGCACTTCTCGGGATCTTCGGGATCTCGGGACTTGCTTCGGGGCTCGGGAATGATACCGGGGCTTCGGGGTACTTCTGGTACGCAAATCGAGGTAAAACGGGAGAGAGAAGAGAGAAAAGAGCAAAAGAACTCGGCTGCCCTCGCATCCTATTTATAGGAGGCTGGAGCCTCGGAGTACGCTGGGCGTATTGCCTCAAAATCGTCATTGCTTACGTATCCGAAGAACTTGAGTGCGAGGCGTGTCATGCTTCGCTGTACGCGGGGCGTACGCTAGTACGCTGGGCGTACTTCGGATGAGTCCGATGACTCCTCTTCGGATAATGCCGGATTTAATAATTAAATTTAATTATTAATTATTTAATAAACTTCGAAAATTCATATCTTCTTCATATGAACTCCGTTTTCGACGTTCTTTATATCCACGCGTAGGTGAGACTACGCTCTACAACTTTCGTTTAGACTCTGTCGGCTAATTTTAACTTTATTTTTATTATTTATTTTTAATAGGTCGGGACAGAAAAACTTCGTTATAAATTCATAACTTCTTCGTTTGACGTCCGTTCTCGCCTAACTTTTCATCGCTTCGATACCAACAACGAGACCTTCGATCCTCGTTTAGATTGCTTCGGCTAAAAACCGCTCGATCTCAAATCGAGTATTTCAGGCTGCATACCGCTAAGTCGAAACTTCAGAAAATCGTAACTTCCTCATACGAAGTCAGATTTGGGCGTTCTATATATATTCGGAAACCTCGTTTCAACTACTACAACGTTATCCAAAGATATTAAGTTTATTTTACACTTAAATTTTGATGCTTATTTTTATTCTTAATTGATCCAACCACATAATTAAGCAATTAAGCACAAAACACATAATACTCAAATAATACACATCTATTATTTCAAAACGGGTTACAAAGGTTAACCTAGACTATTATATCAACATTAATGACAGGCCCAGAAACACAGGCGTTACAGTTGGGCTCACAAGGTCTTAAGGAATCTAAGCTACAGGAAAGGTATGTCATTCTACTAGTTTTGTAATACATATACCCCCATAATATGTTAGTTAGGATGAAAGCCTTGGAAAATGAAAGTTTGCATGTATAATAGTGAAAACATAGATTCAAGGTTTCTAGGGTTGCATGCACACCTTAGGAGTGTTAGAATGCTCAAAACCCATCACATTTGTGATTTGAGTCAATATCAAATTTTGGTATGTAGTCTAGTTTAACCAAACGTTTAATAGAATTGTAATTTACATGTTCTAAACGACCATGCCAAACATTTAAACACTCAAGCATATAAGCAGAACTGGAACTTGATATGTTCATTTCATTTGACACCATTACATTCATTTTGAACATGTCATTCAAAGTATATCCTTTTCCAACAAACATGCCATTCTTGGACAAAACAAACTTGTCCGACTCAAACACAAGCTTAAAGCCAAAGTTATTCAACAAACCACCCAACACTAGATTCTTACGCAGCTCTGGAACATATAAAACATCCCCAAGCTTCACATCTTTCCCCGATGTCCTTTTTGAGAACATCACCAACACATTTGATATCCACGGTAGCTACATTTCCCATGCACATCTTTTCACCATCTTCAACTTCCTTGTAGGTGTTTAAACAACTCTTTTCATGACACATGTGATGAGTAGCCCCCATGTAAATCCATCACTCTCTTCAATTAGTCTTCATGATATTCACCTCCAAGACTATGGCGGTAAGATCAATTATCATGGACACCAACTCCATGTCATCATTCATCATGTTTGCTTAATGGTTCTCCCATTTGGGTTGCGGGCACTCTGAAACCTTGTGACCTGGTTGGCCATAATTGTAGCACTTGAACTTCTTGAAATTTCATGCCTTGGGACCTAGGTTCTTTCCCTTTCTTTTCCCTTTGTGAGATCCCATGCCTTTTCTCTTAAGTTTGACCATCTTCCACCACATGTGCCTTAAAAGGTTCAATATCACCGCCTTTCTTCAAAGCCATTCGATTGTCTTCTTCAATATGAAGATGCATCATGTAACACCCATGTTTCTTGCTAGGAATTAATAAGATGATGTATTAATTAATGTCAAAATTTAACCTATTTGGTGTGATAAGGTAAAATTTTGTGAATATTATGTGTTCTATGCGTAAATATTTGTAGTATATGTGCTTATTACGAAATAATAAAATAAGAATAAAATACATGTCTAAATAGAAATAATAATAACGACGAATATCCTTGACAAAATTTGAAGTAGTCGTGACAAGGATTCTAGAGACAAAGGAAACACTTAAATCCTACTTATAACAAAGGAGTTACGATTCGTTGATGTCTCACATTACAGCCACATATATCGTAAATAGTGAATCGGAGATAGATTACATTTTAGCCTTCGCAACCTAAACGAAAGTCGTAGTAGTCGTTAAACTGAGAGCATGCATATAGAGAACGTCTAAATCTAACTTCATTAAAGTAAGTTACGATTTTTCTAAGATGCAGAATAATAATATACGGCCCAGAAATCAAATTTCAGATCAGTTGATTTTTTGCCGAAACAATCTAAACAAGAACTGAAGATCTCATTAATAGGAGTATGTCGGTATAAAGACAGTCAAGAACGGACGTCGGGCGAGGAAGTTTTAAATTAAAAACGAACTTTAATAGTCTAAGCCTATTAAAAATATAACTTAAAAAATAAAGTCAAAATTAGCCAATGGAGTCTAAATGAAAATTGTAGATCTCGTCGATAGCTACCCGTGGATATAAAACATATCTAAAACGACGCTGGAATGAAGAAGTTATAAGTTTTCCAAGAATTTATAAAAACCCGCACGCTTTCATGCGCACAGCCAAGATGTGTGGCGTGCATCGACAACCCACGAGATTACAACACATGTCACCACTAGATGAACGCCACATCACCACCCTAACTGATGTGTACTGCACCCCGACAGGTTGTGCGACGTGCATAGCTTTTTCGGGATATATAGACTCGCCTCTGTATACGCTTTCTTCCTCACACCCCTACGACTTTTCTCTCTTGATATTCTTCGACTTATAGCCATTTTACCGTAGTTTCTAGTATACCAGTGAAGCCTTGCGAACCCTCAGTGGCCTACAAGTACTAGCCATCGAGTAGAGCTTTGCCAGTGCAATTTCCAGACTTTTGTCTAGGGAATCTTTGTAAGTTAGATTATACTCTATTCTATTTTAGTGTAATTTATATTTAAATTCATATTCGTTGTTATGAATTTATAAATAAGATTTGTCAGTGGTTTAATTGTCATATTACTGATTAATCTACTTACGGGATGATTTCTAGGCGCAATTTAGTGAGTTGTTTAAAAGGGGATTTCCAAATAGTATACTTGTATACCAAATGGACCCTACCTCCGATATGATACTACCTGGTTGTCTCTTATCAACTAAAGATCAGTAGACATTGGGATTATTTAGAAATCTAGACTATTAATCAGTCACAAGGGATAATAAACTAAGACTTAGAGATATGAGCCTAATTCATATCAAAGGAAAAGCCAAGTGTTGAAGCGAAGCTTGTCCAACTTTCGATTCTTCACTTTAAAAAGTGATTGCATAGTTACTTTCATATTACACATAGATATAGAGTATTTAAGATAATTACATGCTATATGTGCCTATTATATGTGTTCATGATATATATGCTAGATGAACAATTTATACATGTTTTACTTGATTCAAACTGTGTATTTATTTTTATACCTATAAATATATTGGGTAGAAATGGATAAATAAAAGATGATATAGATGATTAGAGGTCGTGAATTTAAAGATGATCAAGTCGTCTAGCAGAGATAGATGATGGCAACAGACCATTCTTAACAGTCCAGTGGAACGCTTGATGGGTTTTGATACAAAATATAAGCTCGTTTTTTCAATAAAAACCGACAACGGAAATCTTTAAAAAATAACAAGTTTATTTTAATTTATAACGCAATCAAACCATCAATGATCCATTTATATAGGTTAGAATGAACTAAAAACACAACCAAAGAGTGTTTAGAATGACAACCTTTGAAGCCTTTGAATCCACTTGGTTTTGGGGTGTTGATGAAGATAGCAAAAATCAAAGAATATGATTTCTCTATGTGTATCCACCATCAAGAGTAAGGCACTCGGAATGCTAGTTCCTTCTTGTATTCTTGAGTGTCTTCGGCCTTTAAGTGGTTAACTCAAACAATGGAGTTAGATAATGGGTGTACCTGAAGTAGAGTCACACGACTTGACTTTAATATCTCTAAGATCTTTCAAGTATTTTGGGCAGATTTGTTTCCAATGTCCCTTCAATTGGTAGTAAAACAAATGGACTCTTTGGGGTTAACACATAGAATAATCCCATAACTACCCTTTCTTTTTACCATACGATCAAACGCTCTGATCTTGGACGAAGCCTTTCTATTGGGAAGAGAAATCTTTTATGGATCACCATTGTCATCATTGCCAATATCCATGGAAACCTTGGAATTAGACCCAATAAGCATCTTTGCTTTATATGTGCTCTTAATCATTTCCGCTCCAGAAACTATCAACATTTAGGTTAGATAAATTAGGTTCATGTGGATATTCCTCATATAAAAGTTCTTAATGAACTGATCATATCACTTTTGAAGCGAAAGAAGAACCAAATCAATGGTTTTCTCCCTTGGGAAATGACACCCGTTCTATCCAACTTGTCAATGTATGATTTCATTTGTGGAACATGCACACACACAAAATTTCCATCTTGATGTCTATATGCCAGTAGGGATTGAGTTGTCTCATATCTTTCAACTTGAGGAAAATATGACATTGGGAGAGTCTTAGGAGGAGGAGGTGGAAGAGTTAAAGAAGCATGATGTCCAGTTCCACCAATTCGCAAAGAAGGGAAAACATTTTCACCTTGATCAGAATGTGGAAGATCATCTTTAGAAGGAAGAGGAAAACCATAACTTCGATTCAAGTTAGTTGATTTTAATCCTTAATTATTAACCCAAAATTTAAATTAAGGTTAAGATCCATATTTTTTATTCGAAATTTAAAGAAGGATACCTTAATCAAATTCGAATCTATTTTAGGTAGGTAAGGCTTTTACCAGTTTTAATCTTATGAAACTCCTAGATCCTTTGAGATTCATTGAATCTTATTAATGGCAAGTTTAATGTTAGATTATGCTCTCACTTTTGTAACTGGGATGTCGAGGATCACAAACGAGATATAACCATGCAAACCCGCTTGACTACCTCGATGCCATTTATCATCTCTTATTGATGTGTCAGTTAACCACACATGCTCCATCAACAATGATAATTTTCAATATGCCCATCATATCTCTTTATAGTCCCTATTAGTGTGTCGGTTAACCACACACGCTCCATTAACGACATATAAAGCATGATGTATTTTTTCATGGATTAGCATACATTTCACATTTTTTCTAAAGTAACTAAGAGTAGGATTTTATAAAGATGGTTTAGTTACTTTATGTCATTATACTTATTAATGAGATTATATCCTATCAAATATGTTCGGCTAACGACCCTCCACCACGCAAGAGTGGATACCCAATGAAGATTATTTTATAGGCTACTTCATTAAACTCCCCTTATAGTATGGCTTTGTGAATGGATCGTACTAGCGATTTGATTGACTTGTCTTATACATATATTATATCAATCTTTTAACTGAATATAGTATAAGGTATATTTTAATTTTTTTCTAAAATACTAGGTTTAAATTTAAAATTTTCAAAATTTTCAAAATTTAATTTAATTAAAAATGAACCAATGTTGATTTAATCTTTATCTTTTAATTAATCAATTAATTAAATCATTATGGATTAAATAATTATTAACAACTAACCAAATGATAAAATAATTCAAATTTAATCATAATCCTAAGCCTTCTAATTTTCGAAAATAGGCTAGGGTTTATCATGTTTTAATTGTTCAAATTTTAAGGCATTTAAAATAACAAATAAGGAAACAAGGCAAACCCTAAAAGGGATCCTCAATTTTCAAAAATTAGCCATAGGGGGCCTAGGGTTTCTAAAACCTTTGCAAATTTCATAAATATAGGGTGGAGACTAGGGTTTCAAGAACCCTAGGGATTTTCGAAAATTTCCTCATTAGGGTTTCATTTTTACAAACCCTAATTTTGATATATTCAACTTTGTGCAAGTTCAATGAGAACAATAGCTTTGAAAGTACTTATGGGTTTTATATGTTATAAAAATTTATTTTTGGCAGAAAAACATAAACCCTAAGTACACATGCACCCTAACGGATCAATGTTCTCACTATGATTTGCAAATAACTATTGAATATCAGGAACCCTAAAAGTACATTGCTATTTTTGAAATTACTAAAGGTTATTAGAAAATACATACCTTAATTTATTATAGTAAATAAACTAGTAATTCTTCCTTGTTGTTCTTTAGAAAGCAAGCACCAGAAGTCTCGTGCCTCTAATGGCTCACACCCAAACCCTAGCAAGTTGGAGGCTTAAGAGGAGAGAGGAAGAGAAAGGAAATCTTAGAATTCTCTCTTTTGAATGAAGTGATTTCAAAAATAATAACCTAAATGGGTTTATATAGGTGATAGGGAGGCTAAGGATAAGACAAGTTTCTTTTACATAACTCTAATCATTTTGCTTTCCCCCGAAGGCATCCAAGTTTCCTTAGAGCCCAAGAAAAGCTCTAGAAACCCTCTACTCCTCTAAACAATGTTAAGCTTTTGAACATTGTCACCTTTAGTCTACTAGTTTTAATTAATCAATTCCAATTAATTTCTGATTAATTTTTAATTAAACAATACTATTTCTAATTAATATATTATTCTCATAATATATTAATAAATTATTTATTTTGATTTCTACTTAATTTATTAACCATATAATAAATTAATAACTTAGTCTTTCTCTCTCCAAAAACCATTCCAGTCAATTACTAGGTTTAAGGGCAACCCAAAATGACTTTGCTAATAATTCAAGATTATACTAATTTAGTTATTGGCTTATACACCTAATCCAAGAATTTCTTCCTACCAATAAACCACATGATGTCATCTTTTCCTTGTGCTTATACCATATGTAACATCACAATTTTCAAAGCCAAAAAAATCATTTTGATATAACAATTTAGAAGAACATTTATAAGAAAACATCATCGAGTCACCTCATTTCATAAACCATAATCATATATCTAAGCCATATCATAAAAATAGTAACAATGTCAGAGTACAATCCCAAGAACCTCATAATGTGGAAATCATGTGTGTGTGATGCGCTGCTACCGTGCCAGCACCTTCCCCTTCGATGGAGAGGTACCTGAAAATAAAACTGAAAACTGTAAGCACGAAGCTTAGTGAGTTCCCCCATCATACCACATACATACACATATAATTCCTACTCTTTGGTATCTTTCAATCAGTATCAGACATGCATAACTGGAAGTTGGGCTTCCCTTTGGTATCTTTCAATCGGTAGTCGGGAGCTGACCTCCCCATCAGTATCTTTCAACCGGTAACCGAGAGCTGACCTCCCCTTCGGTATCTTTCAACTGGTAACCGGGGAGTATTTCACCCCTACCACTACCACATAATAACATATCATGAACATATAGCTAGACAAGCATGGGTACTGTCTACCCCTTTGGTATCTTTCAACCAATAACCGGGGACTATTTCATCCCTACTACTACTAGCACATATAGCATCCTAGGCCCTAGCAGATAAGCGTAACAGACAGTGGCATACCAGATAATCATCACAAAAACAATCATCTAACTACAACTCCTACTTAGTGGGCCGAAATTGTGGCCTTCGACCCCTGGAAGGTAACTCACCTTAATGTCGTACAATAACTTAATTGTCCTCGGCGCTGGTATCAACTCCTCTCAAACTCCTAAACACATTAACCCCCCTTAATTACCATTTCATACTTGTAACCTTTTTAAGGGTCAACTCAGGTCAAAGTCAAAGACAAGGTCAACACCTTGGTCAAAGTCAAGTTTTGGTCAAACTCAACACCTGGTTGACTCAATTCGCCGAGTTGGTCCACCAACTCGTTGAGTTCCATAATCCACAAAATTTTGGAACTTCGATCCTACTCTTCGAGTCTTTTAAGAACTCGTCGAGTTCTCCTTCATACAGAATCGGGACCTTTTGCTCGTGACTCGCCGAGTTCATCCTTGAACTCATCGATTTCTTCTTCATACCAGTCGGGACATTGCCTTGAACTCGTCGAGTTCTTTGATCTTCAAGTCCACAATCACGTCCATCTTATTGATTCCTCTTCTAGACTCAACTAGATTGCTCAGAAAATGAAAAGGTTAGGGATCCATGACCCGACTCGTCGAGTCCTATGAACGACTCGTCAAGTCCCCCAAAGTCCAAGTCTATCCGGTCGATTTCAGTCGCGTTTTAATGCAACCAGAACATAGATCTGACCTCCTAGGATCGATATAGCACGTAAAGTTACAAACTTTACTTGCATGCATGGGTTAATTAGTCCATAAAGTCCTAAAAAGTGTTCCATAAGATGCATGGGACTCCCAAGGCCATAAATTTGGCACCTTTATGCCATAAAGTCCCTCTAAGACTCTGGATCCGAAGTCCTAACACCAAAACAAGCTTGCATCCATGAATGGTTCCATAATGAGCTCTAAATGGACCTAAACTACCCCATGGAGATATCCAATGAATGAATGAACAAGGTATAAACTTTATACCTCAAATGAGCTGGGAATGTGCCAAAATCTCTGGATCTACATGTTTCCTCTTGATCTCCCAACCTTCCTCTTTCTTCTCAAGCTTCAAAAACACACAACATGGCACAAAAAGCTCAAGAACACTGAAAAACAGATTAGGGTTTCGAGAATAGGGTCTGAGGGTAATGGAGGCTAAAGTGGAGGCCATATAAGTTGTTTAAATAGGGTGAAAACCCTAAGATTTAGGGTTTCATTCAGACAGATCTACTCGTCAAGCCGGGGCTTCCGACTCGTCGACTAGACTCTTCCACCCGCGTCCAAGACTCGCCCCTACTCGACGAGTTTGGGGCCTCAACTCATCGAGTCCCAGTATAAAAGTGCAAAAACTTATATTGAAAATATGTAACGGGAACCGAGCGTTACAACTCTCGCCCGCTTATTTTAGACTTCATCCTCGAATTCAGTTGTTGCATCTGGAAAAATCTCGGGGTAGTACTCTCTCATCTCGTCCTCTAGCTCCCAATTTCATTCTGAGCTCTTCTGGTGCTGCCATTGCACCTTCACTAGCTCAACCTCTTGTTCCTCAGATCCTTCGAACTCCTATCGAGGATAGCTATTGGTCGCTCGATGTAGTTCAGGTTGTCATCCACCTGAATATCCTCTAGAAGCACCACTGTCGAGTCGTCTACCAGGCACTTCCGCAGCTGGGAGACATGAAAGATACTATGAATATTGTTGGAATAGTGTCTAAGGCTGCAACTATATTTGGCAAGTATTTGACCTGGTTGTGCATGGTCCTTTTGGGTTGCCTTCACCATAGCAACTTGACAGGATGATTTATAATGAGAGAAGAAATATTATTAATATATTATGAGAATAATATAATGAATAATAATATTGTTATTTGATTAATATAAGTCATAAATTAATTAGGAATTAATTTGGTGACTTAAAGAGATTAATTAAATAAAAGGGCATAAACTGTCAATTGTATGATAGTTGTACTTTGGGCTATAATCCCTTATGGATAAGGGGTGGAAGGTTTTGGGGTTTGGAAAGACCTAGAAATCGTCCAAGGCTTATCATTAGAGAGATTGGATTGCTTAGGGCCTAAGTTATCCAATTAGGGTTTAAGGGTGAAACTCTAGGAGCCTCACTAGTATAAATAGACCCATAGGGTCAAGGAAATTGGCACTCTTTCTTTTGAAGAAACCCTGGCCGACTTCCTCCCCTCTCCTCTCCTCTCTCTCTCTCTCTAATCATCCTCTTGCTAAGTTGGTGTTTGTAAGCCATTAGAGGAGTGACAATTGTGACTCTAAGCTCCAGGGACAAGAAGAATCAAGCAAGATACCTAAGGTAATCCTTTAGATTTGTTTTCTTATGTTATTATACTAGATCTATTGATCAAAGTCTTGGATACATTGCATGTTCAATTAGAGAAACCTAGATCCAAGCATTAGGGTTTGCATGTGCACATAGGAATGTTCTTATGGCTCAAACCCATCAGTGGTATGAGAGCCTTGATTGGTTTCCATTGAATTGATGCATTGGTTGCTTGATTGTTGGTTGCAAAATTCGATTTTGTCCTTCTGCCTGATGAACTCGGCGAGTTCCATAGTGGACTCGGCGAGTAGGCCTCAACTCGGCGAGTCCATTGTGGCACTCGGCGAGTTCGAGCGTCAGAAGGAGCTAGTTTCGGGATTTCTTGATGTTTATCTTATGGAAACTTGCCTTTATCTTAATGGGTCAATATAAATCCGATTTTAACATATATTTGAGTATATCCTTGACCTAATTAAAGATATTTATCAATTAATTGAATAATGATTTCCTTATGTGATAACCGATTGATTATTTTAATTAAATTGGTAAATTGTTATGCAAGAAACATTTAAATAAATCAAATAAAGATAATTGTGAGATTAAATGGTTAATTTGAATTATTTGTTATTTGATCCCTTATGTTTTGAAAAGTTTAAAACTTGTCCTCAAGTTTTGAAATTTATGTTTTGTGATTAAAAGTTTAATTTAGACAATTTAAATTTCAAACCCTAGAATTTTACAAGTTTAAAATTCAACCCTATACTCTATATGATTACAAGCTTTATATATATATATATATATATATATATATATATATATATATATATATATATATATATATATATATATATATATTAAATGGTTAATTTGAATTATTTGTTATTTGATCCCTTATGTTTTGAAAAGTTTAAAACTTGTCCTCAAGTTTTGAAATTTATGTTTTGTGATTAAAAGTTTAATTTAGACAATTTAAATTTCAAACCCTAGAATTTTACAAGTTTAAAATTCAACCCTATACTCTATATGATTACAAGCTTTATATATATATATATATATATATATATATATATATATATATATATATATATGTATGTATGTATAATTAAAATGCTAGTCTTACCGTTAGTAGGCCTCATTCATGAAGCCGGTCTATAAGGTGGGTATAAGGTTGCGGCCTATAAAATGGCGCTTAATGGGTGTACACTCACACCCACCGCTTGCTTGATCGGTGGAGGGTCGTTATCCGAACGGGTAGGATAGGGCAACCTCATCTCCTCATTAAAAGTAAAATATTGAAATACAAAGTAACTACATGTTTTTCAAATTCCCAATCCTAGTTACTTTAGGAAAAGTGAATTGATGCAATCCCATGAAATTACACTTTGCACCCTTGCTAAGAAGTTAGTGTTGCGTGTGTGGTTTACCGGCACACTAATTGGTTCTAAGCAAAGGTGGCAAAGGGTGATTCATTGTTTATCATAGTTCGGTGGAGCGTGTGTGGTTTACCGGCACATCGAATATGTGATTGTTACAATGAAGGCACCGTGTAGATTTGCATGGTTATTCACACCCACTTTGTGATCCTCGGCATCCCAGTCACAAACGAGAGGGGCATATCGAGATTTAAACATGCCATTGAAAAGTTCAATGAATCTCATCGAAACCTAGGAATTCTCAATACATTTAGAACTTAAGGTTATGTTTTCATGGTGGAGAATTAGTGAATCGTCATTCACTTACCTTCAAATTGTTTGCATGTTGGATTACGGCATCCCTTTTCTAATATGTAAATATTGTTGTTGGATCCTAGCCCTAATTTTTCTTATTGGGTGATAATTAGGGATTCAAATTCTAATCTATCTTTGTCCTTTCTATTTGTAGATGTCGAACGCGAAAAACGCTGCTGCTAGTTCATTCACATTGATGAGCCTTTGCCAAAACCTGACTTTCGATGGGACGAACTTTAGCGAATGGATAAGATACATTCGCATGATTGCTCGCTACGAGGACAAAGAGTATGTCCTCGATGAGAAGCTCGAGAAGATCAACCCAGAAATCGCAACTCTGGCTGAAATGACTGCTTTTGAGACTCAAGAACGTGATGCGACGAAGGTTCATTGCATCATGATAGCCACAATGAACGCTGAATTCCAAAAGTCCTACGAGGACATGTATCCGTACGAAATGCACCAAGACTTGTTGGAGAGATACCACCAAAACACGAGGCAGGAGCGTTACGAGATTTTCACTAACATGATCTCCGCCAAAATGGGTCATGGAGAATCTCTAACCGTGCACCTGCAAAAGATGCAAAGGTATGTGGATCGTCTTCGCAAGTTGAATGTTGACTTTGGGGAAGACGAGATACTCACGACAAGCTCGAACCTCGTAGTGAGCGATGTATTTTCATCGGCTACCTGCAGAAATCCTTTGGATATCTCATCTATAGACCGAAGGACAATGTTGTCTTCGTTGCGAGGAGAGGAGTTTTCCGAGAGCGAGAACTCATAAGCCAAGGAGACAGTGGGAGGCAAATCGAACTTGAAGATATTCAAGAATCGAATGATGAAGGAACCTCTACCGTTGGTGCTCAATCCAAGGAGGAAACTCTGGTTGAACCGATTGACGAGTCCTTACCTCTTAGACGTTCCGAAAGAGTTAGAGTTCAACCCCAGTTTTATGGTTTTCATATTACTATCGAAGGGGACACGTATATTAGTGATGGCACACTAATAAATCTAGATGAACCTAATAACTATAAGGAAGCCATGGCAGGCCCGGAGTCTGCAAAATGGAAAGAGGCAATGGACAGCGAGATCCAATCCATGTATGACAACAAAGTTTGGAATTTGGTTGATAATGTGCCCGGACGTAAGACCGTTGGGTGCAAATGGATCTTCAAGAAGAAGACCGACGTGGATGGAAAGGTACACACATATAAGGCGTGATTGGTTGCGAAGGGCTTTACTCAAACTCCCGGAGTTGACTATGATGAGACCTTCTCACCAGTTGCGAAAATAAAGTCTATTAGAGTGATGCTAGCTATTGCCGCATTTCATGATTATGAGATTTTGCAAATGGATGTCAAGACCGCTTTCCTTAATGGGAAGTTGGCTGAGGATGTTTACATGGCTCAGCCAGAGGGTTTTGTTGATCTGAAGCATCCCAATAGAGTGTGTAAGCTTGAGAAGTCCATTTATGGACTTAAGCAAGCGTCTCGCAGATGGAATCTTTGCTTCGATGAGAAAGTCAAAGAGTTTGGATTTGTACGAAGCGAAGATGAATCATGTGTATATGTCAAAGGCAGTGGGAGTATAGTCGGCTTCCTCGTTCTGTATGTCGATGACATACTACTCATAGGAAACGACGTCCCGACATTGCAGGAAGTTAAGTCCTGGCTCGGGAAGTGCTTCGCTATGAAGGACCTCGGAGAGGCTTCCTATATTTTGGGAATAAGGATAGTGAGAGAACGAAGTAAGAGACTAATAGGACTTAGTCATAACACTTACTTAGACAAAGTACTAAAACGTTTTAGTATGGAAAACTCGAAGAAGGGAGAATTATCGATACAAAGGAATGCCAAGTTGAGTAAGACTCAAAGTCCGAGTACCGAAGCCGAAATAGCAGAAATGAGCCAAGTACCATACGCTTACGCAGTTGGCTCAATCAAGTATGCTATGACTTGTACTCGCCCTGATGTAGCCTTTGCTTTGAGCATGGTTAGTAGATATCAAGGGAACCCTGGCAGAGCCCATTGGATTGTGGTCAAGAATATCCTTAAGTACCTTCGGAGGACCAAGGAATGGTTTTTAGTCCTCGGAGGGAGTGATGACTTGAAGGTGCGAGGGTATAGTGACGCCAGCTTTCAAACCGACAGAGACAACTACCGTTCGCAGTAGGGCTAGGTCTTTACCCTAAATGGAGGAGCAGTAACTTGTAAAAGTTCCAAGCAGGAAGCTGTAGCTGATTCAACATGCAAATCAGAGTACATTGCAGCGAGCGAAGCGTCGAAGGAGGCAATATGGTTGAAGAACTTCATTGGTGATCTTGGAGTTGTGCCTGCCATAAAGGAGCCTATGGAAATTTTATGTGATAATGAAGGAGCGGTTGTCTTAACCAAGGAACCAAGGGATCATGGTAGATCTCGTCATATCAACAGAAAATATCATTTAATTAGACATCGAGTAGAAGAAGGACAACTCGTGGTTAAGAGGATATCATCAGAAGATAACCCAGCAGATCCGCTTACGAAGGGACTGGGCAGGGTTAAGCACTTGCAGCATGCTAGGAGTATTGGGTTGAAGGATGATATTATTTTAGATTAGATAGTATTAGAAACGTGTAATAGATAAATGTAATTAACATTTGATGATTAAATAAAGGAGTATTACTTATGAGTAATGTTACTGTCTTATGTTAATTGTTTAGCTATTGTTTCACTTTGCATGTTTTGACTTCCAGAATAACTGAGTTTATTAAGAATAATCGAATTATTCAAACAGTCCACAATCGTTCATATATTGGAAGTAGGTATGAATGAATATTGTCATGAATTGGTGTGTAGATTGTCTAAATGGTATTAGACATAGCAAAAGTTTGCTACAACGTTCATGAGTGCTTATGAACTAGTTTTGAGCATTGGAACAAACCCGCGCTTGCTAGAATCACCTTATGGAATGTGACGAAAAGGTTGATCGCAAGACGATAATATCATATGGTCTTAAAACCTAGATATATGGTTTGTTATTTGTTAATTGGTTGTACATTGATAATGCGAAACCGCATCAGTAAATTGATGTTATAAAACGCATTGTTGTGTATAGTTGATTAATGAATAAGTAAATGCATATAAGTCGAAGTTTATATGTTACTTTTATCCTAAGAGGGTAAACGCGATATCTCGGCCACTCGATGATTTGATTTGACTTATGTGTCGGGCCCGGTCAGAACTAAATTGATGTGTTCGATTAAGTTCTATGTAGAATAAATCTGAGATCGAGAAACCAACTGTTGGACAATTAATTCCATAAGAATTGTCTGCATGATATCTAAACAGAGGACTGTACGATCCCTTATCTAAAGGACAACATTGATAAGATCAGAGTTTGAAAGCGTCTTTAAGAGCTACGATTACTAATCGGATTATACTTGTTTATATAGTTACTAGACTTATCCAAGTGGGAGACTGTTGGAATAGTGTCTAAGGTTGCAACTATATTTGGCAAGTATTTGACCCGGTTGTGCATGGTCCTTTTGGGTTGCCTTCACCATAGCAACTTGACAGGATGATTTATAATGAGAGAAGAAATATTATTAATATATTATGAGAATAATATAATGAATAATAATATTGTTATTTGATTAATATAAGTCATAAATTAATTAGGAATTAATTTGGTGACTTAAAGAGATTAATTAAATAAAAGGGCATAAACTATCAATTGTATGATAGTTGTACTTTGGGCTATAATCCCTTATGGATAAGGGGTGGACGGTTTTGAGGTTAGGAAGGACCTAGAAATCGTCCAAGGCTTATCATTAGGGAGATTGGATTGTTTAGGGCCTAAGTTATCCAATTAGGGTTTAAGGGTGAAACCCTAGGAGCCTCGCTAGTATAAATAGACCCATGGGGTCAAGGAAATCGGCACTCTTGCTTTTGAAGAAACCCCGGCCGACTTCCTACCCTCTCCTCTCTCTCTCTAATCATCCTCTTGCTAAGTTGGTGTTTGTAAGCCATTAGAGGAGTGATAATTGTGACTCTAAGATCCAAGGACAAGAAGAATCAAGCAAGATACCTAAGGTAATCCTTTAGATCTGTTTTCTTATGTTATTATACTAGATCTATTGATCAAAGTCTTGGATACATTGCATGTTCAATTAGAAAAACCTAGATCCAAGAATTAAGGTTTGCATGTGCACATAGGAATGTTCTTATGGCTCAAAGCCATCAAATCTAGCTAAGCTCGGCTGGCAGATCCAACCTATACGGCACCTTGCCCACCCGGGTTGCAACCCTAAAGGGACTGATGTACCTGGGGTCCAACTTGCCCCGCTTCCTGAACCAGATGACACCTTCAGGAGGACAATATCCCCTGACCTGGAACTCCAGGTCCGAACGGCGCCTGTCAGTATAACTTTTCTTCCGACTCTAAGCAGTCTAAAGCCTACTCTTAACCTGCTGGATCCTCTCCATTGTCTTGAGTACCACTTCGCTACTCCTCATGACCCTCTGCCCAACCTCACCCCATCATATCGAGGTTTAGCACATCCTCCCGTATAACATCTCGAAGGGAGGACGGACAATACTCACGTGGTAGCTGTTATTATAGGAAAACTCTACCAAGGGAAGGTAGGTACCCAGCTACCACCGAAGTCTAAAACGCATGCCCACAGCATATCCTGGCTCCAAAGTCTGGATGGTCCAATCGCTACTCCTCATGACCCTCTGCCCAACCTCACCCCCATCATATCGAGGTTTGGCACATCCTCCCGTATAACATCTCGAAGGGAGGACGGACAATACTCACGTGGTAGCTGTTATTATAGGAAAACTCTGCCAAGGGAAGGTAGGTACCCAGCTACCACCGAAGTCTAAAACGCATGCCCACAGCATATCCTGGCTCCAAAGTCTGGATGGTCCAATCGCTCTGACCATCTGTTTGTGGGTGAAAAGCAGTGTTGAAGTGCAAACGAGTACCCAACTCATCGTGAAACTTCTTCCAGAATCTGGAAGTGAACCGCACATCTTTGTTAGAAATCACGGAGACTGGCACTCCATGTCGTGCTATAACCTCTCAAGTGTAGATGTCGGCTAGCTTCTCAGTCGAAATGCTCTCCTGGATCGGAATGAAATGGGCCCTCTTGGTCAATCGATCTACGATGGCCCAAATCGAATCCACTCCCTGTGCGGTCCTGGGAGGCTTCGTGATGAAATCCATAGTAATATCTTCTCATTTCCACATAGGGATATCCAACGGTTGTGTCTTGTTATGATGCCTCTGGTGCTCGGCCTTGACCTTCCTGCAGGTCAGGCATCTCTCAACGTACCAGGCTACATCCCGCTTCATGCAGGGCCACCAGTAGTCAATGTGAAGATCTTTGTACATCTTCATTGCCCCGGGATGGATAGAAAACCTAGATATGTGGGCCACATCCATCAAAATCTTCCATAATCCGCCCCAATACGGAACCCAGACCCTCCCGTTCAGGGTCAACAACCCACGCCCATCATAGTCAAACGAGGCCACCTGACCTATGATCTGCTCGCACTTCTGATGCTCCTCCTTCATGCCCTTAACCTACGCCTCTTGGATCTGCTCCAAAAGGGGAGTCACCACCGTCATTCTCAAGCAACTATCTCTAATCGGGGTTGCCTTTTGACTAAACGCATCGGCCACAATGTTGGCATTCCCTAGGTCATAGAGGATCTCACAATCATAATCTTTCACCACATTTAGCCATCGATGTTGTCTCAAGTTCAGATTTGGCTGATCCATGAGGTTCCTCAAACTCTTGTGGTCTGTGTAAATGGTACATCGGACCCCATAGAGGTAATGCTGCCATATCTTGAGAGCAAAAACAACTGCCCCAACTCCAGGTCTGCGTCGACTAGTTCGCCTCGTGAGGCTTCAACTGCCTCGAGGCGTAGGTGATAATATGCCCCCTCTACATCAATACAGTGCCTAAACCCGAAATGGATGCATCGCAGTATACTACAAAATCCTCCACGCCCTCTGGTAGTGCTAGGATTGGCACCTGGCATAGCCTCTGTCTCAACGTTTCAAACATTGCCTACTACTCAGGCCCCCAGCGAAAGACCACGACTTTCTTTGTCAACCGGGTCAAGGGTACGACTATCTTGGAGAAGTCCTGAATGAATCTCAGATTGTAGGCTACCAATCCCAGGAAACTCCGAATCTCAGATGGAGACTTCGGAACCTCCCATCTCATCACGACCTCTACTTTGGCCGGGTCGACCAAAATACCATTATGGTTGACAAGGTTCCCAAGAAACTGCACCTCGTACAACCAGAACTAACATTTGGAGAACCTAGCATACAAGCTCTCCCTCCTCAAGGTATCCAACACCTCTCGCAAGTGCTCCTCATGTTGCTCCTGCGTCTTGGACTAAACCAGGATGTCATCGATGAAAACTATCACCGACCGATCCAGCATTAGTCTGCATACACGGTTCATGAGGTCCATGAACGCGGCAAGAGCATTGGTATAACGCTTGTGTTTCTGGGCTTGTCATTAATGTTGATGTACTAGTCTAGGTTAACCTTTGTAACCCAATTTGAAATAATAAAAATGTATTATTTGTGAGTTATGTGAATTATGTGTGTATTCTCTTAATTATTATAATTTAATGAATTAAGAATAAATTGAGCATCAAATTTTAAGTGTAAAATAAACTCGATATCTTTGCGTAAAGTTGTAGTGGCCGAAACGAGGTTTCCGAATATATATAGAACGCCCAAATCTGACTTCGTATGAGGAAGTTATGATTTTCTGAAGTTTCGACTTCGCAGTATGCAGCCCGATTACTCGATTTGAGATCGAACGGTTTTTAGCCGAAACAATCTAAACAAGAATCGAAGATCTCGTTGTTAGTAGCGAAACGATGAAAAGTTAGGCGAGAACGAACGTCGGACGAAGAAGTTATGAATTTATAACGAAGTTTTTCTATCCCGGCCTTCTATTAATAAATAATAAAAATAAAATTCAAAATTAGCCGACGGAGTCTAAATGAAAGTTGTAGAGTATGGACTGACCTACGCGTGGATATAAAGAACGTCGAAAACGGAGCTCGAATGTGAAAGTTACGCAATTTAGAAGTTTGACGAGTCAAATTACGCCGAGCGTAATTTGAGTACGCCCAGCGTACTCAGAGGGATGCAACTTGTCTGACCAATACTCGAGTACTCCGATGACGCATGCAGTGAAGGTTTTGGCATTACGCCCAGCGTAATGTGAGGGTTTAGCCCTATAAAAGGGGCATACGAGGGCAGCTTCTTTCTTTTACAAACTTCTTCCTTTCTCTCTAAGCTTTGCCTCGATTTGCGTGCCATTTATACATCAAAGCTCCGGTATCATTCCCGAGCCCCGAAGCAAGTTCCGAAGCCCTGAGGATATCGAGAAGTGAGATTTCCGAGCCGAAGCCCTACCCGCGAGGAGCCCGGTTTTTGTGAAGATCTTCCAGATCTATGGTGAAACACTACTTCTGCAAGTCGTAGTGCTGCCCGATCATCTTCTGATCAAGTGAGTGTGTAGTCATTTTCTTCTAACACATTATTATAAAGTATTTTATACGAAATACGTGTTACGTGTATACTTTGTTGATTATATGTGTGAATGTATATTCACTTTCTTCTATCTCATAGATTTGATTTATTCTCTATGAAATACATGTTATGTGTGTGTGCCTCATCTGTTATGTGGAAAAATGTATTGATCGAGCATGCTATACAGGTTTTAAACTATGTATAAAAATGTATATTTCTATCTACTAATATCTTGGGTAGAACATGGGTAGATAGTTGGTGTGTAATAAACAGATGAGAGACCTCGATGTTGTTGGTGTTATTCTAGTCATTCAGCATAGTATGGATGACGACCACAGACTATTCTAGACAGTCCTATGGAACACTAGCAGGCTCATAACCTGTAGGTGTTGTGAACGATGTGTTCACCGGTGTACTCTATCCCCCTCATGGTTGCCTTTAGGATATTTATTGCTAAGGAAGCCCCTTTGCAGTAATGTCTGTCCCGATGAAAATCCTAGATTAGGTCCCTTATAATAGATGTTGTTTTAGGGACGTAAAGTGAGGATAACGGGAATGGGTAATTGGGTTATTGTTGATTGTTGAATTAAATATAATTATTTATTGTGGGTTGAAAACCCTATATGCTCACCAGGCTCCCAAGCCTGACCCACTCAGTTTATTTGTATTACAGGAAGTGGCGCAAGGGCATAAGATGGATGGATCATCAAGTTGTTTTGTTTACAAGTCTGTATATATGTATATATTTGTTAAATGACTTGTAATGTTATCGTTTATGCTTTATGATCTGTATCGGAACATGACATCCTGATTTTTGATTATGAAATGAAATCATATTTCTTTATGAAATGTTTTCATAAAAATCTATTTTATCATGTTTTGTTTTTGGGAACAAATTCCGCATCTCTTTTAAAAATCAAAAGGATTTACTCTGAAAATGTTTAAAAAGCATAAATGAAACCGGTCTTTTCTGGCCGAGATTTTGGGGATGTCACAATTGGTAAGCCCGAAAGGCATTACAACGAACTCGTAGCAGCCATAGCAAGTCCGGAAAGTAGTCTTTCGTACATCCTTGTCTCTGACCCTCATCTGATGGTAGCCTGAATGCAAGTCTATCTTGGAAAACCAAGATGCCCCCTGTAGTTGATCGAAGAGATCATCAATCCTCAGGAGTGGGTAACGGTTCTTCACCATTACCTTGTTCAGCTCTTGATAATCTATACACATCCGATGCGACCCGTCCTTCTTCTTCACAAACAAGATTAGGGCTCCCCAGGGTGAACTGCTCGACCTAATGAATCCCTTGTCTAACAGCTCCTGCATCTCAAGTTGAGCCAACCGATATGGTTCCTTGGCTATCAGAGCCGCACCAGGGACTAGGTCGATCCTGAACTCTACCTGTCTCTCCGGAGGTATCCCATGCAACTCCTCTGGGAATACGCCCGAGTACTCTCGCACCACTGGTACATCACTCACAGTCACCTTACCCGCCTCCCGGCTATCCATAACGTAGACGACATGCCCTGTGTAACCCTATTATAGGTAGCACCTAGCCTTCGCTGCTGAACACATAGTTGGTCACGATGTGGTCTCTCGCCCTGAATCACCAGCTCTTCCCCACTTGGGGTCCTGACCCGTATCAACTGTTGCGCACATTCGATCACCGTCCCATTAAGGCTCAACCACTTCGTGCCTATGATAACATTGTTCCCACGTAATGGAATGGGAACCAAATCCACTAGGTAGCGCTCCTCATACAGCCTCAAAACACAATCTCTAAAAACCTCTAATACCCGTACTGATCGGTCGTCAACAATCTTGACCTCTAGAGGGCAATCCAACATGCCCGAAGACTCAGGGAACCTCTTGCTAAGTGCAAAAGAGACAAATGATCGGGTAGCACCCGAATTGAATAACACCTGGACCGGGATACAGTTCACATGGAACGATCCTAAGAAACACATAAAACATATCCATAAATATCATAACTGACATGTAATAAAACATAGGGAGAAGAAAACATACCCATCACCATATTCGGTGCGTCACGCGACTTCTCGGTAGTCAGCTGGGAGGCTCAGCTCCTTACCACTGGAGCGTCTGACTTTCCCTGTCGAGCATTTGTAATATGCAGGGTCATTAGAGCTACCGTCGCCACTGACATTGCTGCTGCTATCAATCTGGTTGGCCTTTTTATGGCCCTTCTGATTGCAATGAAAGAAAATCAGGTCTGATGTCTTAAAGTTGGGGGTAGGGGCAGTACAATCTCTGCCAAAGTGCCCATTCTTGTTGCATTTATAGCAGCCCGATCTCCCAGTCTGGCAAGCTCCCTCATGTGACCTGCCGCATTTCCCACAGCGGCTCCGACCCTGATGTCCCTTCGACCTAGAGTCGAATCCCTTGGGTTTCTTCCCCGAAACCCCAATACCCTGCTCATCCTCCGCCTTCCTCTTCCTGATGTGCTCTATGTCAGTCTCCCTCACCCTCACCCTCGCAATCAAGTCATCTAATGCCGAACATACCAAGTAGCTGACATGTTTCCGAATGTCAGCTCTAAACATGTCATGATAGCGGGTCTTCCGCATCTCCTCATCCCCTGTATACTGAGTCACCAATAAGGCCCTCTACCTGAACTTGGTGGTAATCTCCGCCACCGACTTAATCGTCTGCCTCATATCCATAAACTCCATGGCCAGCTGTTAGAGCTCCACAGCCGGCGCAAACTCAGCCCTAAACCTAGTCACAAAGTCATACCAGTTCATAGCCTCAATGGCTGAGGCTCCCAGTGAATCACCGACCTCCTCCCAACAATCTCGAGCTCAATCTCTCAAACAACCTACCGCATATCGTACCTTCGACCCCTCAGGGCAGAAGCTCATCAACTGAGCAGACTCCATGTCTACAATCCACCTCTTAGCCACAATGGGGTCCTTCACCCCGTGGAAGTCTGGCACACCAAATCCCCAAAAGTCCTTGAAGGAGAGTGTGTGTGTGTCCCTACCTGGCCAGATGCCAGGTTGCTCCTGAACTCCCTGAGGCGATCCTCTATTAGCTCGATAATCCCTTCCTTGATTGACTCGAAAATCACCAAGGTCAAATCAAGGATGCCTCTCGTGATCTCAGACGCGATGAAATCACGTAGTCCCTCATCAACTAGCTCGGAACCCAAATCCGAACCTGATCCCGATCCTCCTGCTCCATGTCGCGTAATCACCACCATTCTGAAACAAAATACATAAGTGTCTGGGTCATACATAATCTGGAGAGGTCTCACACACTCGACAAGTTCCCTGGTTCTACCTCGGCCCTCCCTGATTCAAGTACGGATCCTCTGCTTTCAGTAGTACGGCCCATACTACCTTCCACATCTATCTGTACTTTCCTCAAGGATTGCTTCAACTTGACCAAGTCCCTTCTACTACTACGACACTTTGTGCTAATCTCATCGTAGGCTTACCCTAGGGTAACTCTCCAACTCACTCTCCGCCATCATCTGCATAAGAAGTCCTTGCTACCTTCACCTCACTAGCTCGCGGATACCATTACATATTACTTAGACCAGATAATTCTTCAAATTAGAGGTCCTACTCTACAACGGTTGGACTCAAACAAGAGCTGCGAAATAGGGGTAGACCTAACCTTCTAAAATTATTTAGTCCTCACAATATGTAATGTAATGTGTTCGTTTACTAGTTAACTAAAGATAGCTAGAACTCCTAATAGCACAAAGCAAGCAGCATTCAGGCATTGAGTAACCCAAACCAAGCATATCCTATCCAGGCTATCATATCACTTAACTAATCAACACTATCATGCAGTTCAATAAGCACATTCAACAGGCATATCATGCATCTTCCTAGATCCTTAGCCCTAGTCTAGCATGCAGTTATCATAATCATATCATATCATAACATAAAATGTATGGGTATCTTGGGGAAAACTTAATTGAGCTCGGCCGGTTGCACACATCACACACCTTGTTCTTTCTCAAAACTCTTTACTTTAACTTTTGGAAAAACTATTTTCTCATGAAAATCATTCAAACCCTCGATTTGAGTTCAGACACTCCCGAGAGTGTGTCCGAATCCCTCAAACCAAGGCTCTGATACAACTTGTAACATCCCAATTTTCAAGGCCAAAAAAATCATTTTGATATAACGATTTAGAAGAATATTTATAAGAAAACATCAACGAGTCACATTATTTCATAAACCACAATCATATTTCTCAAAACCATATCATAAAAACAGTAACAATGTCATAGTACAATCCCAAGAATCTCATAATACAGAAATCATGTGTGTGATGCACTACTACCATACCGACTCCTTCGCATTCGATAAAGACGTACCTAAAAACAAAATTGAAAACTATAAGCACGAAGCTTAGTGATTTCTCCCATCATACTACATACATACAAATATAATGCATATCCCTCGGTCAAACTCAACACCTGGTTGACTCAACTCGCCGAGTTGGTCCACCAACTTGTCGAGTTCCATACTCCACAAACTACTGGAACGTCGATCCTCCTCTTCGAGTCTTTTAAGAACTCGTCGAGTTCTCCTTCATAAATAATCGAGACCTTTTGCTCGTGACTCACTGAGTTTATACTTGAACCCGTAGAGTTCTTCTTTATACCAATTGGGACATTGCCTTGAACTCGCCAAGTTCATCCTTGAACTCGTTGTAAGTCTCCAATCTGCTTGTGTATCAATCAGATCCGTTTGATGGTGCGAAATCCCAATCAAACGGATGATAACAGATCACAATAGAAGAGAAGGAGAAGAAGAATTAAGAAGAATCTAATGATGTATTCAATAATATGAATGATGCTCCTTACAATAGATTCTATCTCACACACACTATTCTTCTCTCTAACTTTCTCTCTTTACAATATGCTCTCTTATCTCTCTCTTCTAGCCTTACACTTGCATGCACTCCTCACCCTATATATATATATATATATATATATATATATATATATATATATATATATATATATGAGGCTGTACACAGGTGTGCGGACGTATATACGAGTACGGCCGTATACAGCCACAAAATTACATATTATATCATAGAAAAATATATTTTCCTAGAAAAGCAAAGTATAAACCATAACTTTGACTCAAAAATCTCCCCCTTGGTTTATAGATTTCTTTTCTAATTGACCCAACAAACCCCCCCTAAAAAGTAGTCGACTTTTCTTGTTAATCTTCATTGGGAGCTTGCCTTCAACATTAATCTTCAAATTTCTTCACAGTATCAAGATGAACATATGAATCTTCAATAAATGACTTCATCTTGAACAGTTGGGATTTCTGCAAACTTTGACATTGAACGCACATTGGGTGAGGAGGCTTCTTGTAAAGATTCTTGAAAGATGGCGCTTTCAGCTTGAGAATCTTTAGAGAGAACATCAGAGAGCGAAACTTCTGGATCACATCAGCAGGTTCAAGAATAGCAGCAAATTGATTGAGGAGGCTTCAATGCAATCTGTCACATAATCTTCAAATGCAGCTTGACCTTGCTTCTGGAGTTGAAGGATTGAATGTTTAAAGAATAATCTTCATTTCTTGCTCCTTCAAATGAAAATTCTTCGATACTCACGGATGAAGCTTTGGCTTAGAAATCTCGATACAGACTCCATGAGTCTCATCTACATATGAATTCATTTTTCAAGTAAAAAAAACTAAAAGAAAACTTTAGCACACAATATTTTTTGGGTTTTTCATATTTTATGAAAAAAAAAATACAAAAGAAATAGCACTACTTTTTGATTTTTAATTTTCTGATTTTTGAATTTTTCTGATTTTTGTTTGATTTTTGAATTTTTTTTTTTCTCCCGCTAAATTTGTGCATAGAGGAAAACTATGAACAAATTTAACAAATTCAAAAATATTTGGGATCAAAGCTGTGAGACAGCCTTAACTTGTTGTCCACTTAAATTAAGCAGCGAGATCCACAGACAACCTCTTAAATGGTTCAATTTTAGTTGCACTAGAACGTGTTCCCCACTTCCCGATATACCCTGATTATCAAGAACTTCCTAAGGACTCCTTACTTTAGGGGAGTAAACAATTATTAAGGAGGAAGTCAGATTTAGAGATAGATGCATATGTTGTGTCCCAGGTCAGATCTCTTTCAATCACGCAGAGGGGACAACATACGACTAACAGAGATAGAAGGATTGAGAGGTAGAAGGTTGCATATGATGTGTTCCAGGTCGGATATGTTTCAATCACGTAGAGGAGACAACATATGGCTAATAGATAGAAATACTTTCATACATAGGGAGGTGTGTAGAAATAAAGTTGCATATGATGCATTCCAGGTCGGATCTCTTCCAATCACGCAGAGGAAGCAACATATGACTGATAGATAGAAAGCAAGAAAATAATTTCCTATAGACCTACTTTATCAGAACCCCCCAGTCGCCCTATCAGAACCAGAATTAAGGACATAAGTCTGTATATCTAGGAAAAGTTGAACCACTGTTCTAGATGCGTATTAATTTAGTGTATCCCGTGGGTTCCCGTGTTTATCTCACTGCTCAATCTACCTGAGCATCGTATGGTCAGTCCAAACAATCCTATCTAAATCCACACTGTCAAATCCTTTGTGCTTACCAGCACATTGAACACAGAGTCTAGACAATTCAGATTCAGTCCCTTACACATGTTGTAGACTGCCCGTTATCACTTTACCTTTATATCACTTCCCAAACAATACCTAATGACAAAAAACTATAAGAAAATTAAAGAAAAATGTCTTTGAAATGAATCAATGTAAGATAAACTTAGGAGTATAGAGAGCAAAACGCAAACCGTAATTCACCGATTGAATTTGCATCTACAAAGTCTGAGAACAACACGTATAATCTCAGAACAGATCCGAAAATTCTTCATGTCATTAAGCACTAACCCCGTTTGTGATCCTCTCCTTTCTTCCTTTCCCGCAAAGGACACATACTCTCAAACAATGTTCTGAATGTTGTACAGTTGAGAGATGTCCCTTTCATGTGCCTGGAACAGCCACTACCAACAAACCGAAGTCTGATGATATGCCTCCATAGCTGCTCTGACACAGTGGGATCAGTTGGTCTTTGGAACCTGTAGCGAATTGTTATCGAGATTATGAATGGAATTATGAATTGAATCATTATGAAATAAGAACACTAAGAGTAAATATTAATCGGATCTTGTATTAAGAAAGACTGATTACACGAAATAAGTAGAAGGATATTTGAGATGCAAAAGTTCTCTTCTACTTCTAACCTCAGACCTTATTTATAGGGAACCTGAGTGTACAAAAAATATACTAAGTCTAAACATTAAGGTTTCGCATATAAATGACTTAGTAAAATAACTAAAATGTGAATATTACAAAGACATACCACTTCGACTTTTACAATAAAATGACTCTACAATCTCCCCCTTTGTAAACAGTCGAAGCTATTCAGATATAAGCCTCTGAACAGCTGAGTGGATAGCCTTTCGCACTTCGGAATACCAGTTGATCACCTATTTTAGCTCCTTCTTGTCTCCTTCATTGTTTCTCTTGCAATTGTTCATACGAACAATAAAGTTCGTATATTACGCAGAAGTATATCTTTCTATCTCAGAGACCTTGAACAAAAACTTCTTAGGTTTACCCTTTGTATCCCTTCCTGAGAACACCATGCCAAAAGGTTTAAGGCAAATTTCCCCATCAGCATATTTTGATAATACTGACTGGGTCAATGTGGTTTCCCAGGGAACTGTCACCTTTCTCCCCTAGCTCGTGGCTAATTCTTCATCAGTCATTTCTAAGCAATCGTAATAACTATCAATGAAGACTTTGATATGTGCGAAGCCGACTCTGAACACTTCTGTCTCTGATCCCTTGAGCTTGTGATCCTCCATATGCTTCAAAATCATTGCTACTTGAATTAGATCATAGCAATTCATCATAGGAAAATCAGCAATGGTGAAGTCGTATTGTTTGTCATCAACTCGCATGACAAAATATCGAAAATTTTGTAGCATATCTTCGAACATCGCGTCTTTCTTTATAGTTAGCACTTTCTTTATTTTCATTAAAGACCACACTTCCTCCGGATTCTTCGCCAATACAACATGAAATCTGATTTTCATGTGTATATAATCATTAGCATTGTCAAACTTCTCATTGATCTTGTATTGAGCAGTAATGAAGAGCATCTCATTTATTGGAAAATCCAGTTGGCATTTGTCCGAATTAGCAATATCATAGCTCACCTTGGGCTTCTTCTCAAATTTTTACATCTCTACCCCCACAACCTTTGATTCGATTGTTTCATATGAATAAAGCTTTTTAGGATCACCTTTGTTCATTGTGGGAGGATCACCAGCCTTGAGCCTCATAATGCTCTGTACCTTCCTCATTCTCTCAATCTCTGCTTCAGCTTCGGCTTTCTTCTCCTCCTTAGACTTTTCATATGCAATGCCCTTCCCTTTTCCCACGTCATCAGTTGGAGGTTTCGCACTTGAACTCTCTCATTCTTTTGACCCAATGGATATACCTTTGGCTATTGGTCTCATGGTCAAAATTGTCGAGGAAACAGGCATTGTGAATGTAGGAAGAGTTGTCTTGAGTTGGGTCGAAATAACTTTCCTAACCGTCTTCACATCTTATTTACCCGTCTCTCCCCCTTGCACCCCTGTGAAAGCAGGTGGGGCATTCTTTGGGAGTAAAGAAGTGAAATTTGCGATGGGTGCTAATGCTTTTTGAATTGCTTGCTCTAAAGTATTAACCTTCAGAGACAAGAACTCAGGGGTAAGGATTTGTTGTGGTGAAGATTGCGAAACCACCTGTTTGAGCTCAGTTACCATCTTAAGAAGTTGATCAAATTTCTCTTTGGTCTCTTTGTGGTTAGCTTCAAGAATAGGGGCAGTAACAACCTTGTTGAGTTCAATAGCCACCACATCAACCTGCTTCTGGACTTCAAGATGTTGAGAATCAATATCCTTAAGCTCCTTCGCAATCTCATTCTTCAATTCATGAATCTTGAAATTTACGTCCTCTCTTACCTTCTTCACATCCTATCCAAAAAGAACATGTCGTTCTTTTGTGACAGCTTTTAACTCCTTTACTACACCCGAAAATGTACTCCCTTGAGCTTGAATGTGAAGCTCTGTATTTTTGTCCACTTGATCAACTTTTTCAAGAATATGCTTTTCAGCCTCCTTGATCAAGTATTCAACTTCTACCCCGGACATAGAAGATTTAGACCCTGAGTCTGCTTGTGATTGAATAATCGCATTCAACTTGCGATTCAAAATCTTGAACTGTTTACCAGACATAAGCATGTGATCCGGTATTTCCTCCTCTTCAGAGTCAAAGTGTAACGCCTCAAAGGTTCCTCCAAAACCTCCTCCTTCCGTTTCATCATCGGACATGTGTTGTGTAGGCTGACGAGTTTCAGGTGATTGCGAAGGAAATAGAGTGGTGAAGGGGTGTTGCAAAACATGGTCAAATATCGAAGATGAGGTGAGTGTAGATGTTGGGAGTGAAAAAGGTGGTAATGAGGTGGAAACAGTGATAGTGGAAATGGGAAAGGTAATTGGTAGGCTGATGGGCATTATTGTATCAACACTTGTGATAGGTGCCCCCGTATCAGATGCGTTGACAACCGTATCAGAAATAGGTACCTCCTCAGAAATTGATTCGGTAGCGACTATCTCAAGTGGTTCTGTGAGTGGAGTGGTGGTAGATATTTGCGAAGTAGGTTGAACGGAAATGATGGGTAAGAAAACATTTACCGTAGACATCACCGGTGGAGTTTCTGGAACTATCTCTTCATCAGACGATTCATTTCGAATCACCAGCTTCCGTCTTTTTGTTAGAGTACATTGCATGTTTTTCGCAACGTCTTCAGCTCTTTGCCTTTTCTTTCCTGGAGAGACCGAAGCTGGAATACTGCAAATTGTAACTCCTTTACTGCTCACCTCAGTCTTGCGAATCTTTTTCAATACCCCAGACTTGGAAGGTATTGTTTCTTTCTTCGATTGAGATGAAGTTTCTTCAATATGAACATCTACATTCGAAGCCTGTTGCGAAGATGGACCTTTCGCATCCTTCTTTGTAGATTTCTTCTTCTTTGATGATGCAACAACCTCTAATAACACTCCAGTCTGCACCGATTGATTAATTGTTTTCAAATATCTCACTAAGACCTTGTGAGTTTGAGAGACCTTGCGAAGCATCGCATCTGGAATGCGAGCAACATGAGTAAAAATTGCCTCATCATCTTCTACTACCTTCGGAAATTGATATAAAGAGAATTCAGCAACTTCAACATCCTCAGGGACAACAATCCCTTCTCTTCCATACACCTTTTCTAGAATCAAACTCCAATACCTCGCACACGAAATTCCTTTTTCAGAGTTTGTGTTTTCTAGACTCTTGACAAATTCCTTCCACAACTGGGTTGCATAATCGACACTGATATCATAGTACAAGCCCATAACCATGACATATACGTCCATTCGCCCTCTATCCAGACCAACTGTTCTTCCTGTTAGGCATCGGAGAAAAATTCCAAATAAGAAATTCCATATGCACGGCAACCCAGACTTTCGAAAGTCACTTATCTTCTCAAGCTCTGGTTGATGACCCATTTCATTAAACATATGGATGATTTGAGAATTGACGGGTTTGAAAAATGGAGGGTTGTTGGGAATTTCCAAAAACTCAACGAACATCTTCTTCGTGAGTTTCACCCGTTTGTTGTTGATAAGGTTGAAGGTTATGACATCTGTGGTGTAGTTGTGAGAAGCAGAAGATGCAGCCAATGACAACCAAGTCATCGGAACTAAGAAAGATTTGAACATTGCAGTGGCCAGAGAGGATCGTTTCAGAGCAACGATAAGTATCTTCAATTCTTCGGGATAAGAAGAATCATTCGGATCAACCTGATAATTTGTGCTTTGGATTTTCATCAGGGATTGAGAAAGAACTTCATCAGTGTTGGATTGAGTTCCTGCCATTTCTAGGGTTTGAAAGAAAGGATGAAGATGAAGAAGTTTGAATCTTTGGAGGTTTGTGAGAATTTTGTTTGCGTAACCGTATATAGTGTTCTTGATCCCCCCTTTTATAGGTTACCCAAAATTGATTTGAAATTAAAGCGGGATGCATTTAATGTTATCCGATGTGGCACCTTGAAAATCGGATCAATACTGTAAAAGATAAGCATGCTGTAAAAAGTAACTGTCCCATCTCCTTGAAAACCGGATAGAATACCAACCATCTTGAGTACACAGCCTGTCAAGTTTCCTGTTATAGAATCTGAACCGTTAAAACCCTTTGCATAGAGGCAAGGCTCTTTCACTTTTGGGATATAAAGTGAAGTCATATGCCAGATTTGCGAAATCATCAGCCTGAGTTGGTTTTACTCAGAACCTCAAGGATTTCGTGTGTGCATTGTGTCAACAAAATAAGATGAGAAACAAAAAAAAATTTGGAATTCTGTGATGTCAAAAATTTAATTTGACATGAATGCAGTTAAACCCCAGGCAAAGGTTGCTTCGTTAATCATCAAGAGAGACAATCAACAGGTTGTGTAGTTTCCCGTGAATTACAATTGAATACTTGTTGATAAGTATCGAAGGGCTTCTTTTAAAAGATATTTTGGGTTGATTTCAAATTTCATTACATATCAGCCTTAACATAAGGTGAGAAATTGTAAATGAAATTACTTGTTTGACCATTGTAGTCAGTGACAAGTTGGCTTTTGAAAATATTTATCATCACTAGGATATGCGAATAAAACTCACACAGAAATCATATTAAAAAAAATTAATTGGATCTTGTTGGGTTACAAACATCGTGGGTTGCGAATGTTTGATCAAGACCACACATGCGAATTGAATATGATTTGGAGTTTCAAAATTTTGATAATGAAACAAAGGTTACGTTAAAATTTGGAACGATGTTCCCCGTCAATTCCTTAAGGTTTATGATATTTGGGTTTCACTTCCATCACGGTCTCATGATGTTAGATTATAAACACAGACTTGTGATTTGTCTAGGTTTTGATTTGTTTGATCAAAGACCTCAAGAACAAATCTCTTCGAAAATTCGGATTGAAAGAATTGTTTGGTATAAAAAGATTGGTTAAGAATCGAAGTGTACCTCTGTTATATTGGACAAAACAGAAAACCTTTAACTCATTTGAGAATAGTAAGGTAGCTCTTTTGACTTATGCGAATATAAGCCTTTTGTGAAGAAATTTTCATGAGATAATTTCATTAAGGCTTTCTTTTCTCACATATAGAGTCTTGTTGAGGCTTTTGGTCTACATACAGCAGCAGGCTTCTAGGGACATCCTAACTAGTTTTAAAAAAAATTTGATACCTTCCCATAGAAACACCTAAGCATGACCTATTCGCATTAAGCCCTGTACTAAGTTCTTAGCACACAATATTTAAAGAACAACAAAAAAAATATTTTTGTGATTTTTGAATTTTTTTCAAAATTAAAAACATAACAGAATAAAAACTACAAAATGAATTGTAAACCTAACCTTAGTTGTTATGATCGCAAATGCGAAAAGATGTGGATGCGAAGCCATGCGAAGCCTCTGGATGAACAGTAACATCTGAACAAGTTTGACTCATAACTACTGAACGACACTTTCATGCTTGAGTTTTTGTAATGGAATTCGCATCAATCATCCCCAATCCTGCTAAAATTCTAACAAATGATTTTTCATCAAGAGGTTTTGTAAAAATATCAGCAAGTTGTTCAGTTGTTTTAACAAAATGAATTTCAATATTCCCATCTTCCACATGATCTTTGATAAAATGATATCGAAGAGCAATGTGTTTTGTCTTTGAATGTTGTACTGGATTATGACAAATGAGAATTGCACTTTGCGAATCACAATACAAGGGAATCTTTTTCATATTGATTGCATAATCACGAAGTTGACTCTTAATCCAAATGATTTGCGAAGTACAAGCAGCAGCAGCAGCAATGTATTCAGCCTCAACAGTTGAAATTGCAACACAAGTTTGTTTCTTTGATTGCCAACTTACCAACTTTCCATCCAACAATTGACATCCACCACTTCTACTTTTCCTATCCAAAGTACATCCTCCTAGATCTGAATCTAAAAAAGCTTGAATGAAAAATCCAGATTTCGAAGGATACCAAAGTCCTAACGAGATTGTACCCTTAAGATAGCGAAAAATATTTTTCACTGCAGTCAAATGAGGTTCTCTGGGATTAGCTTGATATCTAGCACAATTACAAACCGAAAACATAATATCGGGTCTACTTGCAGTTAAGTACAATAAAGACCCTATCATGCTTCGATATAATGTTAAATCAACAACAAGAGCATCTAACGAAGGAGTTAATCTTGTACCCACTGCCATTGGTACTCTTAGTTTCGTGCTATTTGTCATTCCAAACTTTTCAAGCAAGTTCTTCGTATATTTTTCTTGATTGATTAAGATTCCATCCCTGTTCTGTCTTATATTCAATCCAAGAAAATTATTAATTTTCCCCATCATGCTTATTTCAAATTGACTTTTCATTAGATTTTCAAATTCAATTGACAATGTTGGGTCAGTTGAGCCAAAAATAATATCATCAACATAAATTTGAACAAGCATAAGATTATTCCCAATTTTCTTGCGAAACAAAGTGGGGTCAACTGATCCTTGTTTAAATTTAGATTGTTTCAAGAAATTTGTAAGAGTTGCATACCAGGCTCTCAGTGCTTGTTTTAACCCATAAACAGCTTTGTCAAGAATGTAGACATGATTAGGATGTTCCTCGTTTATGAATCCTGGTGGTTGTTCAACATACACTGTTTCTTCAAGTTCTCCATTTAAGAAAGCACACTTAACATCCATTTGATAAACATCAAAGTCTTTGTGTGCTGCATATGCTAAAAATATGCGAACTGCTTCGAGTCTTGCAACAGGAGCAAATGTTTCTTCATAGTCTATTCCTTCTTGTTGCGAATACCCTTTAACCACTAGTCTAGCTTTATTTCGAATAATATTGCCATCTTTGTCGGTTTTATTTTTAAAAATCCATTTTAATCCGACAATCGAAACATTAGAAGCTTTAGGAATTAATCTCCAAACCTTGTTTCGTTCAAATTCAGCCAGTTCAGATTGCATAGCAACAACCCAATCTGAGTGTTCCATAGCATCTTTCACTGTCCTTGGCTCTATTTTCGAAATAAAGACATTAAACATACATAGTTCTTGGTTCACATTCAGTGCTTCATTTTTCGCATGAATTTGAGCTCTTGTCAACACACCATCTTGTGGATTACCAATTACCTGATCTTTTGGATGATTTCTTGTCAATTTCTCAAGTGGTGGCAAATTAGGATCAAATCCCAATGGTGCATCTTCATATATATCTTCATTTTCAGATCCTGCAACAGAAAAATTATCATTTAGTTCATGAAACTCATCATTTTCATCAAGATTAATTGTCTGTGTTTCATCATGCTCCCCCTCAAAATGATGTTCCTGTTGATTATATGAATGCTCCCCCTCAACTTGATATTCTTGTTGATTTTGTGAATGCTCCCCCTCAACTTGATGATTCCTATTTTCATTCTCCCCCTCGAAAGTTGGCTGATTGTCTGCATTATTGATCGTATGCTCCCCCTCCATACGAACACCAGGCACACTTTCGCAAGATGTTGACGTTGTAGTAATTGTCGAATCATCAGTATGTTTTGAAGATGCTGATGTTTGATTATCATGAGCATTATTTTCCGCATCAATTGCCCTGTTAGGAATTCCGAAAATAAAGTCATAATCAAAATCATTTATTTCAGAATTATCAATTTGAGTATTTGAATCAACGAGTATTGATTTATTTTCAAATTTACTATCCGTTTGTTTAAGATAGTAATCATCAAATGTTAAATTGAAAGTTTCTTCAATTTTTCTTGTTCTTCTGTTGAGCACTCCGTATGCCACTGAATTGTGTGAATATCCTAAGAATACGCCTTCATCAGCTTTAGCTTGAAACTTGGACAAATTGTCTTTGAGATTCATGATAAAACACCTGCAACCAAAAACATGAAAGAATTTGACATTAGGTTTCCTATTATTGATTATTTCATATGGAGTAATATTGAATCTTCGATGAATGAATGATCAATTCTGAGTAAAACATGCAGTTGAAACTGCTTCAGCCCACAGATATTGAGGAAAATCCGCATATGTTAACATCGTTCTGGCTGCTTCGCATAGAGATCGATTTCTTCTTTCAACAACTCCATTTTGTTGCGGAATATATGGTGATGAGAAATTATGCGAAATGCCTTTGCTTGTGAGAAAAGAATCAAGAATTTGATTTTTAAACTCAGAACCATTATCACTTTTAATTTTGCGAACATTCTTTTTCAGACTAAGCTCAATCATTTTGATAAAATCAATCATCATCTGAGCAACTTCAGATTTTAACCTGAGAAAAAATACCCATGTGAATCGAGAAAAATCATCTACAATAACCAAAATGTACCGCTTTTTATTGATTGTAGCAACAATCGACGGTCCACATAAGTCAATGTGAAGAAGTTCCAATGGTTCTACGATTTTTGAATCGATCACAATCAAATGACCTTTTCTATGTTGTTTTCCTTGTTTGCAAGCTGCACACAAAGAATCATTGTCAAATTTTAGTACAGGTAACCCCCGAACTAAATCTTTAGTGACAAGTTTGTTAATATTGCGAAAGTTCAAGTGTGACAATCTTCTATGCCAAAGCCAGCTGACATCATTAGATGCTTTTGATAGTAAACATACAGCAGGTTTTCCCACAATTGGTTTGATGTCCAGTGTAAACATATCACCATATCTTTTGGATTTGAGAAGTACTTCATTTGATTTCGCATTTGAAATGATACTTCCTTCTTCATTCAATACAACTTGGTTTCCAGTACCAACAACAAGTTGTGACACACTTATCAAATTATGTTGAAGTCCTTCAACATAAGCAACTCTGTTTACAGTGAATTGTCCATTTGTGACTTTCCCATAGCCTTTCACTTGACACTTGTGATTATTCCCAAATTTGACTACTCCAGCATTTTCCAAGTTTCTATAATCTCGCAAGTTTTCCTTTCTTCCAGTCATATGACGAGAGCAACCACTATCAATATACCATTTCGTATCATATTGCTCGTCACACATCACCTGCATTCATTGGAAAAATTTAGGAACCCAAGACTTGTTGGGTCCATCATTAGTAGAATGAAACAAATTCTTTGAATTTAAAAACCATATTTTCACTTTCTTTGTGACAGAATCTGTTATATCAACATCATCAGATCTAGATATTGAAATGTAGTCGTTCAACAGTTTTGGATTTCCATTGATTGTAATCTTATCCTTCACATCATTCACATTTTTAATAACTGGTTTCCATTTTTGAACTGGAACTTGCGAATGATGAGATGATGAACTAGCAGTGGAAGAAATATTTACAAACTTTTCAAATGCATTCTTGATTTGTTGCTCTGAAAACTTCGCACTTTGATATTTTCTGCCTTTTCCTTCAAGCCAACGATTGATTGTATGGACATCAGATTTTCCTTTTGAGTATGAAACTTTGGTTGGTTGTGAATTTGAAGGATTTGGAAAATTTGGTTGTTTTGGTAAAAATTTCACTTTAGCTTTGTTAGAATTGTTCAAAGGTGATGAAGTATTCGTGAATTTTCCAACATTTCGGAACTTTTGATTGTTCACAAACTTTTGTGAAGTCTCAAATGTTCGATTGTTGTCATATTTGCGAACAAATGGAATTTTATCAACAGAATTTATTGGTCTGTGAAAACTTGTATCTTTTTGTTTGTTTTTGCTTTGAAATTTTGATGATTTTGGTTTCAAAATTTGTTCGTTTTCAACTTTTGGCTTATCATTAGACACAACTTGCCAGAAAATTGATTTTCTTGCTTTTCTTTTTGAAACATTATTTTCTGTTGAATAATTTTCAACCATCAATTTAAATTCATGAGAATTTAATTTTACTTCAGCCTTTGATTTCTCAATTTTTCCAAAAACTTTGTTTGAATTTTCACCTTTAGCCACCCACTTTTGTGATTGCTTTTTTTCTTGAAAAACTTAAAAAAAAAATTTCGTTAAATTGTTTTCTTCGGTATTTTGATTTGAAAAGAACCCTGCGGTTGATGACTTTTGATTATCATTTTCAACCATTTTGATAAATTCAGGTTTAATGTTCTCAACATTTCCAGTTGTGAAAAAAACTTGATTTGGAAAAATGATGTCATATGTACATTTAAAATTTGGATAGACCACTGTATTGGTTTCCAAATAATGTGCACCTTTTTCATTTAGAATTTTGTCAAATTATTTTGTATTATCAAACACTTGATTCACAACAACTCTTGGAGATGTCTTAGGTGAATCCTTCACACCTTCATTGTTTTCCTCATTTTCATCAGTTTTCCAGCTCTCAACCTCCACATTATCAAAGATACAATGTTGTGAAGTTGAAGATTTATCAGTTTCATCCTTAACTATTGATTCAACTATTATTTCTTTACCTTTGATCTTAGATGTGATATTAATGATTGACAATTTAGAACAATCAACCTCTTCTTCTTCTTCAATTTCACTGATCTCACTCACATTATCTGAATTGTCATTGACATCAACATAATTGAGTTGAGAATCAAGAGTTGAACTTTCAGTTTTCTTTAGAATTTTCACTTGTTCACTCTTTGTCAAACTTTCATTGACAATATCAACCAACTCATCAGCATTCAAGAATTCATTAATTTTAACAATACCATATGCATATCTATCATCAGGTATTTTGGCAAATTGAGCAATTGTACTTTCGCAATCATAACAAAACAACATCAACTTTTTCATGTTCATATTCAAGAAAAGGTAAAAGTTTCTTATGTTGTTCTTTGCTAATATCCGAAGAATGATGTAAAGCAGTTAATTTTGCATACAATCTTTTGGCTGAATTACAATATATGTTCCTTTGTGCAAGCAATAACCTAACATCATTTCTAAGATTATCCCTATCACAATTTACATTTTTGAGCTGTAATTCAAGTTTGTCTATTCTGCTTCTTTTTATTTCTAATTCTCTTCGTGCCTCTCCTAGTTGCATATTTATTTTTTGAGCTTCAGTACTAGCAGACACAATTACAGAATCAAAATAAGCCACAGTATCATCAAATGAAGTGAGTTCAGCATCATAAGCAGATAAAGGAATATTAAAAGATTCAAGTATAAGACGTACCTTGGTGGTCATGGGTGATTTGTCCGTGGATTTGGATACGAAGCACCTCCCTGAAATTTCCTCTTCGCAATTTTCAAAACTTGCGAGCATGGCTCCATGTGTGGGATGCCTCATTTCCTCATCATCAGATCCTGAAGACCAAATCTGATACGTACCACTCTTTTCATCATCAGTTTCACCTTTCGCAACCAAAGACACTCCTTTGGTCTTAGCACGTATCTCTTCAATCTTTTCAGAATAGTATGCTTCATCTTTAATTTTCTCCTTTTTTTCTTCTTTCTTTCGCAACATGCAATCGGCTGCAAAGTGATTCGCACCATTGCAATAGTGACAGTAAATTCCTGAGTCACCCTTCAGCTTCTTTACTTCTTTCGCATCTTTTGGTTTTTCCTCAGCTTTCTCCATTTTCTTCCTCTCCTCTCCTCCAGTTTTTGTGACTCCACTCTTCACATCAGTAGCCTTTCCTTTTGGATTAAATGACTTCTTGAAAAAAAATTAACTCTATTGTTTGAGTAGAATGCCACAGCTTCATCATCCGAATTCATCAGAAATCCTTCATTATCTGAATCATCTTTTTCATTCACATCAACTTCAAATACCTTTGAAACTAGAGCCAAAAGACCTCCAATACTCAGTTTTGATTCTTCATACATTTCTGAAACTTCAATTTCATGTATTTTCAGTTGATTGTAGAGATCATTCAAATGAGTTGTATCAAAACTCTGTTGATTCTTAATCATCATGCTTACACTTCGCCATTCCTTGCGAAGACCCATAATGAAAGTTAAATTGAACTCCATGAGAGACCTAGTGATTCCATACCTATTGCAGTGAAACATAAGCTCATTCAAACGATCATAGTAATTTTCAAGAGTTTCAGCATCCTTTTGTCTGAATTTGTTCAGTTCAACTAGACATTGCTTCACAGAGTTGATCTTCGTCTTTTCGCTACCTTGATACTTCTCTTTTAGAGTGTTCCAGATCTCCTTTGTTGTTTTACAACTACGAATGTAGTTATAAACCACAGGAGGAAGAGCACCACTTAGTTCCCTCATGCACCTCTTTTCATTATTCTTCAACCGTTTTTCTTGATCAGCAACTTCAGCAAATGCAACAGATGGACCAATTGGTTGAACATTAGCAGGAGCTTGCACTGTTCCATCGATACAATTCCAAAGTTCTTCATCAATTCCATTTAAGTAATCTTCCATTCTATCAGCCCACTGATCATAGTATTCTAGAATTAACATCGAAATTTTGGTTGAGGAACCAAGCAAGTGAGAGAAGGAAGTCATTGTATTCATGTTGAAGTTCGCCACTGATGAACACAGAAATTTTCAGAAAGCTTGAAAAACTTGATGAAATTGAGATTTGATCAATTGAATTGATCACAAATCACTGATCGATTACTCGACTACACAATTCAAAGACAGAATCAATTCAAATCTGAAGATCAAATTTGATTTTCAAAACCAAAATGCGCGGAAAATTTTGAGTAAATTTGTAACTAAAAAAGCAAATGATTCTAACACGAAAATCAGATCGATGCAGTTTGAATCCTGCTCTAATACCAACTGTAGCGAATTGTTATCGAGATTATGAATGCAATTATGAATTGAATCATTATGAAATAAGAACACTAAGAGTAAATATTAATCAGATCTTGTATTAAGAAAGACTGATTACACGAAATAAGCAGAAGGATATTTGAGATGCAAAAGTTCTCTTCTACTTCTAACCTCAGTCCCTATTTATAGGGAACCTGAATGTACAAAAAATATACTAAGTCTAAACATTAAGGTTTCGCATATAAATGACTTAGTAAAATAACTAAAATGTGAATATTACAAAGACATAGCCACTTTGACTTTTACAATAAAATGACTCTACAGAACCCAATCCATTTTGAAACTGGGTCGACCTTTTTCATCCTTGCAAGGTACCCTCTCCCACGACATATCCTGCTTATCACAAATAGAAGATGTAGAAATATTAGAAGCATTAGGAGATTTAGCAGATTGAACCTTTGAACCTTTAGAAGCATTAGGAGATTTAGGAGATGTAGAAATATTAGAAATATTGATGTCGGCCGTTGAGATTACTTTGATTTTGGCTTCACGGGACCATCTCTTGGATTTGGCTTCTAGGCCGGCATTCCCTTCTTGCCCTTAGGATTCGGATTCTTGGCCTTGGAAGTTTGATTCTTGGCCTTCTGTGTGTTCCACTCACCATTGCGCGATTGTGACCTGGAACGGTTTCTTTTGAAGTAACTCCCACTTGGCGCGTTTTGCCATCCTTGTGCATAGTAAGGAATGTATGCGCGATTTGGATAGTTTCGGGCAATGTGCCCAGGTGTTCCATAGTGAAAACAAGTCTTTTTCTTCACTATGAAGTTGTTTCTTCCTGCCCCTGGTGGCGTACCCTTGCCTTGTCTCTTATTTTTCCCACAAGCACAATTACAACAGACACTCCGTTTCACTGGAATTGGTGGCCTGTATTTACCAACAGCAGGTTTGTTAGGAGTAACTGAGTTAGAAGCAGCATACTCAGAGTTCAAGGAGTCATTAGATTGTTCAATAGTGCTCTCCTTATTCTCATCTTCCGCTACTTTACCTGCACAAGAAGTAGAAACATTAGTATCTTTCATCTCAACACCCTCAGTTGGCTGTTCAACAGCTGGTTTACCGTATACCATAAATGGTTCTCGGTCAATCTCTTCCTGAGTCAAAGGTTTTGCGGTATAGTTGTGATTGAAGGGAGGAGGAACACCCTCATAACCTAGACCCTTTTGCTAGTTACCCTTAAATTTTAATTGCTTCTCAATCATCGAGGCAACTACCCCACTTGACACATCGTATTTTCTAAAATTAAAATCTGCATTTTCAAAAAAAAAAATCAATGTGTCAAGCTCGGAAGTCACAGAAGCAAGTTGTCTCTTAATATAGTCATAATTTTCACATTTATTGCTATATTCTTCTTGAAGTTTTTGGAAATCCTTAGTTTTGGCCTCTAGTTGTGTTTTTAAGGGTTTTTGACCTTTCCTTAGAGTATAGCCTTCGTATTTTAGGTCCTCATTTTCCCTTTTTAGCAAATCAATTTGTTCGCGAAGAAATTTAATTGTAGCTTCACAAGATGGAGTACATGAAACTTCATTTACCGGAATGGATAAGGAACTCATTTTTAAAAAAATATGCCCTTTGACTAAAAACTCAAAAGTCAACCTTAAAAATCAAATTTAAAAGTCAAACTTGAGAAGTCAAACTTCAAAGTCAAACCGAAAAGCTAAATTTGAAAATTATAAAGTCAAACGAGAAAGTCAAAATTTAAAGTCAAAGGTCAAATTTTAAAAGTCATAGTCAAATTTTTAAGTAAAAAGTCAAAAATAAAAGTTAAAATTTAAAAATTAAAATTTTTGGAAGAAAATATAGCTTAAAAATAAAAGAAATCGATTTGGGGGTTAAAAATGTCAAAAATGCAAAATTTGGAACCGAGAGGGACTCTTTATGAATTAATTTCGGAAGGAGTACTCCATCTAAAAAGGTACATGAGTTGGTTATGTCGTTGATTTCGCAACCTTGACACCCAGGTTCGAAACCTGGCAACCCTTAAAACGATTCCTTTTTCATATGAGCGCTGTTGCTTGCAAGGACGGCTGCTGACCGCGACCGAGATGCGATCCGGACACCTAGCCGCACACACCGAGGCGCACACCGAGCCGTATACCTTCAACAGATTTGCGAAAAAACCATGTTTTTCACCCTTTTTTGCTCCAAAACTCGATCAAAAACTCGTTTTTATGAAAATGCAAAGAAGAAACCCCCCCCCCCCCCCTTATTTTTCAAAGATCTATCCAGAAACGCAAATATCTTGTCAAAATAAGATCAAATAAGCTCCAGATCTGACAAAATTGACTGATACAATCCAAGCTCTGATACCACTTGTAAGTCCCCAATCTGCTTGTGTATCAATCAGATCCGTTTGATGGTGCGGAATCCCAATCAAACGGATGATGCCAGCTCACAATAGAAGAGAAGGAGAAGAAGAATTAAGAAGAATCTAATGATGTATTCAATAATATGAATGATGCTCCTTACAATAGATTCTCTTTCACACACACTATTCTTCTCTCTAACTTTCTCTCTCTACAATATGCTCTCTCTCTCTCTCTCTCTCTCTTTCTCTCTCTCTCTCTCTCTCTCTCTCTCTCTTCTAGCCTTACACTTGCATGCACTCCTCACCCTATATATGAGGTCGTACACAGGTGTGCGGATGTACACACGAGTATGGTCGTATACAGCCACAAAATTACATATTATATTATAGAAAAAGATATTTTCCTAGAAAAGCAAAGTATAAACCATAATTTTGACCCAACACTCGTCGAGTTCTTTGATCTTCAAGTCCACATTCATGTCCATCTTGTTGAGTCCTCTTCTAAACTCAACCAGATTGCTCAGAAACAGAAAAGGTTGGGGATCCATGACTCGATTCGCCGAGTCCTATAAATGACTCGTCAAGTCCTATGAACGACTCGTCGAGTCCCCCAAATTCCAAGTCTATCCAGTCGATTTCAATCGGGTTTAATGCATCCAGAACATAGATCTGACCTCCTAGGATCGATGTAGCACGTAAAAACTTTACGTGCATGCATGGGTTAACTAGTCCATAAAGTCCTAAAAAGTGTTCCATAAGATGCATTGGACTCCCATGGCCATAAAGTTGGCACCTTTATGCCATGGAGTCCCTCTAAGACTTTGGATCCGAAGTCCTAACACCAAAACAAGCTTGCATCCATGAGTTGTTCCATAATGAGCTCTAAATGGCCCTAAACTACCCCATGGAGAGATTTAATGAATGAATGAACAAGGTACAAACTTTATACCTCAAATGAGTTGGGAATGTGACAAAATCTTTGGATCTACTTGTTTCCTCTTGAATTCTCAAGCTTCCTCTTTCTTCTCAAGCTTCAAAAACACACAAAATGGCACAAAAGCTTAGGAACACTGACAACCTTATTAGGGTTTCGAGAATAGGGTCTGAGGGTGATGGAGGATGGAGTGGACGCCATATAAGTTGTTTAAATAGGGTGCAACCCCTAAGATTTAGGGTTTCATTCAAACATACCTACTCGTCGAGTCGGGGCTTCCGACTCTTTCAGTAGACTCTTCCACCCGCGTCCAAGACTCGCCCATACTTGACGAGTTTGGGGCCTTAACTCATTGAGTCCCAGTATAAAATTGCAAAAACTTATATTACAAATACATCCCGGGAACCGGGCGTTACACCATATGTCATATACTTTCACATTTCCCAACAAAAGAAGCTACAAACTCGATATTTTGTTTTGATATAGGCATAACTAGAGGCTTTATGCTTGTTTTATAGATAGAACAATAAGAAAATGAAACCATGACATTTTAGGTAGAATCAGTTATAATTACAAACATAAATCATAGTAGGAAATAAAATATATATTCACCTTTGGTTGTGTACATGATTCCTAGGCAAGGTTATGCCAAATCACCTATGTAGGATGCATAATTGCTTCCTCTAAGCTACCTACTTATCATAACCATCGTAAAAAAACAACACATAAAAAAGATATAGAGAAGGCACACTAACAGAAAACAGAGAGCATGTACACACTTCGGGTTAGAATGACTGACGGGTTAGAATAAAAACGTGAAATAAGTTTTAGTAAATCATTGACACTTTGGGTTAGTGAGAGGGGAGTGATTGTAAAGAGCTTTAATGTATTTACCACTAATTGTTGTTGTGTCATGTATATTAAGTCCTAATTTCTGTAACATAATCACATTAAACACATATCAAAGATTCATTTTGATCCAAAAACTAATGTATAATGAGCTAAATGTTCAAATGATCAGAATCCGAATGTGCTTTCCTGCTTTAATTATGAGTTTTGTCAAAAAAAAAGTATAACATCCAGGAAAACAATATATAAAAGCACATTAAGGTTTGATAAAACATACACACAAACAAATGGTATGTAATGGTGTAGGTTTTTTTTTTCCATATAGCAATTAGAGATATAAAACAGAATATATATATATATATATATATATATATATATATATATATATATATATATATATATATATATATATATATATATATATATATATATATATATATATAGAGAGAGAGAGAGAGAGAGAGAGAGAGAGAGAGAGAGAGAGTAAGGAGACAATTACCTATGACTATGAAGATGAAAGTATCGACTATTGGAATAGTACAAATTAAATGATGACCAACCCTTATGCCTTCGTCTTCTAGCAGCAGCTAAAGCATCTGATAAAAGTATAATGAAGTCAAAGAGAAAATTAAGAAAAAAAGGTATACATAGTTACTTCAATGTTCAGATAAAATAAAATCATTTTTTTCTGGTGACTTTGTTTCATGAGGCTGCATAGGGTCATGAGTGAGTAGAGAAGGATGCGTTGAGTCCAGATTCACCGATGGGGTTTGGGGGTGGGGTGGATGGTGGAGATGGTGGTGACGGCTAGGGTTTCTAAAAAGCTCGAGCAGATTAGGCTCAGGAGTTTCTTCAAACAAATTGGTAACTCTCATAGAATTTTCTTCGTTCCCCAGCCTCACATTTGAACCATCAGGTCTCTCGGCTCATCCTATCATGTACGGAGGAACATATGCTTCCTTTGCTCCACCGGAAACCACTGTATCTGAGCCTAGTGGTTTATCGATAAATGATCCAAGTGATTGGGTTTTAAAGGCTTACCAACTACAAAAACAGATCAGATTTTCAAACTTTATCACCAAATCGGATAATGATGGAGTCGTGGTTTTTGAGATTGAACATTGAGGGGGGAAGTGAGAAAGAAAAGGAAGTAATGAAGTTTGAAATGGTAGATAGGGTTTTTAAAGAGATTACTGAAGAAAACTCAATCCAAATTTTGAATCAATTAAGCGGAGATTAGGGGTAATGATACACTCGTTCTTCATCTGCCAATCTTTTCCCTAACAATTTTACAAATTTCTAATCAATTGTCTTTAAATTTCGCCTACCCAAGTTTAAAATCCATTTTAGATTTGAGAAGGCAATGAAGGGACTTAGTACAAAGTCTGGAAGCTAACAAACCAATCAATGTTTATATTGACTTTTTAAATTGTTGACCAAAATAACTTTTATGATTTTTTTTAATGCACAAATTTATTGTACATATTGTACAAAACTTTGTACCTTTTAAAATTCATTGTTTAACTAAATTTGCATAATAAAGATTATATAATTCTTATACAATTCACACAACATTCTTTAACATATAATTGTACATTTTTTGAGAAGAATATGTACCTTTCTCTAATTGAAAAGCTTTCTCGATATAATCAAAATATCAATAGAAAAATGTATTTACGTGTCGTTGTAGTTTCTTGTTCTTAACTGTACTATATCATTCGAGTATTAATTCAATCTTACTAAATACAATAGTGTGTGTGTGTGTCTATATATATATATATATATATATATATATATATATATATATATATATATATATATATATATATATATATATATATATATATACACAGAGAGAGAGAGAGAGGATGGTTCATTTGAGATTAAAAAAAGTAGAGATCTTAAAATTCAACATCAGCCACAGATTTCTCATTTGCCACTCTAATGCTCCAGCATACCAACAACAACAGGGTATGCTTAATCATAAATGATTGTATGACAGAGAGGTATAATCATATGCAGGGCCGTCCCATTGGTTTTCCATACCCAGGGCAAGACGAAGAAATGTTGCCCATATGTTTATATGTTTGTACCGAACAATACAACAAACACGTTTATGAGAAAACAATACAATACAACTTTTAATTAATTAAACTCCAATACAACTTTATATTTATACTCTTCATAGTTAAATAAATTACCAATGCACGTCTTACCTTCATCCAAAACTAAAACATGATTTTAATAATTACTTAAACAAATGTGAATCCTTAATCAATATTAAAGTTCAGCACTACATATACATGGTGATATATGTTAATAAAGTCCATTTAACACTACATAAGAAAAGTGATTTGTAGGTACACTATTTTAGTTATCTAAAACAAACAATAATGAAGTAAAATTCTCCAATTCAAATATCCAAGTGGCCAACTGGATTGCAGATTTCAAGATCACCACATGTTATCAATATACGAACTCCAAGTTTCAAAATCACTTAGTCCTTAAAACACCATTTACTAACCCGACCAAGAACTCCAAGAATTTGAGCAAGGATGAAAGTAAAGAAACCAATTAAGCAAAAACATAAGGAATTATTTACAACATGGCCAAACTTTATGTTTCTATTTTGACATGAAATAAGAAAGTGATCTGAAAATTGAATCAAAAAATGAATTAGAAATCAAAATCCATTTTTCTAAAAACTATAGTCTACAAGCAACAATGAAAATTTTTATTATCAAACAACTCCAAATATTTAATAAAAAATATACCTCCCGAGTCCTAAATCAGAACACAAATAATGTATCTATAAATCAGGATTTTAGAGAAATCAGAAAATGATGACTACTAAAATTAGAGCAATTAGAAATTAGATTAGGAGAGGCGATTACTACTGAATTTAAACCGCATATAGATATTGACATAGCCACATAAATCAAAGAGAAGGGGTATCGAAAAATTGAGAGACGAGAAAGGAGAGTTTAGAAAAATTACAGTTCATCTTGTGTTCTTGAAAGAAATCTGGAGACTGGGAGAGGCTATATAATTATTACGTATCTGAGTAAGATCCATTTGACCAATCGATGATTAGGAAAACGAATCGACATTTCGTCATTCTAGGCTACAATAAGGAAGATAACCAGACTTGAATTCTCGAAGCAACACAACCGGCAATGGCAGATCGATGATGAACTCATTTTGGGCCAGAATAATACCTATAACATTAATAAATTGGACTAAACTTAGGCCCCCTCCTCTTTGATGCCCTAGGCCTCTGCCCATCTCACCCGAGTATTGGGTCGGCCCTGATCATATATGATTATACATGTTTATACGTATATGCCTAATCATAAATAATTATACAAATATGTTTGTTCACAGATTGAATAATCATAAATGATTATGACAGTTGGTGGCAGAAGAAGTGGTGATGGCAGAGATGACAGTGCTATAAGTAACATAGGTTATTGTGGTGGGGTCGACCGGTATCAGAGGTGGTGGTAGTGGTGGTGGCAGTGGCGGTTATGGTAGTGGAGGAGAAAGGAACATGCGACGCTGGTACGCCAGAGGGTTAGAGCGGCAGATGTGAAATACATGGCTGAGGTTGAATCTTAACATCTCTATTTTATTTTTAATCTCAACGGAACCTATCTCTCTCTCTCTCTCTCTCTCTCTCTCTCTTTATATATATATATATATATATATATATATATATATATATATATATATATATATATATATATATATATATACACACTATTGTATTTAGTAAGATTGAATTAATACTCGAATCATAGAGTATAGTTAAGAACAAGAAACTACAAGGACACTTAAATACCTCTTTCGAAAAAAAAGGACACTCAAATATATTTTTCTATTGATATTTTAATTCTATCGAGAAAGCTTTACAATCAGAGAAAGGTAAAAATTGTTCTAAAAAATTTGTACAATTACGGGTATGATGTTAAAAAATGTTGTGTGAATTGTATAAGAACTATATCTAACAATGTATCATGTATGACAAAGGGTGTTATTTTATAATAGTGATGGTAAGTATAAATTGGATTTTTTTCAATTAGTTTAGCAGCTGCGGTATTTAGAATTCCAGATAACTTGGGTGTTGTTTGTTTTTTTTAAGCCAAAATATCTACAGTCTGCGGACCACATCTGCAAGCCTCTGCGGCAGAAGAGGTAAACTAAATGTCTGCAGTCTGCAATAAGAAGACTGTTTGTTTTTAACGTCTGCAGGTGTTGTCAAACTTAATTTCATGTCATAAACATTAAAAATACATTTTCAGCAAAAAAAGAAAAAAAAAGGAAAAAAAACTGGTGGACTATGTTTTTTTAGGTTAAAATGAGGTCTGAAGACCTCTGAAGACAGTTGCCCATGTCTGCGCCAGAAAGACCTCGCACAGCCGTTTTTTTTATATGCGCACTTCCAAAAGACAAACAGTCTGCGAGAGCATATGTCTACGCATTGTCTGTGCGGCACAGACAAAAATGGTTGCACAGATCTTCACAAAAAATAAAACAAACAGCCCTTGGTGATTTTGCTTCCCATCCAGAGTTAGTCATTTTCTTTATATTCTTTCAACCTCAAAATAATTCATAGTATTTTTTTGTTTAGTTTAGAGTTATTCACACACTTAATATTTTCAAATAGTAACCCCTAAAAATCTTGAAAATATGTTTTACAAATAGTAAGTTATGTAAAATAAATTATCTATAATTTACCAAATTTTTTTATTAGATTAAATAACGAATCGATCATTTGATTTAAAGGCAAGACCTTAAACAACAATACTTGGAATTTGACGTACAAAAACGTTGTTCATAAGTTTTGCATTTTATTGGTAAAAGGGATAACGTGTTCAATGCTTTTAGAGCCACTGAAAACTTTTGGATCATCGGTTTCAAAAGAATTGTTCTAAATTGGAGTATTTTTTTCTTTTTTCAAATTAGTTTGTATGTGGTTTTTGACCATTTGGCTCTTTTCAATATCAACTAAAATTTTAAGGTTTATTTATTAGATTTGTCTAAAGAAATACTAGACCCAAATCATATTATTTATATGCAAATGAGTATGGTTGGTCTCCCATGATTACTCCATGTCTATTCTTATTGATTTTATAAACAAATAATGCATTAAATATAATTAAAAATGCTACCTTGAAAATAATATCTGATCGGATTTACTAATATAAAAGTTCAAATTTATATACGCATATGAATTTAAATCGTTACATTATCAACTAATATATTTATATTTTCCCATTTGACTTGTTTAAAGTTAAAATAAACATATATTATGTTAATAAGATGTGTTAACCTCAACACTTATTTATTTTATTTTATAAAAAGAAGCACAAGCTCACTATTATTGTTATTCGGGAATGTTATTACTATTAGTGTTAATCTTTTCGGCTTGTTTCATGGGCTAAATTTGTCTTGGGCTTAGACCCTTATTTTTGGGTTTTTAAACATTTACTCATGTATACCAAACACCAAAAAGAAATATTAAAACGGTAAAACTTATAGAGCAAAATACCTAAAAAAACTTATGTATTTTTCAACTTTATCGATTAAGTTTTCAAGTTTTTACTTTTACTAATTACACTCTTATATCTTTGTCTAATTCAGCATAGGTAATTTTATCGATACAATTTGTTATGTTAATAAGATCTACACATTCGAGCATCTACCTTGAATTGGGTATTTAGAAGTTTTTTCAACCTTTCAAACATCCACCTCATTTTACAGTAGACACTACAGCAAAGACGTCAAGTTCAAGTTTGGGATGACTCGGCTCATTTGTTAGAGAAGCTTAAACAAGCCCAAACGTCCTTTTGTTGTTCTTCAACTCGTTTATGGGTTTGTTAACAATTGTAAAAAATATTAATATTTATGTAAACGAGGTTGTAAATCCAAAGGTCCTTAGTACTTATGTACAAAAAATTAATACTCTCCTAGTCGGATCATCTCATAATTAAGAATCTTGTTCGAAAGTGATGGTATTAGAGAATGAGAAGGGCAGATTAGTAATTTTACAATACAAGTTATTCTATTTCCTGTTTTACTCTTGCTGTATATATAGAAAAGGGATGTAACTAGATTCAGTTATACAGCAAGAGTAAAACAGCAAATAGAATAACTTGTATTGTAAAATTACTAATCTGCCCTTCTCATTCTCTAATAGATGGATACATCGGATAATATGGGTCTTTTCTTCGTGTTGCTTAAATAGTCTCATCAACCCTTATGGTTGTGGACCTCTCTAGGCAAGTGGGGACCCACTCACTTTGTTGTTTAAATAGTTCTCACATAGACTAAAACTAAAGCTATTTCTCTTGGTAAATGTCACGGGGTTTAGAGGGGTTTAGAGGGGGCAAAATGGGCAGCTGGTTCTAATTCTTTTTATTATATATTTTTATTTAAAAGTATAAAATTATAATAAAGATAAGGGTTCTTTTTTTTTCTTGTTTGCCTTGAACGTTTAAGAATATTTCATTTTTCAGGGCCGGCCCTGGTAAATGTCTTGATCAGGGAAATGATCTTCTATTCGACAAAAACGGCCAAGATCGATGGTTTAAAAACCGGTTTTTAGTTAAAAATCGGTATTATGATCGGTTTTCGGTACAACCGGTTTAACTGGTTCGATCACCGGTTCAACCGGTTTCTATAATTTTCATCTTTTTACTATTTTCCAAAACACACATAGACATCCACAAGTTTAACATTAAAAATACACATAAATACAAGTTATTATCAATCTAAATACATTTAAAAACACATAACCATAAGTTTTACATCAATTCACGTAAATCAAATAAAAAAGAAAATAAAATATAATACAAAAACAAAATATAGTATTAGATGAATACAAAGTATTAAAAAACTTCATAACATTTACCATGTATTTTTATTCAATAAAATATAAATAAATGTGAAAAAAAATCAAAGTTTGTTACGCAAAATAATTCACTTTCATATGTTTTTATTTAATTTAACCGGTTGAACAGAGCTTTTATAAAAATTAGCCGATTTATTCCGGTTTAGAAATAAACATAAAATCACTGCTTGTTAAATCGCTCCCTTATTCGGTTCCCCATCTAACCGGTTCGATCAACCGGTTGAAACCGGTTTTTAAAATATTGGATACACCCTTCATCAAACAATATCTCTCTTATGCGCCCACAAAAAAAAAATAGCAATTGAAATTGAAATTCGAAAAAACTGTGAAAATATACCTATATATAATATTTAACATATAATACCATAATAATAATAAATGACTTGAGCTTAATATAAAAATTACTTGCAAGTTACATAACATAGAACTACATATACGGAAAATGCAAATTGCACAATTAATTATTAGTTTCAAAATGATTTTCATATATGTTCGTTAAGTCATTTGTAAAGTATTATGAGCTAGAAGTTCCCTATTTGTCATATAACTTGATAGGTTAGTAACATGTTTGATCATCATCTTCATCAGAGCTTTTATACGGACAATTTCTCGTTAAAAATATCGGTAGAATCAGTAACAGTTTTGGTATGTTTTACATTCATCCTTAACAATCGTATTTTGCATAATTTCCCCATTTTCATTTTGTCCTAAATAAGACTTGGATGTTAAAAATGCAAAGCGAACTCTAAATGTTCATTCCAACATTTTTTTCTAGCGGTTTATGTTGCTTTTGAGGCCGAAATAAGTGGTGTCACACTTCCTCATAAAAAAACACTGTCACGTAGGCGTCACGTGTGTTTTTACCACTAAAGTGTGGTTTGTTGCTACGCACAAGAAGTGGTGTCACACTTGAGTTTTTTTTTTATATATATTTAATTAATAAAAACTTTATTCTTTTTAAAAAAAGATAATGTTTCATTAATTAAAATTAAAGGTAAAATTATATTGCATAACTTGAAAAAAAAAATAGAAAAGCTAACTAGAAATATTAAGCCTACAACATAAAAAACACACATCAAACGATTAAAAACTTGGAAAAAAATAGATACTAAAAAAAGAAACTAGATATTAAAAACGATTAGCCTAACGTTGTTTGAAGGATAACATTTTCAAAGGTTTTGGAAATAAAAAAATGGTAAAATATGAAGTGTTTGTCAGTTAGTTTGTTTAAAAAATTGTATGATTTGAGAGGTTTAAAAAAGAATGGGTAAAGGTTAAAAAAAATCGACAATTCACAACGGTCAATGTTTAGAAAATAGAGCAGATGAGCGCTCCCTTGGGGTACCGCGGTGCGGCTTCCACCACACTCAAACCACAGTGGAGGGGCGATGTTTATGATGATGTCAGGGGTGGTTGGTATGGTAGAGACAACAATCACTCCCACCAGTCTGAACAAACAACTTTTGGTTTTGGAGTTATAGAGGAGTAATTAACTTGATAAATAAAACTCATGTAAGATGCATGTCATGAGTGAGATAATATCCCTAATTATTTTCACAACCATTTACAACGTAACTAACTTTCGGTAGAGAATAAGAGAGAAGAACTGGTGGCTAGAGGCGATTCCATTGTAGAAGAAGAGAGGAGTGATGGTGGTAGGGACGATCATGGAACCGATGACAGAAGAGTTCGAAGAAAGATTGTGAGAAAGAAAAAGTGTTCGAGCAGCGACAGACATAGTTAATTCTGGCGAGATCAACGACTGTAGTGTTGATAGAGAGAGTGATGATTAAAGATCAGAGGTTTGCTTGGCGAATAAGGAACCATCAGAGGGAGGCAACAACAGCATCGAAAGAGTCTGACTCGGAAAAAAGATCCAAAGAAGAAGATGTCAGCCGATGAGAAGACAAAAGCAGACGAGACAATAGAAGAAGTCGAGGAACTCTGGTTTAGCGTCGACAGTTGTATTATTATTTAGGAAAAGAAATAAGAAAAAGATAAACATTAAGCATAATAAAAGCACATCCGACGACCATTAGAGAATGTCATCGGAGGTGGAGGGTGGCAGATGTAGGTTGTGGTCAGCAGTAAAATTTTAACCTGGAGCTCTAGAGTAATAAATTGGTTGATTACTCAAAAGACAATTATATAAAAATACATAAACCCTAATTAGGTTTAACCTAAACATTAATCAATATACGTTTGTTGTCTGTTTAGTTCAAAATATGATCTTTAAATTTATAAGGTGTTGTTATCTCTTTTTGAAGTTGAGAGTTCAAGATTTGTTCGGAACACAAGTGGTGTTAGAAGTAATTTAGTAGAAATATGTTGCAGTTAAAAATAATAATAAAATAAAATAAAAATAAATAAAAAACATAATTTTCATATAGATAAGATTTATCCAAAATTATGTAAACCAACAAATAGAATGATGAATGATGACATGTGACGCAATCTCTTTGATAGACTCATCAAAATTACCCCCTTGAACAAATAGAGCGTCAGATTTTTTTTCTTGATTTTCTTTTTTGGTCCTATAAAGTGGTTTGAACCAGATTTTCTTTTTGGTCTGGTTAGGTTAATCGAACCATATTTAATAATTAAACCACTTTATCTAAACTAAAACAAATTATTTAGATAATCATTTTTATACAAATCGCCACAAAACCAATTATTTAGAGAAAACTAAATTACTGTTTTATGTTTAACCCCTATTTTAGAGACTTTATATCCATATTTCCCATTAGCTAACACATTTATTAAGAAAAACAAATTATACTTTGTAGGAAATAAGAGGCTATGCATTAAATTTAGATATTTCAAAGATCAATAAAATATACCCTTTTTAGTCGTTCTACATATTAATTTCTTGAATAATCAAGATACGTGGATTAGTAGATGTTTACTACATATCATCTATTCATCTTATTACTGATTATTTAATATTTAATATGTAATAATTAATTTCAATACATATACGACTCCAAGAAAAAAATATATATATATAAATTATTGAGAAGAATTATACAAAAGATAAAACGATTCAGATTTCATATTCATGTATCCAAACAAAAGGAACTAACAAGGAATTTGTTCAGTAAACCATTTCATGACAGAGAATGGAGCTTTGATCAACGATATCGCCAACTCTACGATCACCGTTACACAGAAACAACAAGGGCATAAACAGCTCAAGATCAACCTGTAAACATATCGAATCCAAATCACAATTTAGCATTTCATCTTCTTCAATCAACGAACTTTACTTTCTGTTTTTCAGTTTATACTTCTTGTTCTTCGATCTATGATTTCACTTTCACAAATCATTTAAAAAAAATCACAACATAAAACTTTACTCGACTTCTCGTTGATATTTCCGTTTGTTCAATCTAAAAATCGCTTCATAATTTATTCAAAAAATTATTGACAACACTACAAAATTGAGAAAGAGAGAGTTACCCGACGATCCAGATGACGACGCCGATGATAGTGAGGATGAGGGCGACGAAGGCGAACGGTAGGCCTAAGAGAAACCCTAACGGTCTGCATCTACAGTCGTCGTCATCACCGCCGCAACAACACATTTCTTCTGGTGAGATTGATTCTGAATTTGGATGTAATGATTGAACTGAATTTGGAATTTAGAGGAAGAAGAAGAAGAAGATAAGGATTGATTTAAGGAAACGTTGACGCTTGTTGACGGAGAACACAATAGACGGTAGCAAACAAGATAAACTACTCTGACAGCTATACACAACCAACCCCACCCCACACTCCACACCCAACCTGCAATACATTTTTGTTGATTAAAATGAACAACGTTTATATAAATTCATTTCAGATTTTAAATACTGATTTTTTTTTTCTTTTTTGGAAAATTAAGAAATAGTATAAAAATAATGTTAATACTTAATAGTGATTCATTTAAGATCTTATTTCATTTTTACGCAGAAAAGTTTATTACAATTATATATATTTAAGGTATTTTTTACAATGACCCCGTTAGCCACAAATTTCAACACCTTCCCTATCAAATGGGTCGAAAGGTAGGGAAATATGCCAAACATGTTGCCAAATGGGTTGGTGGGTCCACCTACTTAAATCCTCGTATGTATTTCTCAATAAAATCAACTTCACAAGGGTCCTATCAAAATACAATTTCTCAATACTATCAGCTATTTTTTTAGTACTATAGACATTTTTACATGTTCCTGTCAAAATGCAATTTTTCAATACTGCAACACATATAGCTTAGTATACTCTACTTTTCCTTTTGATTAACAATTAATAAACAATCACTTGTTTTTTAGGTTAGACTGTCCAGTATAGGTGAGGATAGCACGTGCGGCATCCGATGCATCACTTTTATCCACGCGTGAACACCATCCCCAATGAGCATGTGTGTTGTAGGTTTGACAGTCGTATCGTGTTCGAGTTGGCGGGTCGCGAGTTAACGGTTTGACATGTTAAAAAACACAAACCCGAACACGACCCATTTAACTATACAGGTCATAGGGTGGCGGGTTTGGAACATAAACTCATATACGACTCGTTAACCCACTTATTTATATGGGTTCACTAGAGCTGACAAAAAATGACCCAACCCACCAACCCAACTCAAAATAACCAGATTGGGTTGAGATTTTCAACTCATTTAAGTTAAATTGGTTAACCCATCTAACTCATTTAATTAAACAGGTTGGGTCAGATAAAAATTATCAACCCGTTTTCAACCCATCAACTCATTTAACTTTAATTTATATTTAATTTAATAATTATTTATATATTATCATATATTAATCTAAGTATTAGTTTATAAATTATAATGTTCATATTATTATTTATGTTTTAAAAAAATGGAATCCTAATTCCTATCTTTTTTCTTAGCATCGACAACACTAATCACTCTCCAAAATAACATCAGCCACTTTCCAAAATAACACTAGCCATTGCGATCGAGTCGGCTCATTTCCTTTGAAAACGAAGTACCTGAAACCAAAACTGTAAACCGTAAGCACAAAGCTTAGTAAGTTCCCTCATCATACCACATACTATACCAAACACATATCGTCAGGCAATTCTGGGGTGCCCGACCTACCCATGTCAAACATTTCTGGGGTGCTTGACCTACCCTGTCAGACCATTATTGGGTGCCCGACCTACCCTGTTTGGCAATTCTGGGGCACCGACCTACCCTCCAGTTTATCTCAAACTGCTATGGGGACTATTTCACCCATACTACTACCACATAATAACATAGCATAAACATAATGTCAGACATATCTAGGGTGCCTAACCTACCATTCGGTCCTTACGACCGTAACACGGGGACTATTCCCCTCCTACTATCTACTATCACATCATATCATGCTAGCATATAATCATAACAGAGAACAACATACCAGATAATTATCACGAAGACGATTATCTCTACTATAACTCTTACTCGTGGGTCGAACTTGGTGCCTTATACCCACTTCTACTGGAAGATAATTCACCTCACACTGCTGAAGTCCTGTAGACAAAACTCTAGCTGCTGGATGACAGGTTCTCGAACTGTCAATCATTAAAATAACACCCAATCAGTAACTGGGTTCCAATATATACCCATAAGTCCATGCTTAGGGTAAAAGGCTACTTTACCCTCAACTTAGCTTGACTCAATCACAAGGCCCAATCCACATGACCAAAAGTCAACTATAAGTCAAAGCCCAACATATGGTCCAATTTTCCAAATTGGACCCAAACCTTTACATGGTCTTATTCTAAGGCCCAACCATTTAGTCAAGTCCAAACATTTGGCATTTCTAATGGCCCAACATCTCATAATCATAAAGGCCCAATTATGGCCCACCTATGGCCCGATTTTCCAAATTAGGCCTAAACCCTCATATGAGCCTTACCCTAAAGCCCATTCATATATTCTTAGTCCATAAAGTTATTGTAACAACGTAATTTTTCAAAACAATTTTTCATTTCTTAAAAACATAAATTGTTCCAAACCAAACCATAAAAATCCAATGTATCATAATCATAGTACAAAACATATCAAATCCCAAGACCAATTATATCCAAATCCGCCTACGTGTGTGTGTACGATTCATGCCGGTGCTTTCCCACGGTCCTTGCTGGTACCTGAAACACATAACACAACAACTGTAAGCATAAATGCTTAGTGAGTTCCCCAATTATACCACTTACACACATACGCCCTTCCAGGCCATGACCTTCCGTTCCATGTGTCTCAGGGGACTTCCGTCCCAACCCGGTAAACCTTCCGGTCCTACCCGTGTCGACCTTTCGGTCCATAACTCCCTGACCTTCCGGTCTACATCATAATGCCTTCCGGCCCATAACATAATGCCTTTCGGCCCATATCAAGCATAACATACATAACGCATACAAAACAGGCAACTTAACATACAATGCATATATCTTATAGCATACCAGACCTTTCAGTCACACATAGGTACCCTTCCAGGTACTGTATAGTGAGAAGACTCACCTCGTATGATGTCTAAGCATCATGTGCTCGATATTTCGGAATCTCGTAACCTTGACCTAGCCTCGCCTAGTCACATCAAATAATCATTCTAAATCATTAACGACTCGCAAGGCTATACTATATTCCTTCTAAAATTCCACAGAAGGGTAAAAGACCATTTTACCCCTCCTTGACCCAATATTCCACATGTTAACTAAAACCCTAAAAGTCAACAGCAAGCAGTACGCGGGGCGTACTTTTGCATTCCAGAAACGGGGTACGCTACCCCTTACGCAGCGCATACTGGGATTACGCCCGGCGTAATGCCCAGTTTCCTTGTTCAGCCCATTCAGGTCTTAATCGGTTAAGACTTGCGTCCAAACTTCAGATCTGACTCCTTTAATATGTCTTAAACCATAAAGTTGGAAACTTTAAGCCTTTGCATGGCTGAAAAGGTCACTTTGTGCTCAAAACACCTTTCATCTTTCCATAATGAGACTATAACTCATGCATGCCACAAGATCCACGTCCAAGACTCGATTTTTACGACTCCTCAACACATATTACACTAGAAAAGGTCAGATCTAAGCTTATAGAGACTCTTTGCACAAAAAGTCTCCAACTTTGAACCAAAACCCTAAAAAATGGTCCAACAAGCAAAACTTATGAAGAATAAGGAAAGCTTGAGCTTTTTACCTCAGGAAGGATCTCCAACCACTGTAGAACTCGGATCTACACTTGTTCTTCAAATTCTAGCTCCAACAATGGCTCCTTCTTCTCCTTCTTCACCTTGAAAAGACAACTTCAAGCTCAAAAACTCACACACTAGCTAAAGCACGAACCTCAGCTCTTCAAGGGCTCTCTCAAAGGTGTATGGTGGCTAGGGCAAAGGACTACATGTTCCTTTTATAGAGCAAGGCCACAAATTAGGGTTTTGCATCTGGGTCGGTTACGCCCGACGTAACCTTGGGTACGCCCAGCGTACCTGGATGACCCGCGTACAAATTAAGAACGCAAGTACGCGCAGCGTACTCCTAGTACGCCCAGCGTACTTACCCACTACATCTTTCTCTTTAAGGGACTAACTAGTCAATTCTCCAAAATAGAAGGGTTATAAAGCTAACCTGGATTTCGGGCTGTTACAGTTATTCTTGAATGGACCATTATTAGCCAATCACTAAAGCCCAATGGAAAGGCCCAACTCAAAGCCCAAGCGAAATTAGGGTTTCACATAAAATGACAATTAAGGTTAAGTGTTTCTCACCTAACCCATTAAGGACTTAATCCATTAAGTCCATCACTCTACTAGATAAATCATATGGTGTGATTGGGTGTAATTCACAATTCCATTCTAATGGCCCAAATGTGGGTCCCCATAAGTCCAAGGCCTAAATATCCAAAATTAGGGTTTTATTAACCCTAATTAGGGTTTCCAACCCAATCGTAGCCCAATAGGCCCAAAACTAAGTCTTTGGATCAATTAGGGTTTCATTAGGCCCACTAGGGTCTCATAAGGCCCATTACGAATTCATAAGGCCCATTACAGTTTCTCTAGTCGGGAACCACCCACTACCACCTCAGGTAGTGGTGGTCAACGGCGGCTCACGGCAGCGGCCACCACGTCTGTAACACCGTAAATTTTCAAATAAATTTTTCATTTAAAAATCACATAATTCTCATAACACATTTCACAAAAAAATCTCATTTATTTAATTTACAAAACGCAACTCCATAATTATTTGATTAATAATCCAGGATCCTCAAAACATAACTCTTTCTCTAGTGTGTACAATCAAGTCGGCGCCTTCCCGCGATCCTAAGAAGAACCTGAAACACATATCACATAACACGGTAAGCACGAAGCTTAGTGAGTTCCCCAAAATACCATACATATCTCATTAGCCTCTCATGGTTATTCTCAGATAAGACCCTATGGTCAATGTGTCTCAGTGGAACCCTCCGATCCCACAACTCGGGTGGACCCTCTGGTCCTAACTTAGTAAGCTTAGAATAATACACAACATACACCACAAAGACATAATGCATGATATCAAAATACTCAATATAAGCACATAAGACCCTCCGTTCACACAAAGGTTGCCACTCTAGGTAAATTATAGTGAGAAGACTCACCTCGAATGATGAACAACTCCTATAAATGCTGTTGCTGCACCGACCTCTAACATTGGACCAAAATCCACAATTACCCAATTAAGATCTAAGTCCAAATCCTCACTCTTTAGGTCTAAAGCTATTCCACTAACTAGCCCATTAATAACCTCAAACTCATTGGGCCCATCAAGGCCCAATAATGAATGGGCTCTCCCGAGGCCTAACTCTCAAGTCCAAGTGAGAAGCCCAACACAAGGGCCCAAGGCATATAAATAATATTTCTCTGCTCAAAATCTCTAGTACACAAGCCCAAACCTTAAGGCCCAATATAAGATTTAGCTCAAAAAGCCCACGGCGATGTTACGCGGGGCATACCTCCCTTGGTACGCTCAGCGTACACAAGAATGCATGAAATCTGATCGGGGATACCAACCCAGTACGCGGGGTGTACTAGGATTACGCTCGACGTACGTCCAGTGTGACTTTTCTCACTTTCTTGGTCTTAACTCGTTAAGACCTTCGCTCATATCATAGATCTGGACGCCTTAGAGGCTCTTACTATTAGGGATGTCAATGGGGGCAAACGGGACGGAGAGTGCATCCCCCGCCCCCGAAATTTCCCCGTTCCCCCGTCCCCGCCCCTGCCCCCGAAATGTTTAGCCTCCCTACCCCCGCCCCCGCCCCCGAATCCCATTTATTACCCCCACCCCTGCCTCCGCCCCCGATAGTTTTTGGGTAGCCTTTTTTTTTTGCTAAAAGAAGTTATTATTTAGGCTAAAAGAAGCTATTTTTAAGTAACATATAATTATTTATTGCAAAATTTTATATGTTAAAAATAAAAAAGTTATGAAATCTTAAAAACATTATACTAACAACTTAAAAACGTGTTTTTGATGAATTTTGGAAGCTTGAAATCATGCTATTATTTATTATATTTATATAATTAATATATGTAAATATATATGTAATTTATTAACGGGTCCCCATGGGGGTTTCGGGATGAGATTGCCTACCCCCGCCCCCGAAATTAAAACGGGGGTTAACCTTGCCCCGCCCCCATCCCCATCCCCGATATTTTTTAAAAAATTTCCCTAAACGGGACGGGGACCCACGGGAACGGGGTCCCATGGGACTTTTTGACATCCCTACTTACTATTGTATCATTATTAATAAAATAATATAAAACTAAAAATCAATGTCTTATTATCGAGCTTTTATAGGTTGCGTTTTATATATTAGATCACCATGAGGTGTTTTTCAATAGAGAAGGGATTAAAATTAAAATTTCTTTCTGCTTATTAGGGGTGAGCAAAAACCGAACCGCAAACCAAAAAAACCGAAAAAACCGCATAAACCGAAACCGAAAAATCGAAACCAAAATGAAAACCGATGGTGCGGTTTTTAGTTTTGCAAAAACCAAAAATATTCGGTTTGGTGCGGTTTCTAGTCTTGCAAAAAACCACAAAAAATCGAACCGTACCGCATATATATATATATATATATATATATATATATATATATATATATATATATATATATATATATATATATATATTAAATGCTGATATTCGTAAGAACCAAGAACTTATGACAATTAAAATTTCTATAAATACAAATATCCATCTTATCTATCAAAGGATGATTGTATATTTTTAAGCATACATTCAGTGGTATTTACAATAACAAATAATGTTTATGATATTTTTTAACATTTAAATATGAAGATTACTAGTGATATAGTATCATATTTATGAATACATTAATTGATATTATTGTATGTGCTTGTGAAACAAATAATATATTAAATTCGTATTATATTTAAACATTAGAAACATGTTGGATGAGTGGTTATGTAATTTGATTTCAAACAAAGAGGTGGTGGTATCGGTTTATCTCCAATAAATGATTAGCACTCTTCATCTGAGACAAAGTAACTCGCTGAGTTACTTGAGTTTTAGTAAAAAGGCAAAACAAAAACAAAAAAAAAAAAACTAACAAAAAACCGCAATAAAAAACCGTAAAAACCGAACCACATAAAACCGAACGGTGCGGTTTCTAAATTTCAAAAAACCGAAGTTGCGGTTTTCGGTTCGGTTTTGGTCAAAAACTGCACCAAACCACACTATGCTCACCCCTACTGCTTATCTTCTTGCACATTAGATTAAAACATATAAAATCAAGATAGTGGATTAAGTAGGAAATATTTAATTTTTTCTTTTGAATATTAACATGAATCTTTTTTCTAAATAGTTGATGCTATTTAATAATTCCAAATATTCGTTACTTTACATCTATCATTAATTGCACATGCATTATATTCCTTTATTCTCATCATGAATCCATTAATATAAATTATTCACTTTTTTAAAGTTGCCTAAAAAATCATATTCTAGAGATGCATAAAAGTAAAAAACCGATCATATAGAAGTTCTAACGCTTTTCATTGATAATCATAACATGTTCTATTTTTTACTTATACCTCTAATAAGGTTACCAGATTATACAAAATAATAATAATAATAATAATAATAATAATAATAATAATAATAATAATAATAATAATAATAATAATAATAATAATAATAGATCAAATAAGAAAAAAAAAGATGTAATATACATAATAAGCTTTTAGAAAAGCTTTATGCATTAAAGATTATACTTAAAAAATATGTTTTTTAATAAAACCATTAATTGACAAAATAAAATAGATTTTATAAAATGTCAATGAAATGATCCAAATAATAAAATAAATAAGTTTTAAAAGACGTAAAACCCACCAAAAAATTCCAACTTTTCGAATCACCAATCTCCGTTTTCTACATAGTTTGTTAATTGTTATGCAATCACACATGGTAGCTCTTGAAAGTAAATGTAATTCTGCACTCCTTTCATATTGATCATTAACGGATTGTCTATTTGTCTTTGTCAACTAGCTGTTGATGATCAAACCTGGATTGGGCTTTATTTGTAATGATGAAAGTAAGACTCATCAGACATCAGTAGGTTTATAGAAACCCAAATATCATTTTTTTCTAATTTTGATCTTACTTCGTGATTGTGTGTACTTAAGAAGTCCATCGGCTTAAGAGTTTGAGCTCTTAAAGAAAATGCGGGTGTTCTTATTAGACAATACCACTATAGAACATGCATGATATATACATTCTACCTTTTCCCACTTTTTTTATCATCGGTTTCACAGTCCTTTAATGTCGTTTTTGCTACTTAAACTAATAATTTCGCTTAGCTTGACAACATTTGGTTTTACAAAGTTATATTTCATTTAGTGTATACAACACCAGGAAAGTTAAAGTTGCAAATTAAATTGTATGTTATTCTTCTATACAATTCAAGAAACATATTAAGTAGTTATAACTAAATAGTTATTAGTTTTTGTGATAACGTATGGTTGCATCAAGTACAATGAAAAAGGAGAAAATATTGTAATATAAACTAGAGGTTTCCCTTTTTTGTCAAGTTATAATTTGTAGTGGCTAGAGAAAAACAACTTAGAGTGCATTTAGTCGAGGTAGAAGTGACATAAATATAGGAGGATATTAATATTACTAAATAAACTATTGTTACAATGATTCAAACATAAACTTACAATGAGTGAATGAGAAGTCATATTACCAGTCCTAACTCTTTCTTAGCTAACAAAATGCAAGCTTGCATGGTGCTAACACAAATTCATGTCTTCACATTTCTACCCAAAAAAAAAAAAAAAAAAAAAAACAAGGATTGTGTGGCAACTTGAAAAAGCAGGAGATAAGAAAATATATCGATTAAGGGCATGACAAAAAGATAGAAAGATACGGGTGAAGATCACTTGAAGGGTATTAACTGGAAGGGGTAAAAGGGTAAAAAGACTGGAGTAAACTCCCTCACTTTAGGCCACTATGTGTCTTCCTTCAATAAAAAGTTTACGACTTGTTTGGATTTTTCTTGTGGTGTTGTGGATCTGGACCTCCTGGTGCCAGCTGGTCAGTCCCAGTCATCACTCTCCTGTTATGATCATACTTCAACTTAGATAAATCATATCCAAGATCAAGTAAAATCTTTCTGCTATCCAAACTTTTAAGACCACGATAACTAGTTGCTTCTGATTTGCTCAAATTTGATAAAAGAAGTAAAATGATTAACATTGAGAAATTAAGGGAAGTTGATTTTGTCATTTTTTAGGCTAGAATGATGAACGGAAGAGCTAAACTCTAGGTAAGCTTCAAAGGAGATGTTGATAGATGGATATGTTAGAAGATCATGAAATTGTGTTTAAATACTTGTTTAAAATGCTAACACATATTAAAAAGGACCACTTTTCCATAGAAAGTGACATACATTGATAATGAAGTTATTGATTTTCTATTCTCCTCATGTCGGATGGATTTAGGAGAGAAAAAGACATAAAAACAAAGAGCTTTTGGTGAAAAGATAAACAATAATAAGAAGGGAAAAGCTTAAATAATGAAAATTTGATTATCCTTGGGCATCCGCGAACAATAATAAGAGGGGGTTGTTTTATATCTTAGTGTTCATAGTTTAGGATTATATACTATGCATTTGACTTCCTCTCTTCTATTTATCTTATTACCTAGAGGGCAGAGGTTGGTCCGGTCCTGAAGATTTAAATATCCTCAAATATTTATGATGAACTAGAAAATAAAGGCTCTTATTGTTTTTATAAGTTTATATATATATATATATATATATATATATATATATATATATATATATATATATATATATATATATATATATATATAGTCTTATTTAATATTTGTAGACCTTAAGCATAGGAGGCGTTGAATGGGGACAAAGTGGGCGTATGATCCAAAAAAAAATTGGGCCCCAATTATATATATATATATATATATATATATATATATATATATATATATATATATATATATATATATATATATATATATATATATATATATATATATTTAAAATTGGGGCCCAATTTTTTTTAGGTCATACACAGTTGTCCACTTTGTCCCCCTTCAACGCCTCCTATGCTTAGAGGTCTACAAATATTAAATAAGACTAATTTCATAAAAACCTTTAAGTTTTTAGAGTATGGTCGGTTTTACCCAAAGTTGAATTTTATGTTCATTTTTGCCCTTATATTTTCCAAAAAAATATTCGGTTCTACCTTTTTACCGGTGATAACAAGTTATAATTATCTAAACTTCGCAAAAAAGCCCTTAATTTTACAGTTTTTTTTTTACATTTTTACCTTAAGTTTATAAATTTTTTACACTTTTTCCCCAAGTAATTATTTATAATATACTTTTACACTTTTTTAATGCTACTTTTTTATGTAGGTTTTTTTCCTGGATAAACCGTTTAAAATGTAAAAATAAACAAATTAATATGCTTTTAGAGCTAAATACGTATTTTTATGTATTTAAAAATATACATATCAATAAAAAAAACTTGCTCAATCATAAACGTGTTAATATATATATATATATATATATATATATATATATATATATATATATATATATATATATATACACATACATATAACATCCGGATTCCCAGGTATCCTATGTAAAGTATTTATATTGAATATATGAGAGGGACTCAGCGAGTAGACGCTCAAACTCGCCGAGTGAGATCACGCATCTTTTGGTCTGATTTAATGAAGGACTCGGTGAGTCCATGAGTGGACTCGGCGAGTCCACGTTGTTTAATGAAACCTTAATTTCTCGGGTTTGGGACCTATTTAAGGACCCTTATAGCCACCATTTGCGGCTACCAGACCGTTGAGAGAAACCCTAATAGTGCTTGAGCGTTTGGAGAGAGAAGAAGCCATTATTGAATCTTTGTAGGTTTGTTTTGCAAGAAGAAGTTGATTCCAGCTTAGAGGAGGCCAAGGAGGTTGCATATTTATGGATTTCAAGCAGAGGGCATCATCTTTGAGGTAGCATATCGACCCTCTTTCTGTTTTGTTAAAGAATCCATGGATCTATGGTTTCCTATACCCTTTATTGGGATGATTTGTTGGGAATATGGTCCCTTATCATGTATAGACTTCAGCTCTGGACCCATAGTGGTCCAGAGAATGTTATCCATCTTGCTTTATGTTGAGTTATGGAAGAAATGGACTTAGAATGTTATATTTGGGGCTAAATCAACAAGTAGTGTCATTTGGACGTTGCATGAGTATCAAGTTTGAACCTTTACGTGTTTATTGAGCTTGGGGAGGTTAGATCAATGGATTAGAGGAACATATCTGACCTCAGAAGGTCATTTGAGTGTGAGCATGAAATGAACTCGCCGAGTCCATGAACAAACTCGACGAGTCGAGTCAGGGTTGCCCCGCGATTCGTGTTAGGTGTAACCCGCCGAGTGGAATGATGACTCGACGAGTCAAGAGAGGCTGAAAGGATTCAGAGAGCCCGCATGGACTCGCCGAGTCGCCCATGTGCACTCGACGAGTCGGGTCAAAGTGTGACCATTGACTTTCGTTGACTTTAGGGTTTTGGTCAAGACTGATTTAGGAGAGTTCAGGGTAGGGTAGAATGGACTTCTACCCAGTTTGTAGAGATGAGACCATGAGAGAATTCTGATCAGGATGTTATTTGAATAATAGGAGGAGGCTAACTCGGGACGTCGAGCACGAGA